>NW_012116599.1:125323-174110 GCF_000951035.1 Colobus angolensis palliatus | reverse complement strand
GGTACAGCACACCAACGTGGCACAAGTATACATATGTAACAAACCTGCATGTTATGCATATGTACCCTAGAACTTAAAGTATAATAAAAAAAATAAAAAGAAAAAGAAAATGATCTGGAAAGACTGGGCCTTTAGTTTCTACTTGACATTAGTGTGAGATGTAGCAGTCCTTTTAGACTGAGCATGCACCCCTTGTGTAGCCCAGATCCCACCAGTACATTTCCTTCCTTTATATTATGTGCCTTGCCTCTATAGAAACTGGAATTTGTCACTTTTTTTCTAGTGGTTTTCAAATTATTCTCTGTGGAATCTTAGGAGTTCTGATGATGGCCTCAGTTGGTCAGATACAGAAGGGGTTCTGTTTTGAGAGCCCCCAGCTAAACGGAGGTGGCCAGCAACCCTCCCCTAACAGAAAAGCAAGGGACCTGGACATGAGTGTGGAAGTATGCCTTTCACGGAATACTTTTGGACCTGGTGGACAGCCTAATGCCTCATTTTTCAACCCATGAAAGGAGGTCGCTCACAAGGGAAACCTTTTTATACTGGAAGATGCCCTTGTAGCTCTTGTGTGACCCGTGTGCAATTGCCCGACCATTGCTCTGGCAATAAGGACAGTCCCAGTCACATGATGCAGGAAGGAAGAGTCAGAGAGAGAGAGTGAGTGCACAGATTGAGGCAACAAGCAGTGTATATAAGGAATAGGATGAATATCACTTTAAGTTCATGGGCAAAGATTACGTTGGTGCAAAAGTAATTGTGTTATTTTTCTTTCTTTTTTTTTCTTTTTGTACCAATTTAAAAATAAACACCTGAATGGTCCCTTTAAAGGAAGTTTCTGGGAAGCCAGATGAAAGAGATGTCTCTAAGTTTTTATCTCTGACCATAGACTTGAGCCATCTGGGTGTAGTGTAGAACTGGAAACTGTGAAGGGTGACTGAGCCCTGCTTATGGCATGAAAAAGCTAAACTTGTGTTGAAAATAGATGTCCCAGCACTTTGGGAGGCTGAGGTGGGTGGATCACGAGGTCAGGAGTTCAAGACCAGCCTGGCCAAGGTAGTGAAACCCCATCTCTACAAAAAATAGAAAACTTAGCTGGGCGTCTGTAATCCCAGCTACTCAGGAGGCTTAGGTAGGAGAATCGCTTGAACCTGGGAGGTGGATGTTGCAGTGAGCAGAGATCACGCCACTGCACTCCAGTCGGGGAGACAGAGTGAGACTCCATCTCAAAAAATAAAAAAAAAAAAAGAAGGAGGGAAGGAGGGAAGGAGGGAAGGAGGGAAGGAAGGAAGGAAGGAAGGAAGGAAGGAAGGAAGGAAGGAAGGAAAATAAATAAATAGATGTCAAGGCAACATAAAATTGTAAGAATTCACTAGAAGTTCCTAACTCAGGCCTAATGGATTCCAACAGAAAGGCCCTGCTAAGCTCTTCCCTATTTTACGTATTAGGCATCCATTTAAGGATTCTCTTTCACTAACATATTCTGCTGAGGGGAAGAACAATTGAGGCCTGCTGTCTTGTAAGTGTTTTAGCAGGTACAGTAATTACTGTAGAGATAGGAAAGAAACCAAACTCCAGTATTCGATTCAGGCTTTAAGGAGGGAATAGGGCCAGAACTAACCCAAGGATAGGACTGATAGAAGGCAAACATCTAAGATGGAGAAAAATAACCTTTGTCTTTACTAAGCAGCAAAAGGAACCAGCTGCTCTTCTCAGAAGAAAGAATTCTCAGAAGGAAATGTGATACAAACATAGTCTACCTAATGCAGTGTCAAATATGTTAATAATATATATATAAATGGTTTCTAATCATGAAGATACTTTTCAAAGCATAAGAACAAGAAGATTAAGAAAAACCCACAAATTGAACTTACCATTGTCAGCTGGATAGGTGGACTCTCAAATACTTTTTCTGAATAACTGTTCTGTTTATACATAAATACAATAACATGGGAGCTCATTTTCTAAGGAGCTTGGTTTCTGGAGAAGAGATTATGACTTCATTCAAATGAAACACACACACTCAGTAAAGATCAAGGAAGAATTGACTGATTTTAATTAAGATGAATTGTGCCCAGCGCACTGTCACTACTAGTACACAACCACTCCTGTTCAAAGAAAAACAATATAATTTGTATTTGTATATTTTAGAAAATCAGGCTTCTCAAATATTTTAAAGATTAGGTGCCATTTAATTGAATATTGCATTAAAATGTAAATATTATTTTCCAGCTTTTCTACTTTTAGCATTTAAATTGCCAGGTCTCACATAGAGACAATTGCTTATCCCATTATTGGCTTGATTTTTAAATACTGAGATCTGCCTACGTAGCAGTTTGTCTTTTTAATTCTTTTCTTCATTACTTCCAGGTCATAGCATAGAATTATAAAAGATTTTAAGTCACTCCTAACTCAAAAAGCTCATAATCACAAGACATCTTCTACCTCTTCTACCTATATAGCAATAGAAAAACACACTGAGGGTTCTCTTTCATGGATTCACATATTTTTACAGTCATATCTGCATGTTAAAATTTATGGAAAGTTCACATGGAGGAGCTCACTTGAAACTACAGACTTCCAAGCTGAAAAGAGTATCTTCATTTAAAAAATGTCAAAACGAATTTTTCCAGGGACTAAATGACTTGTCCAAGGTTGTATGGATCTCAGAGAGACCTGGGTTCATTGGTTGGCTCTGACTTGGGGCCCTAACTTCCCTCAAGTGTTACATAGTTACTGAGAGTGTAGCAACCACATAAGGGTGTTAAAAAGACAAAATGAAATAAATTAAGGAAAGGCTTAGCATAGAAACGGTACCTAGCAGGGGTTTAATAAATGCTCCTTAGAAGTAGTAAAAGGATTTCAACTTGATTCCCAAGCATTGCATCTGATTGCCTCTCCTGCTTCCTATCCTTTGATGATTCTAACATGTTAAAGAATCGGGGAGTGTGTTCAGATTGAACATGGCCCAAAATTGCAGTCACTCATGTCTTGTGGCTTACTGAGTTAGCCAGGGAAGTGATGGTGACAAACCAGAGCTACAGGATCGTTGGGGCACATACTTTGGTTGACTTCACGGAAGTTCTTCAAAACCTTGTTCATTTGTGAGGAAACATAGAATAATAAAAACACAGATTACAGGCTCATAAATGGTCATCTTACAAAACTCTACTTCATGTTTGAGTCCCTTCAACACTGATTCTGGGGGTTGTCCATTTTGTACATGGTTCCTTCCAGAGATGGGAAGTTCCTGCTCCCTGGGCAGTTCACTCCCACACAGATGGTTCCGACAATGGAAAGATGTACATTAAATGGGGGGAAATTCTATCACAAAGTCCATTTGTGCTGGTTGGAATAAATTAAATTCCTCTTTCTAAAGACATTCTTTCGAAATGTGAAAACAGTTCCACTGACTCATTGTTGAATGATAGCCACGTAATTCAACAATTTCTCTTTAGACTTGGAAAAAGAAGAGCCTCACATTCCTGGCCAATTTTCTCTGAGTGCCCACTAGTGTATCCTTATCATTTGTTTAATGTAATTTTAACTTTTACTTTAGAATAAAGGGGGTACATGTGCAAGTTTGTTACAAAGGTATATTGTGTGATGCTGAGGTTTGGGATATAACAACCTGTCAGCCAGGTAGTGAGCATAGTACTCAATAGGTTTTTCATCCTTGCTCTCTCCCTCTCTTCCCATTCTAGTAGTCCCCAGTGTCACTGTTGCCATCATTATACCCAAGAGTACCCAATGTTTAGCTAACACTTATAAGTGAAAACATGTGGTATTTGGTTTTCTATTCCTGGGTCAATTTGTTTAAGATAATGGCCTCCAGATGCATCCAGTTTGCTGCAAAAAACATGATTTTGTTCTTTCTTATGGCTGCATATATTCCATAGTGTATACGACAGTTTTTAATCCAGTCTACTACTGATGGGCACCGAGGCTGATTCCATGTCTCTGCTAACTGCTACAATGAACATATGAGTACATGTGTCTTTTGGTAAAATGTTTCATTTTCTTTTAAATATATACCCAGTAATGAGATTGCTGGGTTGAATGGTAGTTCTTTTTAAAGTTCTTTGAGAAATCTCCAAACTACTTTCCACAGTAGTTGAACTAATTTACATTCCCATCAACAGTGTATAAGCATTCCTTTTTCTCCACAACCTCACCAGCATCTGTTGTTATTTGACTTTTTAATAATAGCCATTCTGACTGGTGTGAGATGGTATCTCAGTGTGCTTTCAGTTTGCATTTTTCTGATTATTACTAACATAGGAAACATCATTCTGGATTATCAGTCTTGGGAAAGAATTTATAACTAAGTCCTCAAAAGCAATTACAACAAAAACAAAAATTGACAAGTGGAACCTAATTAAACTAAATAACTTCTGCACAGCAAAAGGAGCTATCAACAGAATAAACATTCTAGAGGATGGGAGAAAATATTTGCAAATGATACATCTGACAAAGGTCTAATATCCAGAATCTGTAAGGAATTTGACAAGAATAAACAACCCCATGAAAAAGTGGACAAAAGACATGAACAGACACTTCGTCAAAGAAAAGACATACAAGTGGTCAAGCTTGCTATTTTTTATAGTTCATGCTCCAAACTGAAAACAGACCCACGAGTGTGATATAAAGTACACCTTCTTTGTGCTTAGTTCTATGCTTTGATCAAGGCGGCCTGTTAGTGACTATTCTTGACTGCCATTATGCTTACGTAAGGCAACTCGCTTTCTCTATTTAGGCAACTGTCTTCTCTATTTTTTTTTTTTAAATGCTGGACAACACACCTGGGTGACATCTCTAATCCTTTACTCACATGATGAAAATTGAGAGATATAAAGGATCATAGATACTAAGTAGTCCAAAGGTAGCAAACTAGCCCACAAACCAGCTGATTTGGTATACACAGATTTGGCATGCATGAAGTCTTAAAGACAAATTGAAGCCCATTTTCAAGAGCTGCATACATTGGCACCTTTAGCAGGGCAGTAAGACTTTTAATCCTGAATGACCACAATCACCTGGAGCTGTCTCTATCTATTTAGACCGAGCATGCTTGTTCCAGGTGCTTATAACTGACCCCCTTCACTGACTTCCATTACCCGCCTGCTCCCTGAATGAGCTAGCAGACCCATAGCGGTTTCAAGGATTTGTATCTGATTTCCCTCTACCGGCTCAACTTTTCTCTCATTTCCAGCCTGCCTTTGCTTCTAGCTTCACTTACCTACCTAAAGGCACTCTACAGGATCAAATCCGGTTCTGTTGCTGCAACTCCGTCTATAAGTGCTGATGACTCTACTTTTGGCCGTTCTCTCAGACTCCACAGTAGTCCCTCCAGTTGTTCCTCTTTCCCCAGCCATTTCTGTGCTTGTCTTTTCTGTGTGTGTGTCTACCTTTCCACATTCATGTCTTACCCAGCTCATCCAGAACAGTTCCTCTGGTTTCTGCTCTGTCCTGCCATATGTGTCGGACTTTGCTTTGTATATCTTCTCCTTGGTTGTCCAGAATGATCCAGTTTTGCCCCTGCTCTCATCATTTCTGTGATTGTAGCTGTGCTCTGTATTTTCTCTCTTACAGGACAGAAGTTCCAACTTCCTTCTGTTTTCCTCCGCATCACTCACATCCTCTTTCAATACTGGCTCCTGTTTCTGTTCTCCAACCCACTGGTTTTCAAGGGAGGTTCCCAGACCAGCATTAGCACCAGCTGGAAGCTTGTTAAAACTACAAATCCTTGGGTCCCACCCCAGACTTACTGAATCAGAAACTCTAGGGACGGGGCTAAGCTATCTCGATGTGATAAGCCTCCCTAACGATTTTGATTCCTGAGTTTGAGAATCACTGCGCTCCACCCCAGCAGCTCTCAGCTTTCCTTGACATCTGAATCTCCTGAGGAGGTGTTTAAAATACTCAACTCTGGGCACCACTCAAAAACAATTAACTCAATTTCTCTGGGAGTGGGTCCAATTAGGGATATAGTTGTAGAAGCTCTGTAGGTAATTCTAATGTAGAATCAGGGTTGCCTCTAGCCCGCCAGAATGTTTCCTTTTTGAAGCCTTGACTTGGTCCCTCTGTCTGTGAAGCTCTGCCTCCACTCCACATGTCTTGTTTTCTCTTTATTGCCATCAACTAAGAAAAGCCTTCCCTAGTCATCCTAACTCCAAGCATCCTCCCTGCCCCAGACCTTTCTGTCACTTTATCCTGTATTATTGTCCTACTTGTACTAATCTCTAATATTTGAAAAATCATTCATTTACTTATTGGCTCTACTAGAAAATGAACTGCAGGGGACCAATGACTGTTCCTTTCAAGGCTGCATCCTAGCTCCCTAGAACAATGCCAGCACACGTAGCAGCTCGGGATATATTTGTTGCATGAAAAAACAAACAACACACACACAAACACCCCAACACCACATGCTATTTATTCCAAACCCTGTGCTTTCAATGCTCTAGTTTTCTTTGACTAAAATTTTGTTCTTTTCTTTGCATTATTTTTTATTTTATAATTAGCAGCATTCCCAAAAAGGTCTAGAACATTTGCTTCAATTCTTCTTTATCCACAATAAATTCTGTTTCCTAACATCATGTATGTTGTTGTAACTATTCAATCTTTTACTTCTTTAAAAAATGTGCAGTGGATACTCGCCTTGGACATGAGTGGCAGAAGCACATAGACCAAGCTTTAGGTCTCTTGTTTGCTTCGTGGTGTGGATGAAGTGTGCTGCTTGGGACATGGGGGTAGATATTTTCTGAAGTGAATTGACTTGAGGAAAGGAAAAAAGCTTTCAGTCAATAGTTTTAAAAGCCAAGGGACCACTGAAGAGAGAGCAAGAATAAAAACAGATACAGGAAAGAGCACATCGTTCAATAGAGAGACTGAATTAAAAAACAACAACAACAACAACAACAACAACAAAAAAAACAAGGGCTGGGTGTCTAATGCATGTCCATGTACTGAGAATGCCTTGGTGGCTGCTATTTCCAGTTGGTCCCTCTTACTATGCCAATACTTTTGAAGATCTAGGTCTGGACAGAAATTCACCTGTACCCCTTAGCCATCCCTTCCCTTTCTCTCTTAAACTGTGCAGAAGACTGAAACTAGCATTCACATCAGGGAATGCTGGAACACCACAGGCAGCCATTGATTGCAAGTAAGCTGCTACAGAAACTCCCCTTTTATGATGCTACATTATCTCTATGAGAGCAATCAGAGCGATCAGCTGGAAATCCCTCAACACTGAGAAGGAACTGACTGGCTCACACACTGCTTCTCCCTGAAATAACTTGCTGGGAGACCAGTAGGGCTCTTCAGCACAAATCAACATCCTAAGGGATTGATCTGTTCCTCCCTAGGAGGGAAGGCCTGCTGACTTTGGCTGGACAGAGCCAGAGAGGGGACAAAGCCTTTAAATGATGATTAATACATTGGGATTAGGGTGCATTTGTCTCGTATCAGTCCAGGCAGTGTCTTCATTTTCATAACTTAGGATTCCTAATAAACCAGAGGTTAAATTACTTAGACGTATTTACTCTTAGTCATATATTTTTATGCTTTAAGATCTAGGCTTGGCCTGACAAAGCTATGATGAGGCTTAAAATCATTTTACCTCTCTTCACTCCAACTTCTTTGTATAATCTGGACATTCAGGGGGTCACTTCCCTAAAATCAAGAATTGTAGATGCATATGTGTCTTTATTTATCTTGGCTTTATTCATGTACCAGCTCTGCCCTCCACACTTTAATTCACTCCTTCATCCCAAGAACTTGAGTTTTCCAGTGCTGCCTACTGAATGTCTATAACCTTTCCCCTGAGGCCTGCCCTCTCCTGTAACATTCCAGTTTCCGGACTTCATCTGGCCTCCTTCCTGGGTCAATTTCTTTAAAGCAAGGATCTTTGCAAGAGTTAACTTGATAACCTAATTTGCACTTTGTTGATGATCTAATATATATGTTACCTTTCCAAGTACATAACAGACATGCACTGAAAGACGTGTCTGAAACTCTATAATTCAAAGACTAAAAATAGGAACTTTTAGCAGTTTTGGATGTCAGAGAAACAGGGGAAGATTTGGTCAGTGGGCAAGGGCAAGTCAAATGGTGGTGGTGTCAGTCACAACAGAGGGGCCACCTTCACTGTGTCCTCTTGGAAGAGACCTAATTAACATAACCCTACGTGCTTCACCCCATGCACAGCAGCAATGCGTAATTCTTACACACTCCTGGGGCTAGAGACACTGGCCCAGCCAGACTGGGGGACAAGGGCCTTTTTAGGTTCACAGAGAGGAAATGTAGAGAAACTGAAGAGGGAGGACAAAACCACCAGTTTTGAGACCTAGAAGATAAACTTAGTCTATCTTCTGAACATTTTAAGAAATTCATTGAAATAAGTTATAGAGAGTGACTTCAGGCACAGTTCAGTTCCATTTAACAGGTATTTACTGACAGCTAAGGCATAATTAATAGGGATAATACTACGTTACTAATCAACAACACTGAATTAACACTTACCTTTTATCATGCACTCCACTGAGCATTTTACATGGATTATTTCAATGGTAATTTCATCAGCCTTGTTGGGTGATAGTTAACTGGCTCTTCGAGGAGAAAAAGAAACACCCTAATTTGTAGCGTCTGCTTATTGCTATGGTGTAAACATTCCTAGCATAGGTAATTTAAAGCTACCAATAGCTCACAAAATTGGTATATTAAAGTTGAGTATATTAAAGTTGGCCCACATAATTCCTGAGTATTTAACAATTGGGTTTCCTAGCTAGTAGAAGCTGATTCTGGCACACCACTTGTGGTAGATACCTTTACTTTCCCCTTTGTTAGGGTGACCAGGTCCTCCCAGTTTGCCTGGGATTTTCTTGGTGTTAGTATGTGTTTAGGAAAACCCCTCAATTCCGGAGGAACTGAGATTATTGGTCACCCTACCCTTCTGCCCTCATGAATATGATTAGTACCCTTATAAAAGAGGCTTCAGGGGGCTGCCTTGCCCTTTCCACCATGTGAAGATGAAGTCAGAAGCTGCATCTATGAATCAGAAAGGGGGCCCTCACCAGACACCAAACCTGTTGATGCCTGGATCTTGGACTTCCCAGCCTCCAGAACTGTGAGAAATAAAGCTACCCAGTTTGCCCTGTTTCCTACTATTTTGTCATAGTAGCTCAAATAGAGTAGGCCACCTTTGTACATATGAAGAAATTGGGAATTTAGAGAAACATGTCCAATATCACATAGGTAGTCAGCAGCAGAACTGTCTGCAGAACTTACAAGTTTGATTACACAGCCTGTGAGCATCACTGCAACAGACAACAAGCTTTCATTCTTCAGTTGAGAAGGTCAGCCATGAGTGCAAAACCTATAAGAGAGGACACACACATGCACACACACACACATGCATATTTCGTAAAAACAGAAAAACTAAATTGATTTATGGCATTATTAAAGTATATTATATGTACCTAAGAGAATGAACTACAGCCTTGCCCAGCTGATTGCTTTATCGAATTCAAGGATTTAGCTCAGTGTCATTTTACTGAGATCCCCTGAAAGGAATTGTCCACAGTCTCCTAGCATCTGCACTAGTATCATTTACATAAATCCTCCACATTATGCAGTGGGTACAGATAAAGCCAGGCTCTGCTTCTCAGCACACAAGCACAGTAGTGAGAGCAACGCTCCATCTTTCAACATCCTGGGAAATTTTATAAGTGAGGAAATTTGGCTTTTCTTAATATGCACTGTTGAATACAAGCTTCATTAACTATAACATAATCTTTCATTTTAGAAAATCATTTCAATGATTATTCCTAATGAGTATCAAGATATTTATATGAAAAGTAGAGCTTCTTTCCTTCCAAATTGAAACTCATGAGCTCTAGTATATCCTTTAATTAGAATATCCTTCAAGAATAAGTCTCATGAATAATCATGTTAATGTTCCATTATTTTCTAAGTAAGATGAAGTTCTGTTTGGAAATTTTACATTTTGTTTTTCCATATCCGATAGAGGTTTTAGTGAATGTTATTTGTAAAAAGCCAAATGATTTATTTAGATTATAGTGAACATCACTTTTGACCCCATAGACCCCTTTTAATTGGTAAAATAAATTATCTGCTGCATAGAAATGAGTTATTCCAATTTTGTAAAATGCCATAAAATTCTGAAAGCATTAAAAGAGGGCAAAATAACATAAATTTACCCAAGCAATGTTCCAGAAGAGTTGGTTTAATACGAATATATAACATACAAAAATAGTGATTTTCAACACTCATGAACTATCTTAAATATCTTAAGAATTTTCCAGAAACTCTTCCCAAATGCTTAAAAAAATCTAATATATACCTCACCCCATTAACTTCAAAAAATAAGTATATGCCAATTTGGGCTTTTGTGTGCTAGAGAGAGACAAAAAATGAAGAAAGAGAATATGTTTAAGTTGGGCGTCACAAAATAGTAACCAGAAATAGATTTAAATTTTATTTCTCAGGGGGCCTTATGTCCCTGAGGTTTATTTTACTCTAAAATTGCAAAAATCTAATAGTGCAAAAGAGATTTAGAAAAAAAAATCTTGCAGAATATTAGATCTGATCCTTGGAGGTGAATGTCATCTAATTCAAGTAGCAAAAGAACATATGTGAGGACAGGAGGGTAAGGAAACCTGGGAAGAAAGAGTATCTTTCCAATATAAATCAGAAATTTTATGTTTTGCATATAAAAAGGCATCTGCTATTTTTGTTTGTTTTGCTGAATTAAAACTGATATCACTGACCTCACACATCTGATTTCAGAAAACTTGTTAAGAACAAGATACTATCACATTAAAATATGTTAACAGTTCTATTTCTGGGATAGTTTAGGATTAGTTTTACCCATATGCTAAAACATATTGGATGGTCCAGAATCGCAGGTTATCACCTGAATTCAGATTTGGGCTTTAGGATCCTTGTACCTCCAAATTTTATGCAAATGTTTTTCTGGGAGAATGGTTGAAACCTCTTGTCATTTTCTCATGGCAGTGAGAAACTCAACAAAATTGAAAACTCTCTGGTAAGACCCTCTGGCATATGATCTCATCAAATAATTTCATATTTATATATTCTTATTACTTACTTGATTGCTTAGAAGATATACAATGAAGTTTTAAAATAAATCCTTATCACTTTTTTACTGTATTTTAAGCTTATGATATAAAGCTCAAAATTGAACCAGATAGAATGATTCTAAATGTAAGAAATTCCCAAATAATTATTTTAATTTATTTGTCATACTTCTGAACAATATTCTCAAACCATACCAGCAAAATAGACACACGTTACTAAGTTTGATTGTTATTAATGGTAGAGGTGGCCTTTGGTGAGAGGCAATCATTTATATAATATGATTTAAGGAAGTTGTGAAGATGTTTCTGAACCCACAAATTCCCACTACTTTCTGGGCTGGAACTTCTATTACCATCCTTCTCTAAACCATCCTTCTATGTTTCATCTGAACTACAAATATCTCTAGGGAAAAAATATTGTTTTAAATCTCATAAGCCATAAGTGCCTATCAGGACTTCTCATATTTTGAAATGGACAAGAGAGGAGACACATCAACACATGGAGGGGAAAGGACATTCCACTGAAGAAAGACATAATAACGAAAATGACAGCCAACAAGGCTAATGGTGGGCTTCAGTCATAGACAGTAAGAGAGAAGGCACAGAGAAGCAGTATCAATGATTATCATAGGTGTCATGATTTCAAATATAGTAGAAATTTAAAGACTCATAAGAGAATTCTATGAAAAAATGTATGCCAATAAATTTGCAAACTGAGGTAACTGTAAAATTTTACACAAAATCATTTTTAACTATATTATAGAATAGATAAACATGAAATGGTTCGACAAATAATACCATTAGAAGAATTGAATTGATAGTAAATGATTACTTTCCATGTAGTACTACTTTTTTCTACACACACAATGCACAAAACACCAGTTTCAAACGGTGTTGGCATCTCAGTGAACTTTTAAGGAATGCATTAATTCTGTCTTATTTGAACTATCTGAGAGAAGAGAAAAAGAGAGAGACCCATGCTTTTCAGAGTACGTATCTAGTATATCTTTGATGCTTAAATCTGTTATAGACAGTTCAAAAATAAAATTACAGCCCAATCTTATTGTGAATGTAGATGGAAAAATATAAATAAAATATTAGAAAACCAAGTTCAAAAATGTGTTGTGGTAAAATATCCAAGTATATATAATGCATACATTCAACTACTCAAAACATACAACAATGGTATTACATGTCAGTATATTAATGTAATTCACCATATTAACAGATCAGGAAATAGAAATCATATAATCATCTCAACTGTCATAGCAAAAGCAATTGCTCTATTCAATATTCAATTGATATGCTTTCAATATTTAATTGAATATGCTTTCCTTTCCTAGTAAATTTTATCTACATCAAACAGTACTTAATGGTGGCGTTCAAAAGCAGTTCTAATTAAGTCAGGAATAAGATAAGGATGCTTAGTATCACCTCTACTCAACATTTTACTAGCAGTTCTTTCCTACCTAATAATAAAGAAAAAGAAATGAACATGATAAAGAGACAATTCTCTATAAAGAAAGTCCAAAAGAAACTAAGACAAAGAATTAAAATGTATAAGAGTTTTCATTAGGATTGCTGGAATTAATAAAAGCATAAAAAAGTCATTTAAAATATTTTTAAAAGATACAGTTAAATAATGTCAAAAATTTTAAGCAGCCTAGTAATAAATAAATGAACAAAAAACAGAAGAATGTACAAAATATAATTAAAAGCTCCTAAAGAACCCTTGATTAAATAGGGACATATTTCTTATTTATGAATAGAGATATTTAATATCATATCTATCCTCCCCTCCGTATGAATCTATATATTTATATATTTTATAAAAATCTCAAACACATTTTTGATGGAACTAAAAAAACTGTTATTGGAATTCATATTGAAGAATATAGTTCCAATAGCAGCCATGACAGTTTAAAAGAATAAACAAGGTTTGGAGACTTACTCTACCAGAGAGTAAAAACTGTTAAAAGAGCTGCAGATTGAAAGCAGTGTATATTAATGGAGGAACAGATGAAGGACTTGATGCAACAGAATTCAGAGCCCATAGAAAGACCAAGCATGTCTCGGAATTTAGGATGTGACAAACACAGCATCACACATCCGTGAAGGATGGTGTTAGGCCAATGCATTCAACTGGTTTCTTTTTTTCTTTTTACTTTCCTTTTTTTTTTTTTTTTTTTTGGGAGACTGAGTCTCACTCTGTTGTCCAGGCTGGAGTGCAGTGGTGAGATCTTGTCTCACTGCAACCTCTGCCTCCTGGGTTCAAGTGATTCTGCTGCCTCAGACTCTGCAGTAGCTGGGACTACAGGCACGCACCACCATGCCTGGCTAAATTTTGTATTTTTAGTAGAGATGGGGTTTCACCATGTCGGCCAGGCTGGTCTCGAACTTCTGACCTCGTGATCAGCCTGCCTCAGCCTCCCAACTCATTTTCTTTACAGAAAAAAATTAAATAAAATTTCTACTTCATATTGTATCTCCAAATTAATTTTAAGGGATTAAAAAACAAAACAGGAAATAAACAACTTTATAATTATTAGATAAATGTTTAATAAAATTTCTTTTTAAACTCTGATGTATTTCCTAGCTGAATACATAACTCAAAAAAATACAGATAATTAACACTAGCTGCATTAAAATGTAGACATGCTTCCCATAAAAGGAATAATGAACAAAGTCAAATAAGCAAAAATTGGAGATAATATTTATAATGAGTAAAATAAAGGATTAGTACCCAAATTTGAAAATTGTCGTGTGTGCTTATAAGAAATATTCAAGCTACCTTGTAGAAAAGTGGACACAAGATCTAGATAAGCAATTTACAGAAAAGTCAATCCAAACGCAAATCATTCATGAAAGTGTACACAACCTAACAAGACATCAGGGAAACAAAATTTATTCCTTTTTTTTTTTAAAAAATTATTGCATAACTATTCATTTGGCAAGATTTGTTTCAAGTATCAAAATGCCATAAACTGATGAATTGTGGAGGAATAGTCACTGATGCTGCAAAAGAAAATTGTCCTCCAAAATGAGAGAAACTTTGGAGAACAACGTGGCAATACCTAGTAAGTTAAAAACCTGTTTGCTCTAGGATCCATGGCTGCAATTTTGAATATATATTACAGGAAAATCTTTGCACATATGCCTCAGGAGACTTGTCAACAATGTCTCTTGAAGCCTTGCTTACAATGGCTATAAGAATAAAAACAACTTAAATATCGAACAGTAAGAAAATCTATACATGCATTATGGAAAATAAAAGAACACACCACAGTAATTAAGAACAAGATGGAGCTACTGGTTTCCATATGTAAATCTCAGAAGCATGTTTAGTGCAAAGAAGCAAGACAAAGACAGTTTTATAATTTTGTTTGTTTTGTTTGAGACAGAGTCTCTCTCTGTTGCCCAGGATGGAATGCAGCGTCGAGATCTCGGCTCATCCAACCTCCACCTCCTGGGTTCAAGCAATTCTCTGCCTCAACCTCCCAAGTAGCTGGTTCGACAAGCGCCTGCCACCACACTGGCTAATTGTTATTTTATTTTATTTATTTATTTTTTTTTGTATTTTTTAGTAGAGACAGGGTTTCACCATGTTGGCCAGGTTGGTCTCGAACTCCTGACCTCAGGTGATCCACCTGCCTCAGCCTCCCAAGGGGCTGGGATTACAGGCATGAGACACTGCACCCTGCCCAGTTTTATCATTTTAAACAGTGGTTACTGGGTATATGAGAATTTCAATACTATTCTCATAATTTTTTGTATTTATGTTTACCATTTTTTAAAGGTGTTAATATATTATGTCCTCCTTCCACCCTTTATGTTGGTAAGTATTAAAATAATGCATATGGATGAAGAGCCATGGTTTGCTCAGTTGTGTATTTCTTATAAAGTTTCCTTGGTAATTCACAACTAAGCTGTCAGTTTTTGAAACATGCTATGAAATCGATAAATGGCAGGTATCCAGAGACTACAAGAAATAGTCAAGAAATTACTGTTCCAAGAAAATGCCCCCGGTGAAAAGAAATCCATTTGAATCTCCAGTCTGCGCTACCTTCAAATGATCTAAATATTGTCTTTTATAATGAAAGCTATATACTGCCAATATCAGGAAGGCATGACATAGTCTAGGCAATATGTGATTGGAAATAGTAACAAGGTTAAATAATAAAGCAACTTTTGCTGATTCATAGCTCATTATATTATTAAATTATAAGGCATTAGAAGTTATAGAGCAAATGGCAAACATTTGCTTTGGAGAAAATGCATATCATTTTCTCGTTTCTTTAATCTGATTCTGTAGGTAGACAGTTCCAACTGCTGAGCTTGGCACTGGTAATTTGATTCTTTTTAAGCCAAGTGAAACAGACAGAGGGTAGCTAAATTGACTTTTAAAAATAATAATTTACTCTGTTACGTTCACAAAATTTCACACTTTCCAAGAGTGATAATAGTTGTTCATTGGAAAAGATTCATATGGACCTAGGGCAGAGAGAAATAGGACACTTTTCACTTGAAGCAAGACACTGGAAATGCATTAACATGAAAACCAGCAGCAGGAGATGCTCCTGGAAAAAAAAAAATATGTTAATGCAGCTGGTGGGTACAACGAATTTTTATGTTGACAGTCCTCACTGCTTAGTGATTCCAAGTACTGAAGATTAGAAATAGCTGAAAGCTTTGAGATTCCCAGTCCTGGCAGAATTGATGGAAAGGGAGCTTTTTGAATAAAAAAGGAAAGGAACATTAAACAATCGGGGGAAAGATACAAAAGACACCTATAATTAATTTACAGGTTATTAATTTGTCACTTTGAGCTGTGAAAGCATTTGTATACTTCCATATCCTATGAGTCTATTGTGAAAAAAGATGTGTTCTGCTTAAATTACACAGCTCAATTTGCTGAGAAATCATTAGCAGTGGACCTTCACAGAAATGAATCCAGTCTTTAAGGGTGTCCCTAATGTGTTGCTCCCTCTTTCAGTCATCGGTAATTTTACAACATTTCCATGGATAGTGCCGGAATCAAGGCCAATGGAATATTTGCCAGAAGTACTAGGGAAAAGCACAGTAATTAAGGCAACATAGTAATTCACCTCAATTAAGAGGAACCTCCAGGACAAAGTTGGGTTTCTGATTTGCAGCAGTCAGTTGCTTCTACCCTTTGGGAAAGTGTTTATCAAATCTGCATCACCAGTGTCACCAGCAGCACCCTTCATGTAGCTTAGGATTTGTTTTCCAGCCTTCCCGTCACTAATCAGTTACATAAACCTGTGCATTTCATTCCAGACTACCAAAATCTCCATCTGGAAAGAAAGTTTATTTTTGGTTAATTCATTTGTATTTGTATTTTTACAGTTTTTCTACTGTAATCTCTAGGCTACATATATTTTCAACTCTCCAAAATACTTTCTGGAGAATTTCAGTAAAAAGAGAAACAAAGAAACATGTTAATATGACCATGCCATTACTGACAAAAAGTCTACCATGAAAGGGAATAATCACTTGTAAAATACTATTAAACCCAAATTTTCCAGTAAAACGCAAGAGGTCTCTATACTATCACACAAGGTAAGACAAGCAAGGAGTTGCTGCACGGCTGCTACATTCACCAAGCCTTTGGTATTCCAAATTCTAGAACCCTCCATTTCCTACTCACCTCTAGGTGTTTCCACACTGCAGGAAAATCCTTGGACTGGTTGATGGTGATGGTTAGGTGCAGTAACTATACAGTGGGACTTACAGCTGATAGCTTGCATTAGCAAGTGGATTACCACTTAGTTGATCCAACTACATCATTAAGTCAACCCAAATAACTGGACCATACACAGGGACAAGTTAGTTTGCCATTTTAATGATAAAACCAGGTTAGTCAGGCAGTGATTTGGGATTTATTTACACTGTGCAGGCTTGTTTGCCCCTCAACCATCATCAAAGGGGCTTAGCAGTTTCTACCGAACACTTCTTTCGCTTCCCTCACCTCAATCCCAATCAACAGCTTTTATTTTAAACCATTTATCTGTAGAGAGAGAGGGTGGATCTCTCTCCAACACTAACGAACAATTCATTCTGGCAAGAAAGGCCGACACAAACAACCCTTAGGTAAAGTTCCTGCTTCCTAATGAACAGCGCCTTTGGGCTCCACACTGCGGAGCCAAATAAATGACTCCATAAGCTCAAAAGCTCATTATTGGCCTGAAATAGGCCCAGACTCAGGCATATGTGACCATATTCAGATCATTAAGAATCTTCTGTTGCTCATTGCTCTCTCCTTTTTCTATTTAAGTGGCCAGCAAGGTACAGGTTTCCATCCTCCCCCACATCTGTAAGCCTATTTCTTATTCCATATTTTGCCATGTCTCCACTCTCTGCCTTGTGCTCTTTTTTTTTTTTTTAACCTATATAAAATTAAGTCTTTCTCTCTCATCAATGACCACTAGTTGACATGTACACAGCTGGGGACTCACCCTTTTTATTGTCTTGCAAAGCCCACCACCGAGAGTCACAACCATGTCAGGAATTTGCAGCTTTCATGTCCAAGCACCTGCAAGTCCCACATGAGTTTAATAAGAAGATGTACAGCTGAACCGAAATTGTTTCAGAGAACCTAGTGGGGTTCATTTAAAGCACTTCCTATCTCTAGCTCACACATATGTTACTGAACAAGTTCCCAGGAGAGTAGCACACAATCCAAACCTTGGATGCATCTTGTAGATTAACAAATATTAACTTAACTTGTAAAATATTTTATTTTTCTGCTATAATGAGCGTGGATGCCTTCAGAACCCATCTTCGTTTTTGTTTTTGCTTTTCTTCACTTGATGCTAAGGAAATAATCTTTTATTTTAGGCAAGATAATTAATTCATGTTATTTTGCCTATTAATTTTATTTTTTACATCCACAGACATCACGATAAACAAGTCTATGTGTGCACTTTCCAAAAATTCTTCTTTATAAAATTGCAATTACTGAAAGATATTTCAGGCTTAAATTTTCTCACCAACGCATTGCTTCCCAAAAATTAGCTCTAGATATCATGACATTGAAGTAAACATCTGTTCAACAGCCATGTTTAAGTTTTGTTTAAAACACTTTGGGGAAAGAAAAGTGTGTTTTTAAGAAAATTATTTTGAAAAAATACTTGGCAATGGAAAGCCAGATGGAAGAGACAATTTAGAGAAGAAAGCAAAGGTTAAAGGCAAGCATTTTGCCACCCAGCCAGCTTAGAAAAATATAAAGTGGAGAGGAGAGAAGTTGAGGACCAGAAAGAAAACAGTTGGATTTCTTTTCTTCAGGAAAAAAAAAAGAAATCATTGCGGAAGAGTAAGGAAATGGAGGAAGGGCATTTTTTTTCTCACTCATTCTGTTTCAGTTTAACATTTATCAGCACTTGTGATAACCTGGCTCGGGACTCTCCCCATTCAATCATTAAGTGAGACTTTATCAAACACTTTGAGTATTAGACATATGGTGAGTACGAAGAAGAATAACATATGGTCCCTCTAGCCTAAAAGAATCTTTCTTTGATCTCTCTAAAAAGGAGAATATATTTTATTAGAATGACACAACTGAGACGACCAATTCTAAAGATACAGGTGACATACCAAAATGCAGGGAACACATCCACTGAAGCAAAAGCTCTGACTGAGTTAGGCTTCATAATGGCCATCAGAGAGGAACTGAGGGTAAACAGGTAAAGGAAATGGGAGATTCTACTGGTAAGGGCACAAATCATACTGTATTTATTTTGTCTTTAATACATTTTTCAAAAGTTGTCTTTAAAAACGCTGTTGTATGGTTATTTAGTCTATTTTCCTAAATAGGTCAGCTTCTGCTTAAACTCTTTAAAAGGGTAAAATGTTCATGATTAAGGAAAGAGAGCCAGAAAGCAAGATTGAACTCTTACATACTGCTTCCATTTGAGGAACCATAGCAAAGATGGCAGGGATGGGGGTGTTGAAATTGCAAAAGTAAATAATGACTTGATAACAAATGTCAAATGGTGCCTAATGATGTGTTACTAAATAAAACCAATATTTAAAGATAATTTCCTCACTGAAAAAGTACTGGACATGTGCTCTTATTTTTATGTTGGGTAAAAGCACTGTTTGCAGAGCTGCCTGGCTTTTTGCCCCAGCTTTACCACTAACTAACCTTACAAACTTGGGAAAGTTACTCAACTTCCTTGTGTCTCAATTCCCACATCTGTGATATTAGAAAGACTTGTTCTGAGATCTTAGAAAGACAATGCTTATGACATGTTTATAACAGTACATGACACGCAACAAATGTTACAAAACATTTATTAGTAGTGATGATGATGATGAATATGATGGTATCATTCATTGATTCAAGAACTATCTATTGGTTGCCTATGTATAAATCACAGCCCAGATTTTCCAGGATAAATCTTACTACATATGATGTTATGTACTTTCATATGAGTAAATTTACAAAAGCTTTTGTTTGTTTGTTTTTGCCAGATCATGAGACACCATTTCATAGATTTAGGACTATGAACTTCAGGGTCAAAATGGTCAATTTATAAATTTTGGAGTTAGCTTTGGCCAATATACTTGCTTTGCAACCTTGAACAAGATATTTAATATCTCTAACCTCTTAACAGTTTCCTCATCTGGAAAATGGAGCTAAAAATGATACATAGTTCAGAGCATTATTTGTTGATTAAATAAAATGACTCTTACAATATTCCTGTAAAAAAAAACTCACTTATAATGTTTTGCAGTTAATAAAGTTTATGGACATATAAGTATAATGATCTTTCCATGACAAGTCTTGAAAATACAATGCCTCAGTTTAAAGGATTCAATATCTAATTCTAATGTGGGGAAATGGAATTGGACTAGACCAACAGAATTGATCAGAATTGGACTAGACCAATAGATTTGATCAGAATAGAATTGATCTGGGTTAGAGTTCTGATATTAATTGACTCTAGACTTTTGAAATGTCACTATTTTTATTGTCTTCAACAGTTCACTTGTATAATAATGAGAGCAAACTGAGTGACTTAGAAGGACTTCCCCAATTTAACATTTTGTAATGAAATGGCTTACTGGGGGAATTAAGATACGATGCACAATCCAATGAGCATATTACACAACCAATTTTCCTTGTCTTATGTATTTATTTTCAGCATTCAAAACCTTATTCTAAATTTGTACCTGGATTTTGAATGACTTATTTCTCCAGTTTGGGCCTCCATTTTGCAAAGACAGCAAAAGGAATGGCAATGACATTCAAAAAGGAGAATTATGAACATATTATCATAAAGTTAATTGAAGCCCAGTAATATACAACAAAACCACAAATGATGTATAATGGCACTCTGATTAAACGTAAAATTTCTTCTCACTAGAGAACTGGTAAAATCCCCTAATTCAAAATGTATAATAAAATACACCTGTTTAGGTTTGAAAAACTAACAAAATCCTTATCTGGGAGTTTCAGTTTCAGCATGATGGCACCTAAGCACAAAACAGCCCGTAAAGCCCATTGATTACAACTAGAAACTCATGAATAAGAAACTAAAAACAACTATACAGGTTGCTTCTTAAGGGGACTCACGTCTTGTAGAAATAAACCACATGTAGGTGAGTTTCACTTTTTTTCTTTTTCGCCTGAGGGAAAGCCCCAGTTACAGCAAAGCAGCAGTTAAGCTCCAAGAGAGATCATTTTCTTGCCAGAGGAACCAGGAAAATAGGTGGCTGTGGGCTAGAGAGTTTGAGAGCAAATCTTGGTGGGGAGAAATCCAGAGGAGTTCCCTTATTTCTGTGTCTGAACCCATAGAAATCTCAGGTTCCATATACACATACAGAAGGCCCAAACCACAGCAAATATTTTAAAACTGAGCTGAAATTTGAACACAGCCCTAAGATGATGAGCAGAGTTTGCAGTCTGGCCCTCATTAAGCTGATTTTCTACTAAAACATACTCCTCAGCATCCTCTAGAGGAATCAGAGTCTAAGCAACAGGATGTACACAAGGTCTGGGATATGCTCCCAAATTCCCAACATGAGAAAACCAGGAAAATGTGATCAGTTTTCAAGGGACCAGGCAACTAGCAGATACCAACTCTGAAATGACCAAGGTGTTAGAATTATTCGATAAAGGCTTTAAAGCAGCTATTATAACATGCTTTTGAAGTTAAAGAGAATACACTTGACATGAATGGAAAGAGGAATTCTCATCAGAGAGACATAAACTATATATAAAAAAGAACCAAATGATAAATTTCAACCCCAAAATGGAACCTGTAACATGAAAAAAGTCATTGAATGGGATCATCAACAAAATCGAGATACAAAGGAAAAACTCAGTCAATTTGAAAATGGAGCAATGGAAATTGTCCAATATGAAGGAAAGAGAGAGAAGTGAAATGGGTGATCGGGGAGAAAACAACTTCAGGAATCTGCAAGATGATATTTAAAAATTCAAATATACACATCACTGGAGTGTTTGAAGTAAAATAAAAAGTTTGGAACAGAAGAAAGTATGAAGAAATCATGGCTCTAAACTCCCCAATTTTGGAGAAAGACATCAATTTAGAGATTCAAAGAGTTCAGTTAATCTCAAGCAGGATAAACTCATTGAAAATCATGCTTGTAAACATCTTCATCAAATTGTTGTAAACCAAAGATAAATATGTACCTTGAAAGTGGCTAGAGAGAATGACATATTATGGATGGTGTAGCAATGACCTAATTGGTCATGGACTTCTTATCAGCTAATGTGGAGGTGACAAAACAGTAAAATGACATCTTTAAATCACTGAAAGAAAAAAAAGTGAAATCAGAGTACAATATGTAGTGAAAATATTCTTCAGAAATGAAGGTGAAATGAAGACATTTCAGATGCAGAGAAACTAAAAGAATTTCCCACAATCAGCTTTGCTCTACAAATATTCAAGGGAGGGTCTATAGGCTGAAGGAAAATTATATCCAAGGGTAAGTTGTTTCTTCAGAAATAAAGGAATAGCAACATAAATGGTAAAAATATGGGTAAATATAATAGAGTACATTATCCTCTTAAGTTTCTTAAAATATGTGTAATTATAGAATCAAAAATAAAATTATTGAATGGGGTAATATATGTATGCATATATAAGTAATGTACAAACTATGTACATATATAAGTACATAAATGACAAATGCAATATAAATGTCTATATTTGAATGAGGTAGTACAATATAGATAGACTTAACAGGTTAGATATGTATATTTTAATCACTAGCACAATCACTAAGAAAAAATAAAATCCAAAAGAATATAGCCAAGTAGTGAAAACTTAAATTAGAATGTTTAAAAATATTCAGGTATTCCAAAGAAAGGAAGAAAAAAGGAAACAAACAGAATACATAGGAGAAAAACAGAAAACAATAAAATGGTAGAACTAAATCAAACAATATTAATAATTACATTAAATGTCAAATGTCCAAAAACTACAATTAAGAAGCATAAATTGACAGAGTGGATACTCAAGCAAGACTCTATTTTATGTTTCCTATTAGAGACAATATAAAAACACAGATAAGTTGAAAGTGAATGAAAGGGAAAAAATATACCACACAAACAGTAAGCAATAAAAGGCCAGACTGACTGTTTTGATACCTGATAAGTACACTTCAATACAGAAAGTAGTATTACTTATACAAAGGATTTTTTTCATAATGATAAAAGAGAAATAACAATTATAAATGTGTAAGTGCCTAATAGCAGAGCCTCAAGATACATGAAGCAACAATCGACTGAATTAAACAGAAATAGACAAGTCCACAATTAGAGCAGAAATTTTTATAACTAACTCTCAACAATTGATAACACACTAAACAAAAATATTAGCAAAGACACAGATCAGAATAACATTATTAACTGTCTTGATCGAACTGATATTTATAAATGACAAAAAGAGCATATACTGTATGATCCCACTTATAACAATTTCTAGAAAATATAAATTAAGTATAAAAAGAAAATCAGCCAGGTGCAGTGGCTCACGCCTGTAATCTCAGCACTTTGGGAGGCCAAGGCAGGCAGATCACCTGAGGTCAGTTCAAGACAAGCCTGACCAACATGGTGAAACCCTATCTCTACTAAAAATATAAAAATTAACCAGGCACGGTGCTGGATGCCTGTAGTCCCAGCTACTCAGGAGGCTGAGGCAGGAGAATGGTGTGAACCCAGGAGGTGGAGCTTGCAGTGAGCTGAGATTGCACCACTGCACTCCATCCTGGGCAACAGAGTGAGACTCCATCTTGAAAAAAAAAGATCAGTGATTGCCTGGGGATGGGATAGAGAGAGTAATAGGCTGCAAATGAGCATGAAGGATCCTTGGAAAGTGATTAAATGTTTTTATCTTGATTGTGGTGATGCATTCATGGATATTTGTGCAGGTAAAATCTCATCATCATATTGTTCAACATAAGCATGTAAAGTTTATTGTACTGCAATTATATCTCAATAAAGTCATTTAAAAAAACCTTATCTGGCCAGGTGCGGTGGCTCATGCCTGTAATCCCAGCATTTTGTGAGGCTGAAGTGGGTGGATAAATTGAGGTTGGGAGTTGGCGACCAGCCTGACCAACATGGAGAAACCTCATCTCTACTAAAAAAAAAAAAATACAAAAAATTAGCCGGGCCTTGTGGTGCATGCATGTAATCCCAGCTACTCAGGAGGCTGAGGCAGGAGAATTGCTTGAACCCAGGAGGCGGAAGTTGTGGTGAGCCGAGATCATGCCATTGCACTCCAGTCTGGGCAACAAGAGTGAAACTCCGTCTCAGAAAAAAAAAAAAAAAAAGAACCCAAACCACCTTATCCTAAGTAGATGTTCATGGTCTTTATCAGACCACCAAAGAAATCCATGGCACAAAAAAGAGGCTGATTAATCTTGGATTGGGTGGTAAAATTTTATTACTAGCAATGTTCCAGCTTTACACAATGAAATTTAGAGCTTACATCAGAAGCTGGGCCATATCTTAATTAATCCATTCATTTATTCGACATTTACTGAGCAACTGCTACATGCCAGACAATGTGAATAATGCCCACTAGAATAATTTATATTTAACGCCTGTTTCACTGTTTATATTATTTCGTTTCTCCATTATGTTTTGGAGTGGCAAGACATCCCCTTGTTAAGTGACATCACACGGCAACTTCATATGCTCTTTGCTTTTAACGATTGTCCTTAGGGAGCATTGTTGTCATTTACATACCCGAGAACTCATCATCAGAGAAACTGAGTATTCTGGGATTGCCGCAGTGAAGACGTGACCATCCTGGAACTTGTTCTGGGGCCAGCCCAGAAGAAGCTAGAATGGCCTGTAACGCTTGGCTCCTCTGGTTTTACACTGGGGGCAGGACTAACTCAATGCAGTAGGCATGGATATGTGTACCTGGAGGCCCAAACTGCTCCCTTAAGATGGCAAGTTGCTTTGGATCCCAAGTCATTTGCCAGAGGCTGCCATTCTAGCATTTCTCAGAATACTTTTGTTTGGTCGGAAACATGCAAAAATATCTGCTTTTCAGAGGATATGATATTTAGAACTATGAAGATTTGGTGAACCTCCAAACAAATTAGTTTGTTTTTGATATTCTCTCTTTCTTTCAGAGTTCCTCTACCCAGGAGACTTCCTATAGACACAGTAAAGTTACCGATTTCTGGTTTTAGTTCAGTGTTTTTTTATCTCCAGAAAAATGCTCAATCATAATAGCCACAGTGGCACATCCTGTGCAGCTGACAGCCTCTGTTCTAAATACTTTGTACATATCTATGTATTTAATCCCACAACAATGATCAGGTGCTATTATTTTCTTCATCAATAGAGATGAGGAAATTGAAGCTCAGAGAGGTTAGGTAGATGATCAAAGCCACACAGCTGGTAGTTACTGGAACTGAACTTTGGACTCAGTAATCCAGCTCCAGAGTCCATGCTTGTAATCACTAGGCTGCACTGCCTTAACCCCACAGGCTAATACCCTGTTGTTTCTGTTTTCAGTAGAGTAAGAAGCAAACAGAAGAGAGAAAATGTTGAGGAAAGGTTTTTGTAGAGCCTGTCATATCACACTTGGGAGTCATCTATCTTTATCCACACGTAAAGCCAGCAAGAGTATAATGACCCATGAATTCATGAGCTCGTCTCTATATTTGAAATATTACAGAATAGCAATGGAATTCCCTTAGCCCATTGACTGACAAGAGGCATGCCGATCCACTTCTTAAAACACAGTTACAAATGCTAGAGAATGTACACACCATGCCCATCACTCCTACTCTGCATTCACTGAATAGCCCAGTGATGCCAACTCTATGAAATAATGGCTTCCAAGTAATCAGTTGTAAACAGAAACATGAAAATATTACAACAGATGCTGAAGTCTACACATTAGGAGTCAGTCTGTGTGTCTGAATAATATTTACTTCAAGTTAATTTAGGCAACTGGTATATTTTTGACCTTAGTTATAATAAATTTTACTATGGAAAACATATATTTCAAACTTTCTAGAATTCACTATTTACTAAGCGTGACTGGTGGGGCATGAAATGGAAACATAGAGATTGAAGTAGGAATTAAAACAGTGCTAAGCCTATCTCCATGTATTTCTACACACACACACACACACACACACACACAGGCTAAAACAAAACCATTCAGAATTTTTACATAGGTTATCATATCAAGTGAAGCAACTGAGAGTAGAAATTTTCAGTTCAAAAACAAAAGCCACAGTACCAAATCTGAGGGTCATTATTCTAGTTCCCACGTAAGTTTACTTGCCTACAGTTCCCATTTAAATCTTTAAAATTTTATAGAGAAATGTATATCATTTATATATCCCATTATGAACAAAATTCTCTCTAGAATAATAATACACACATACTTATTTATCTAAACTGTACCTTTTGTTTAATATAAACTCTTGATAGGGTAAACCAAACAACTAAAAAAAGGACAGATTTCAACTTAAGAACGTAATAGTTGGTGTGAGCAGAAGAATGGGGACAATTATTAGGGAAAAGGGGGAAAATGTCAACTCTGATAAGGGATTGAATTGGAAAGGCGGGCAGTTACAGATAGGACCAGAAGTTTTGAACTTGCTAGGTAGGCGGGAAGGAATGAGTTAAATTTCATACAGCAGGAAGCGCTGTTTATGGCAGTGAGTACCCAGAGAAAGGGACAGGCCCAGGGAGCCCGGGTGAGCACAATTAGAGCCTTTGTAGCAAGGAAGTGGAAATGAGTGGGGGTAGGAGTGGATAGGCGAGGGTTATAAGTGATCCCTACCCCTCCTAAATGTGCAGGTAGAATAAGATAGTGAAAGAAGACAAAGACTGATTCAGTTAAACATATGGTTGTACAGAAACACACACACATATGCTTGTTGTACATCTGTATACACATTAACAAGTAAATGATAGCATCATAAAGGTTTTCATTTATGCAATACTTGCTTCATGCCAGTGGGATACTCCACTAAGGAGAATTTTATAAATGTCAGATGTGTTAAAGGGTGATTCTTCCATAAGCCACGCACCCATTTTCCAACCAGGCAAAACACAATGTTGACACCCACATGGGGTGTGCTCTGATCCTCTCCCCAGGCACCCTCCCTGCTTTCACAGCTAAGGGGAGGGAGAGGAGTTATTTTCTCTGGTTTCTGGGAGAAGGAGGGCTAACAGAGCAGCAGCAGTTTCCCGTTTCATTTTCTGCACCATTCTGAATGTTCTACTTCATATTTTCCACTTATATCCCCTCCACAATTTGTAAATGGGGATTGTATTAATATTCCTATACTAGTACACTTTTTATATATACAGTTGTAAGGAAATAGGTTTTAGAAACCTTAGCTTAAAATAGCTATATTTTGAAGACTCAAAATTGCCAACCACACAGATTCAAGTTGGATCATGTTTTAGGGGAACTCCATTTCCTGTAAAAGTTTGGAATTCTATCATAATATGGGACGTAAAAGAGTTCAGTTTGTTTAAAAACTGTACACAAGTTTTCTCCATATCTTGTTTTCATTTGTGTATCAGTTGTAAATAAATATTGATGTTTGCCAAAATGTAAGCTATTTTAGGAAAAAAAAAATTGTTTTCATTTGGCTCTCCTCCCTTCTCTATCCTTGAAGTAAGCCCAACTCTCCCAATTATAGAGCCTTCCATTGGCATCATGATCCCCCTGTTGGCAAGTCCTTCCCCATATGAAGGTTTTCCCTACACAGGATGTGTAAAGGAGTATACAATTACTCTAACATTCAAATAACATGCAATTTCTATTAAGCATTATTAGTTTTATAATATAGATGTGGTTCAGGTAAGAATCAGATTAAACCAAAGCTTGCCAAAACTTGAAAGAGGTTCACCTGAGAAGGGGGCTTTGCTATTTAATTAAGGCGCCGATCTGGTATATAGAAAACAATATGGCTGAGAATTCAAAGGACCTATTTGTGCAATTACCCAAACATAGAATACAGATCCAATGACCTTACTGTTGTGTGTCACCACCTGCATCTCTACATAAAAGTAAGTAATTTTACTGGATGTTTTAAAGTGTGCTGTCTAGCTCTACATTTCTATGATGCTGGGCAGGAAAAAAATTGTGAAGTAATTTAACCTATCTAACCCTTAGTATCAGAGAAAATAGAACATTTCTAATGGTGAAATAACTTTAGCATAGACGTATTATTCAGAGATTTTAGAAAATGCTACCTCTTTCCAAAAAACATGATGTAGGATTCTGTTTTAGAGTCTGAATTATAGTCCTGTTTGAATTCAAGGAATAAATTAGAATAGCTTCTAGAATTTCAGAAACCAGTACAATTTCCAAAAATAAATAAATAAATAAAGGAACTAAGGGCTACTTTATTTTTCAGTAAAAGATATTAAAAAGAAAAATAAAACCATCAATAAACACTATTATGACTACAATTTCTTTGAAGAAAAAAACATTTGGTATAAAAATTAAGAAGCACATGTTCATAGGATAAAGAAAAATAATTTATGTTGCATACTTTATTAAAAGCTCATTCATTTTCCTAATTTATTTCATTTGTCCATTAACTGGGAAGACATTATCTCGGAGGAGCATAGATCAGAGAATTGGCTTTTGAAAAACTGGTAGATTAGATGACCTCTCACTTTCTGTCTTTTAATCCCATATTCCCCTTAAATCGGTTTAATTATCCTGCAAAAATAGAACCACAGCAGTGGCTTATGCAGTTTCTTCTTGATGGGGGCATTTTCTCCATCCCTTAGTTTAACTTTGTTCTATTTGACTGAACATTGTCATTGACTTTCCATAAAGTTAATCATTTAGATATCTTTGGTTAAGTACATCTCAGGATTCATAATCAAAATACCGGCCATGGATGGCAGAACTACTTGTTGCTTGTGTTTCTTTTTGCTACTGATACTTAAGTACAGCCTTTTCTTTTCAGCCTTGGCTGGCCGTGCTCTGCCTGTGTCCCATAGCATTCAGAATAGAGTATTTGGATAACAAGTACAAGCCACTTTTGCCCTTGTTCTGTCACTTCTCTAAAGCTTCAGAAGAAAAGAGGCAGAACACAAAAAATAAAAGTCTTCTTGCCTCATTTGTGTGTTTGATTTGGATTCCCATTATAATTGTAGAATGGCCACCACCACCTTCTGTGAATGACCTTTGGAGACAATGACTGTAGTCAGGATTTTCTTGAAGTTGAACCCCCAATTCTCTGTTGCTGACAAGGCCTTATCACATGATAGCCAAGTTTGTGAGGCTCGTCTTTCAAAGGGGAACTTGTCTCTATGAAGGAATCTGAGACCAGATACACACTGTTGACTACAAGTTATTTATAGGTTTCTTAGCAGACACATATGCAATGTGCTAGCTCTTTAGAGCCAAAACACCAACATTAAGAAGAATTAATAAGTGGGTTTCATTGTGCACCAAGAGGATACCAGATTATATAAGAAAAGACACAAAGTCACATCACGTGCAAGACCTAAATGACTTTAAACAGAGACTCATTTCTTGCTCACAGAAAGTTCAATCCACAGCTGGAGTGGGAGACAGAGGGATGCAGAATGACCAAACCATCATCTTCAACACTTGACTCTGGGGGTTATCCTGGGATCCTGTGAGACAACATCCAGCTGACACTAAGTAAGCGACCACAGGATTGCACAGGTGGTTTTGTTTTGTTGTTTTGTTTTGTTTTAACATGACTGAGGCATATAAGTGGTAAATATCAATTCTGCCCATATTTTATTGACCAGAATTTAGTCATGAGGCCTTACCTAGCTAGATGCAAGGAAGTTGGGAATGAACACACAGCCTCCAGGAAGCCGCCACTTCCAAGCCACAGCCAACCCACAAGGAAGAGAAGATCTCCAGGGCAGCCTGCCATCTTTACCACAGGGAATTTGCAGAAACTCTTGCCAGATGCAAAAATTAAAGCTGGGATAAAACCAATGAAGAAATTTGCCAAAACATTTGAAACATGAAATTGTGCATACTTATTGACTAATATAAAAACAAGTTCTAGAAAAACAACTTAAGGGATCAAAATATTATATAAATGCTAACAGTCATTGACCAGATTTTTTAGTTTCCTCAAGCACCCATTGACTGCTCACATTTACAAAAAAATTGCAGTGAAAATATAAAATACCATCCGTCCAATTTTTCTAGGCGTATATCCCTTAAGTGCATATTCCTTTTATGCCCAATTGTCCAGTCCTCCACGTCCCCTTGTGCTTGTTAAGTCCCAACATTTTCCTGAATTGGTAAAGGCTCCAGAAACCCCTGTACTTATCCCCGTGCGGAAGATCCCTGACTCACGATGGTTCCACTTACTATTTTCAACTTGAGGATGGTGCAAAGTGATACACATTCAGGAATAACTGCACTTTGAGTGCCCATACAACCATTCTGTTTTTCACTGTTAGTATAGTATTCAATACATTACCTGCACTATTCAACACTTTATTATAAAACAGGCTTTGTGTTAGGCAACTTTGCCCAGTTCTAGGCTAATGCAAGTGCTCTGAGCACATTTAAGGTAGGCTAAGCTAAGCTGCGACATTCTGTGGGTTAGGGATACTACGAGCACTTTTGACTTAGGATGGGTTTGTTGGGGTGTTGGGATGTTACTTCATCTTTTTTTTTTTTTTTTTTTGAGACAGTCTCACTCTGTCACCCAGGCTGGAGTGCAGTGGCACGATCTCGGCTCACTGCAACCTCCACCTCCCCAGTTCAAGTGATTCTTTTGCCTCAGCCTCCTGAGCAGCTGAGACTACAGGCGCCCGCCACCATGCCAGGCTAATTTTTTTATTTTTAGTAGAGACAGGATTTCACCATGTTGGCCAGGCTGGTCTTGAACTCCTGACCTCAGGTGATCTGCCCGCCTCGGCCTCCCAAAGTGCTGGGATTACAGTCGTGAGCAACAGCACTGGGTTATTACTTCATCTTAAGATGAGGAGCATCCAGCTAACCCCACACATATATCCCCACACATAGATGTCCTATGTCTTACGTCCAAAGGCAGGGGCCACACCTCTCCCTGTTCTAGGCTCTCAATCATGCAAAGCTGCATTGACCCTGTGTGTTCCTTCCATATTCTCACTCCTCTTAACCTTCTCAGTCAGATCCTCCATTCACACTCAGAGTAACTTTCTGCTAATAGGTAAAGGAGTTACATTTTCTCAGGTAAATCTTAATTATAATTGAGTTTAAAGCCCTTTAGCGCAAGACTCGGAACTAACCCAGATGCAATTGCAAAGTGTTTTTGTCCTGGAGATTGAAGAATGACTCAGAATTTACCACCTAGAGGGCCGGACTTTGGTCACCTTGACCTGGATGATGATAGTGCATGGAGCTTGTTATTTTATGTAATTTCAAATTTGATACTAAGTTGATTATGTTGTATTTATAACCCTGCATTCATTATTTGGAAGAGAACAACTACATACCTAGCACTACATGCTAACACTCATCGACTAGATTCCTGAGTTTGCTCTTCTGTGGCTGGGGTGGATGGGGTTTTCTAAATATAAAATCATGTTGTCTACACCAGAGACAATTTGACTTTCTCTCTTCCTATTTAAATACACGTTATTTATTTCTCTTGCCTGACTGCCCTGGCCAGAACTTCCAATGCTATGTTGAATAAGAGTGGTGAGAGAGGGCATCCCTATCTTGTGCCAGTTTTCAAAGGGAATGCTTCTAGTTTTTGCCCATTCAATATGATATTGGCTGTGGGTTTGTCATAAATAGCTCTTATTATTTTGAGATACGTTCCATCAAAACCTAGTTTATTGAGAGTTTTAACTTGAAGGGATGTTGAATTTTATCAAAGGCCTTTTCTGCTTCTATTGAGATAATCATGTGGTTTTGCCTTTGCTTCTGTTTATGTGATGGATTACGTTTATTGATTTGCGTATGTTGAACCAGCCTTGCATCCCAGGGATGAAGCCGACTTGATCGTGGTGGATAAGCTTTTTGATGTGCTGCTGGATTCAATTTGCCAGTATTTTATTGAGGATTTTTGCACCTATGTTCATCAGGGATATTGGCCTAAAATTTTCTTTTTTTGTTTTTTCTCTGCCGGGTTTTGTTATCAGGATGATACTGGCTTCATAGAATTAGTTATAGGGGAGTACCTCCTTTTCAATTGTTTGCAATAGTTTCAGAAGGAATGTTACCAGCTCCTCTTTGTACTTCTGGTAGAATTTAGCTGTGAATCTGTCTGGTCCTTGTTATTTTTTTTTTGGTTGGTAGGCTATTAATTACTGCCTCAGTTTTGGAACTTGTTATTGGTCTGTTCAGGGATTCAACTTCTTCCTGGTTTAGTCTTGGGAGGGTGTACGTGTGCAGGAATTTATCCATTTCTTCTAGATTTTCTAGTTTATTTGGGTAGAGGTATTTATAGTAGTCTCTGATATTAGTTTGTGTTTCTGTGGGGTCAGTGTCATTTTTATCATTTTTATTGTGTCTATTTGATTCTTCTCTCTCTTATTCTTTATTAGTCTAGGTAGCAGTCTATCTATTTTGTTAACTTTTTCAAAAAAATCAGCTCCTGGATGCATTCATTCTTTTGGAGGGTTTTTGTGTCTCTATCTCCCTCAGTTCTGCTCTGATATTAGTTATTTCTTGTCTTCTGCTAGCTTTTGGATTACTTTGCACTTGCCTCTCTAGCTCTTTTAATTGTGATGTTAGGGTGTTGATTTGAAATCTTTCTAGCTTTCTGATGTGGGCATTTAGTGTCATAAATTTCTCTCTTAACACTGCTTTAGCCATGTCACAGAGATTCTGGTATGTTTTCTCTTTGTTCTCATTGGTTTCAAAGAACTTCTTGATTTCTGCCTTAATTTCATTATTTACCCAGGAATCATTCAGAAGCAGGTTGTTCAATTTCCACGTAATTGTGTGGTTTTTGAGTGAGTTTCTTAATCTTGTGTTCTAATTTGATTGCACTGTGGTCTGAGAAACTATTATGATTTCCGTTCTTTTGCATTAGCTGAGGAATGTTTTACTTTCAATTATGTAGTTGATTTTAGAGTAAGTGTCACGTGGCACTGATAAGAATGTACATTCTGTTCGTTTGCGGTGGAGAGTTCTGTAGATGCCTATTAGGTCCACTTGATCCAGAGCTGAGTTTGAGTCCTAAATATCCCTGTTAATTTTCTGTCTTGTTGATCTGTCTAATATTGACAGCGGGGTGTTAAAGTCTCACACTATTATTGTATGGAAGTCTAAGTCTCTTTGTTGGTCTCTAAGAACTTGTCTTATGAGTCTGGGTGCTCCTGTATGAATGAAAATATATTTATAATAGTTAGCTCTTCTTGTTGAATTGTTTTGTTTAACATTATGTAATGCCCTTCTTTGTCTTTTTTGATCTTTGTTGGTTTAAAAGTGCGTTTTGTCAGAGACTAGGATAGGATTGTAACCCTTGCATTTTTTTTTTTCTTATCATTTGCTTGGTAAATTTTCCTCCATCCCTTTATTTTGAGCCTATGTGTGTCTTTGCACATGAGATGGGTCTCCTGAATACAGCACACCGGTGACCTTGACTATCTAATTTGCCAATCTGTGTCTTTTAATTGGGGCATTTAGCCCATTTCCATTTAAGGTTAGTATTGTTATGTGTGAATTTGATTCTGTCTTCATGCTATTTGCTTATTTTGCTTACTAGTTGATGCAGTTCCTTCATAGTGTCATTGGTCTTTACATTTTGGTGTGTTTTTGTAGTGGCTGGTACCAGTTTTTCCTTTCCATATTTAGTGCTTCTCTCAGGAGCTCTTGGAAGGCAGGCCTCGTGGTAATAAAATCCTTTAGCATTTGCTTGTGTGAAGGGATTTTATTTCTCCTTTGCTTATGAAGCTTAGTTTGACTTGATATGAAATTCTGGGTTGAAAATTCTTCTCTTTAAGAATGTTGATTGTTGGCCCCAATCTCTTCCGGTTTGTAAAGTTTCTGCTGAGAGGTCCACTGTTAGTCTGATGGGCTTCCCTTTGTAGGTGACCTGGCCTTTCTCTCTGGCTGTCCTTAACATTTTTTCCTTCATGTCAGTCTTGGAGAATCTGATGATTATGTGTCTTGTGGTTGATCTTCTCATGGAGTATCCTAGTGGTGCTTTCTGTATTTCCTGAATTTGCATGTTGACCTGTCTTGCTAGGTTAGGGAAGTTCTCCTGGATAATATCCTGAAGAGTGTTTACTAGCTTGTTTCCATTCTCCCTTCAGGTACTCCAATCAATCATAGGTTCAATCTTTTTATGAAGTTCCATATTTCTTGGAGGCTTTGTTCATTCCTTTTCATTATTTTTTCTCTAGTCTTGTCTGAATGCCTTATTTCAGCAAGGTGGTCTTCGAACTCTGATATCCTTTCTTCTGCTTGGTCGATTTCGTTATTGATACTTGTGTATGCTTCATGAAATTCTCGTGCTGTGTTTTTTAGCTCCATCAGGTCATTTATGTTCCTCTCTAAACTGGTTATTCTACTTAGCAGCTCCTCAAACCTTTTATCAAAGTTCTTAGCTTCTTTGCATTGGGTTAGAATATGCTCCTTCAGCTCAGCATAATTTTTTATTACCTATCTTCTGAAGCCTACTTCTGTCAATTCGTCCATCTGATCCTCCATCCAGTTCTACGCCCTTACTGGAGAGATGCTGCAATCATTTGGAGGAGAAGAGGCACCCTGGCCTTTCAGGTTTTCAGTTTTGTTTTGTTTTTTTTTTTTTCTGATTCTTTCTCATCTTTGTGAGTTTATCTAGTTTTGATCTTTGAGGCTGCTGATCCTTGGATGGATTTTCTGTGGGTATGTTTTGTTGTTGTTGATGCTGTTGTCATTGCTTTCTGTTTGTTTTTCTTTCAATGGTCAGGTCCCTCTTCTGTAGGGCTGCTGCAGTTTTCTAGTGGTTCACTTCAGGTCCTATTCATCTGGTTCATCCCACAAGGAGGCTGCGGAACAGCAAAGATGGGTGCCTGCTCCTTCTCCTGGGATCTCTGACCTTGATAGGCACCAGTCTGATGCCTGTAGGATTACTTCCCTGCCCTGTTCTGCTCTGTCCTTGAGCCTCTGGCTGGAGTTATTGGAGTTCCTGCAGGAAAGCCCCAACCAATGAGGAAGGATGGGTCAGAGTCAGGCCTGAAGAGACGCCCTGGCTACAGCCTGCCACAGCCAGTGTATTGCACTGTAGGGGACACATCTTGAGACCAAGCTGTCCAGCCTCCCTGGCTTTAGCAGGGGAAAGTGCAGCCTGGAGCTATAGAGATGGATGCTGTCCTTCCCCTGCCCAGGGAGCTTAGCATGTTAGTTGCAAGACCCAGTACTGGCTGCTGCTCCTCCCCCCAAGGAGCTCAAACAGCTTAGACAGTATACAGCTGCAGCCTTGGTGTGGGTTTCCCCTTCCGCTGGGAGTTCAGTAGGCTCCAGCTGAGAAGCTGTTGAGAACCTGCATAGCTCCAGGGTTGGGATGCTAGACCCTGGTGGTGTGGGTTCGCAAATGGAATCTTCTGATCCATGAGTTGCACAGTTCCATGGAAAATGCATGGTTTCCTTGGATGGGTACCATGCTCACTCACTGCCTCCCTTGGCTTGGGGGAGGGGGCTCGCCTACCCATGTGACTCTCAGATAGGCTGCCCCACCTCACTGTTCTTCTTCTCTGTGGATCACACCAGCCTTCTAGTCAGTTCTGATGAGAGAACCTGGATACTTTGCTTGCCAGGGAGGGATTCACATGTTTATTATGGTACTTTTTAAAGAAAATTTAAACTTTATCAATTTTGTCTTTTTAATATGAAAATTGGGAAAAAATTATAAAAGTTAAACCTTCTCTGGGACTGCAGTTGTTGTCATTCGATCTGTCTATCTGCAAATACAATGCATGATCATCCTGGATATTCTGCAAATGTTTATTCATTGAAAAAATAAATTCAATCTTATATCCCTTTCTCCTTCTTCATACAAATATATTGATGTAGTAGGTGCTTATTAAATATTTCATTGACTTTTTAATCAACCTTTTATATGTCTTGTTTCTTCTATACTCCCCGTCTCTTACTGTTTGCAGCAACTGAGCATTTCAGAGAGTAATCAATAGTGGTGGAAATTGAACCACCATGATAAGCAGAATAGGAAACATTTTATTTGAGTATCTACATTTTATATTATAAGCATCCTCTCCAATCTATTTGTGCAGCCAACTCTGCAAACAGGCCTAACGTGATTTAATATAATCAAGATTCAGTACTGCCTTTGTCCCGAGAGCAACATAGCTGTGGGTCTCCGATGACTCCTATTTAAGAACTCTTGAACTAAGCTGCCCTTGTCTGTATCAGGGTGTTTGGATCACCATCCAGAGTCCATCTTATGCTCACCTCCATGTCCTGCTGTCTTCTCAGTATCCTTATCTCTTCTGACATCTCTGATGCTAAGGGAGGAGTCCTCCCTACTTGCAGTGCTTTCTAGCTTTCTGTTTATTTGTGTTTATAATCACTATGAATCTCTAATATGCCACAGTATATTTCTGGTGTTTTGAGGTCAAATTGAAGAGTAAGAGTTAATGCAAAATGTTAATTAGATGACCTTTCAGAAAGCTTGATGGGGTGTACAATGCATTCTCCATTATTTTTGCTTTAGTTGAAGATCAGTCGATTTTTTGTTTAGTAACCTGAATAGGCATAAAACTTCATTTTTGCCACATCATGATTTTTTAGTCATTAGCTATGGTCTGATTATTGGACTTACTTGACATTATGCCTTGTCTTGAGATTTTCATTGATTTTTTTTTTCAAAGAAGCCAGAAGCTCTTTCCATATTTTCTTTACAATAGGCCTGAAGTATAAGAGCATACTTTTGAGAAATATCAATATTCATAAAGGTGCTGATAGAACATCGCTATCTCATTTTTTATTTTTATAGACGAAAAAAGGAAGCCAAAGTAATAGACCAATATTGAATTTAGAGAGATTTGTGGTATTTTAAAAAACCAAGCTGATAATTAAATAAGAAATAGTGTTGACCTGAGAAGGAAAATTCACTAGTGGGTAACCTTAAACTAGATTATGTTAAAAATGCATGTAAGCATTACTCTTCACATAAATACATGCCACAATAAAATATGATAAAGCTCCCGCCATTACACTGATCACATAGGACAGGATGATTACTATACTTCTAGAAAGTGGTTGGGTCCAAGGAAAATGTACAGTTTTTAGACATGATATCAAATTATAATGAACACTAAGTCAGTCCCTAAAGAAGAAAAGAGATTATAAAAAGTATGCAGAGATAGGAGGGAACAAAACTCAGTGCTTGGCCTTGGCAAATGTTGGGGGTTTGGGGACTGAGGAGTTTCAGACCCAAGGAATCACCTGAAATGAGCTGTTCTGTTTCCATCAGACAAAAGCCCTTAGCTCCTGTAGCTGCTGGGTGGAGGCTGAAGGAACTCTAGGAAATCTGACAGGTTAGATTCTGTGAAGGGCTGCCCTCACTATTGACTTTTCCTGGATGGTTCTGACCAGTCTTGCCAGTTGATGCACTAGTCTGGTTTTGAAGTTGGAGACAGAAAACACTCTTTTTTGTTGTTATTGATTTTGTAATAACTTGTTGCTCCACTTTCTCAATATTATTCTACTAATAATTTCTAAAACATATTATTTTCTAAGCACTTTTAACAAAGTATCATAATTTCTACCTTAAAATATATAGCATTTTCCTATAAATGCTTATCTTTTCTTGTGACCCATCCTCCTGGCTTCTATCTTTACTGGACTTGTAATCTCTAATGGGATCTTGCCTAGAATGTCAGGTATAGATCAATGACAGCTACCCAAGAAATATGATGGCTGATGGTTCACAACACCTTTCGGCTGGAAAGCAAATTTTCACAGATGGTACCACACACATATAGACACACATACACACACACATCCCCCTCTCCACAGGCACTAGTACTTCTTAATATTTCAGCTAATGTATTTATTAGAATAAAAATATAAATATATCATCTGTCTTATCACTATTCCTCTTTGTCCCTTAATTTCTGCAACCTTTGTTAGCCCCTCCAAATATGGATATATGAATATATATGAAATACATATTATGGATATAATGGAAATAATATATATGAAATACATAATTTCATATATATTAGTATATTCATTATATATTAGTATGTTTCATATACTATATGTGAAATACATAATTTCACATGAAATATGAAATAATTATATATATAGTATGTGAAATGTAAAGGAGTTACATTTTCTCAGGTATATCTGTATTATTGGTATCTATATATCTATATTTATCTCTATATTAATATAATCCAGAGTCAATATTGTACAATGTTCTAAAAGTAAATGTACCACCTATCAGGCTGTGGGCTTTTAGTGGATAAATAGTATTTCTTTCTTTTCTTTTTTTTTTTTTTGAGATGGGGTTTCACTCTGTCACCCAGGCTGGAGTGCAATGGTGCGATCTCGGCTCACAGCAGCCTCTGCCTCCTGGGTTTAAGTTCAAGCAATTCTCCCACCTCAGCCTCCCGAGTAGCTGGGATTACAGGGGCATGCCACCAAACTTGACTAATTTTTGTATTTTTAGTAGAAACGGGGTTTCACCATGCTGGCCAGACTGCTCTCGAACTCCTGACCTCAGGTGATCCACCCGCCTGGGCCTCCCAAAGCGTGGAATTGCAGGCATGAGCTGCTGTACTTGGCCAGTGTTTCTTTACTCTGTTGAAGTTACCAAATCCTTTGAGCATAAGCTCAGTGGCAATATCTGACAGTTTAGGATTTATGCATTCTCTAGACTGCACAACTTGGCAATGGAAGCAGCCAGTTGCGAAGAGCCACGAACTACTTGCCTTTCTCTTGCCCAAAGTCTTAAAGTGAGCATATCCTGTTTAGGTCAAATAAAAAGTTAATACGTCTTTGAAAGCTACATTAGTGGGAAGAGAAGAAAACAGGCAGAAAAGAGAAGGTGGGGTAGAGAAAGAAAAAGGAAAAGAGGATATTGAGAGAGAAGTAAAGTATCTCCATTCTGTCCTCTGAAAGGTGCACAATCATGCCTTTCTGAGCACAATTGGAGACAACTGGGTGAGAAGGAACAACAAACAGAAAAATAATAGCCTGAAGAAAAAAACTGATTTTTCAAATGTGTAAGTTACCTAATGAAATGTAATATTTTCATCCTTTCTATTTAAAGATCACAGATGTGTGTACATCTGCCTGGAATAACATACGGGACTCGTTTAGTGAAACCATTTGCTCTCCTTCTGAAAACGTCTATAGCAATGCCGTATTTCATCTGAAATCCTAGCCGTCTATTGATTTCCAGAGTAGCTTCTAGGGAGGCCCTCTGTGTGATTTGAGGACTGACGAAGAATCCATATGTCATGACAGTTCAGACAACAACAAAAAAAAGGAAAAAGGCTGACTGTAATTCTTTCTCTACTATAATTGTCGGTGAGTTTACAGTTAATACACTAGACCAAATGATATAATTTGTAAACATGGTGAGTTATGGTTCTGATCTCAGGCCCCGAGGCCAACCCAGTTTGTATTACAAGCGGACATTTCCAAATTTACCCTTTGGTTGCCCCATAGGAGTGAAAAAACCATAAACCTTTTGGAATTCGTTGATTGGCCACACTGAGATAAACACACAACTTTCTGAAACAGAAGAAACTGTTTATTTAAAGCCACTTTATTATTTCCACTAAAGAAAAATGGAAAACATTTAAAATGTAGAGCATTTTAAAGGATTAAGTGGTGCTGATGTGTGTATGAACTTGCTAGCCCTTAATTGAAGTCCCAACTTTCAGATTCTTCTCCACCCACATAAAGTGGGGCCATCTGGCAAGGTGCTACCCAAGTGGGGAACATACCCTTCTTTATATTGTGATTGGATGTTACGGGTATGTAGTAAAATAAAGCTGAAGCACAACAAGGAAACCTAGCACCCAAAAGGGTATGGCTAATGCAAATATCGGAAATAGGGTTTTGCTAAATCTGAAAAGTATATATTGCAAAGATAAGTAGCTTGACCTCTTTAGTATGCGTAAGGATCACCTAACAGCTTGCTAAAATGTGGACTTCAAACTCAGTAGCTTCAAACTTCAGTAAGCTTTGGGCAGTGTCTAAGAATCCACAATTTTTTGTAAGCATTGCTAGTAATTCTGCTGGTTAATGAATCACACTGAAAAATATTTTGAAAAGATCATTTTGATATGCATCATTCAAAAACGCATGTATGAAAGTTTCTATGTAAAATTTCTTTCACTTATTTATTTATTCATTCATTACCTATCATTAATCTACTCATGTGCAAATTAGTAGAAAAGATTTACTCAAATGATGAGAAATCTTTATTTTCTTAAAATACATTTCAAGATAGTTTACAATGTTCAGAAACTATTAGGTGAATTGAGCAAATAAAAATGAGTAAAACTATGAAAACTGTCACTATTAACTTAATAAAGATTGCCAACATGGCATTTTTCCAGTAAAATAGTAAGTGATAGCTGCTTGAATATGGATTCTCTTTAGGTTGCGAATCAACATTTTAAATTGTTTTGCATGTGGAAAAATTTCATATGCTAAATTGCAAGTAAATAGGTCTATTTGTTTATTGGCCCATTTATATACATGAGCATGAGTGTCCTTAGACTTGTAGCTAATGCAAGACTAATGGTGATTACAACACGTCCCTTGAAGATTAGAGGAGGAAGAAGAGAAGGAGAGGGAAGAGGCAGAGGAGAAGGAGGAGGAAAATAAATCAAACTAACCTCCTCACACTAAATTTACTCTTATTTTGTGGTGTCCAGCATCCAAGATGATACCCAGTGATCTCTGCCTCCTGGTATTTATGCCATTCTGTAGTTCCTTCTCATGTGTTATCAGTGGTGGGTTTAGGTAACCAATAGAACACTGTGGAAGTGACGGTTTGATGCCTCTGAGTCAGGGTTATGGAAGACATTGTGGTTTCTGCCTTGCTTTTTCTGAGAGATATTGGGGGAAGCCAGTTGCAGTGTCTTGAGGACACTTAGGTAGCCTTCTGGAAAAGTCCATGTGGCAAGGAATTGAGACCTATAGACAACTGTCACATGAGTTAACCAGCCCTAGTCAACCCTTCAAATGACTGTAGCCCTGGCTGACACCTTCACTGCAACTCTACGAAAACCATCCTGCCAGAAGCACCAGCAGCTCTCAGTTCCCTGACCCATAGAAACTGTGTGTTATAATAAATGTTTCTTATTTTAACCTTAAGCTTTGAAGTAATTTCTTTATGAAGCAATAGAAAAAAATAATACAATTTTCATTTGAAGTTGCTATGAAAAATGTCTATGGTGGGACTCCCAAACCATCTGCCATTTGGCCTTCTGATGTTCTATTGTCTAAAAAAAGGAAAAAGAGAAGGAAACTCCTCTTCATAACATTTAGCATGTTCATTCATTACCAATGGCTAATATTGTTTGATACTCCAAGAAGAGAGATAATTAATCAATAAATTTTCCTTTCTACCATATTGCATAAAAAGTGTCAACATCCTCCTTTTCAGTAAGAATACTTAACATTATGTGAAATTGAAGGCAAAACCACAGTCTTTGATGGAATTTTGTCTTTTTAATCACAAATCTAACTCTACAAGAGTCTCAAAAATAATATAAATATTAATTGCTTGCAACTGCACACCCATTCTTAATCATACGATTTTGAAAGAGGGGAAAAGATCACAAACAAAAGATATTTCATCACCCTTCAATCTTGTAATCATACTACAATTCCTCATTTTTAATAAGTTCACTTTAAGAAATAACTAACATATTTTCTACATCATCTTAGACTCTAGCTTGAAATTAAAGAACAGATGATCCCCAAGAAGAAAAGATTATAACCTTTTGTTTAATCTTATAGCTTTGTGCTCCCAAATAGTCTTACTAATATCTATAAATACATTTTTTATTTACAATACATGTGGGGAAATTTGTTATGATCTTGATTATACTCAGTGAATCTTCAAAATTAGTTTCAAGTGTCACCAAATGTAACTCACATAAAAATATAGTTTTAATTTTGAACAAGTCATGTATTGCTGATGGATAGCCATAAAATGTGTATTAAAATGTGGTGTAATGGTGATACCCTTTTTAAGAAGAAACTGAACCTCATCAAGGCAATGGAATCCATGAAGGTAACTTGTAACTAAAAATTGGGTGGTTTATAAATATTGTAAAAACTAAGGCCAAATTTGGCAGACCTGTGAGATGGGCAGAGGATGCCCTACCTGCCCTTCCTTTCATGATACCTACACACCTGGAATTTTAGATTTCGAAAACCTTTCTCTTTAAAATATGATTTTTCTGTAATCATAGGTTTTTATATTCTGCTACCAGACAACTATCTTACCAACTGAAGTAACTTAGATGGTTCTCATAAATACATTTAATGTGGATGCTACTTCCCTGACTCCTTCAAATTAAGGATATTTTGGGGAGCCAAATATCCTGAGGCCTTATTATTCATAACATATATGCAGTTACTTACTTCATATGGATAAGCACAGACCTATTAAAATGTTTTTCCAAGTTTCATATCTAAGTTTGAAACATCAAATAAATATTGATCGGCTGTTTTGATAATTTAAGAAAAACTGAGAGGACTATTTTTTTTTTTTTTTGAGTCTCCCTTTGTCACCCAGGTTGGAGTGTAATGGCACCATTTCGGCACACTGCAACCTCTGCCTCCAGGGTTCAAGCGATTCTTCTGCCGCAGCCTCCCAAGTAGCTGGGATTAGAGGTGCCCACCAACATGACTGGCTATGTTTTGTATTTTTAATAAAAGTGGGGTTTCATCACATTGGCCAGGTGGGTCTCGAATTCCTGACCTCAGGTGATCCATCTGCCTCGGCCTCCCAAAGTACTGAGATTACAGGCACGAGCCACCATGCCCAGCCCCCTGAGAAGACTATTTCTATAAGAATATTTAAAGGTTATCAATAGACATTTTATAATAGAGTTATTAACATCAGTTTCTATAGCATTAGAATACCAATGGCTTGGTAAATGTTTAAGAAAAACATCTGATGAAATCAAGAAAGCCAGTGTTTTCGTATATAATTCATAAATATATATATATATTACAGACACGTATATTATATTCCACAGATATGTGTGTATATATATAATTTCAATAGGTAGTAACAAATAATTTGTTTGATTAACATTACTCATTGAGTTATTAAATAGATTCAGGTCAATACTTAAATGAATAGTGTAGAAAATGTTAAGTCTTATGAAATTTTGAGGGCAACACAATCAAACTGTTGAACCATTATTACAGTATTTTATAAAATAATTTGGCCATGATGTAAACATAAACTCATATATTACAAATCATAACAGTGCCATTCTTAAAACTTCATAAAGACTTTCCATTTTACTTGGCATAAAATCCACATCCCTTGTCATAGCTTACACGAACCCACATGATCTGGCCCCCCTCACCTCATGACCTTCTCTAGTAACACTCACTTCCCCTTCCAATACTCCAGCCACATTTGTCTTATTTTCTGTCCCTAGAACACACTGTACATATTCCTCCTCAGAGCGCTTTGGATTTGATATTTTTGACAAGGTACCACTGCTGCCTTTATTTACTAAATTTGCAATTTCTAACAGGGCTTTCCTCAGAATTCCAGGTGCTGATCAAGTAGTAGCAACGGAAAAAACAAAACAAAACAAAAACACCTTTTTTTAAAGAGCAAACTTAATGATTCCAACATCTATTAGTAAAGAAGTAAACTTACAACTTTTGAGTGGTGATCATGGCTTATTCTACTAGTGGATTCTATCTCTCCCTCTCCCGCTCTCTCTCTCTCTGTTCTGCCAGCAGTAACCTGATATAAAAACCAGACAATGACATTATAAGAAGAGTACAGTATAGACTAAATATTCTACAAAAATATAGATGCAAAAATTATTCACAAAAATTTGGGAAATTAAATTCAACATGATTAGTGGGGTTTATCCCTTGAATTCAAGGCTGGTTTAACATTTGAGAATAAATACACACAATTTACCATATTAAACTACATTTCAGGCCAGGTGTGGTAACTCATGCCTGTAATCCCAGCACTTTGGGAGATGGAGGCGAGAAGATTGCTTGAGCCTAGGAGCCCAAGACCAGCCTAGAGAACAGAGTGAAAACCCACTCTACAAAACATTTAAAAACTAGGGGGATATGGTGGCATGTCCCTATAGTTCCAGATACCCTAGAGGCTGGGGTGGGAGGATAGTTTTAGCCCAAGAGGTCAAGACTGAATACTTTCCCACTAAGATTGGGAATAAGACAAGAATGATGATTCTCACCAATCATTTTCAACATTGAACAGGAGGTTGTAGGAAGTGGCAATAAGACAAGGAAAATAAATAAAAGGCCACAGATTGGAAAGGAAAAAATAGAATTGTCTCTAAATGCAGATGACATAACTGTCTATAATCCCAAAGACTATGAAAAGGCTATTGAACTAATAAGTGAGCTTAGTAAGGTGGTAGGATACAAGGTCAACAGACAAAAATCAGTTGTATTGCTGTATACAGTATATTAGCAATATATAATCAGAATTAAGTTTTAGACATACCACTTACAACAGCATAAAAACACAAAGTTCTGTACAGTAAAAACTACAAAGCCTTTCTGAGTGAAATAGAAGAACATTTAATCAAATAGAGGGATTACCCTGGTAGCTCATGAATCACAGGTGTCAGTTCTCACTAATTGATGTATATGTTCAGTGCAATTTTAATCAAAATTCCAGCAGGCTTTTTGGGTCATACTTGGCAAACTGATTCTAATTTATATTAAGATGCAAAAGACTAGACTAGTCAAAATAATTTTGAAAAAGAAAAACAAAATTTGGATTAATTCATGCCATAACTAAACTATAGTTTCTACAGGTTAGTCAGAGATATTTCTGCTATAAATTTCCACCAATAAAACATGCCATCAATTATGTGTGTGCATATAAAAAGGTTGGTAAAAAATATAGCATGCTAATAAATGCAAAACCACACAATCCCTAGAAGATAGCATGGGAGGAAATCTAGGTGACCTTGGGTTTGGTGATGACTTTTTAGATGCAACACCAAAAGTACAATCCATGAAATAAAAAACTAGTAAGTTGGACTTCATTAAAATTAAAAACTTCTGCTCTGCAAAAGACATTATGACAATTAAAAGACAAGCCACAGATATGGAGACAATTTTTGCAGAACACATTTTATAAAGGACTAGTATTCAACATATACAAAGAACTCTTAAAACTCTACAATAAGGAAACAACCAACCTAATTCAAAAAAATGGGCAAAAGATTTAAACAGAAATTTCACCAAAGAAGATATATGGATGCAGGTAAGCACATGAAAAGATGTTCAGCATCATATGTCATTAGTGGATTGCAAATTAAAACAACAGTGAAATACCACTATGCATCTATTAGAATGGCTAAAATCCAAAACATTTAACAACAAATGCTCTTACAGAGCAAAAAGAAAATCTCATCATTGGTGATAGGAATGTTAAACAGTACCACCGCTTTGTAATTCTGTTTGGCAGTTTCTTATCAAATTAAATGAACACTTAATCATATTATTCAGCAACTACACTTCTTGGTATCTACCCAAGTAAGTTGAAAACTTCTGTTCACACAAAAACCTGCACATAGATGTTTATAGTAGCTTTATTCATAATTGCCCAAACTTGAAAGAACCAAGATGCCCTTCAATAGGTAAATGCATAAACTAATTGCGTTACATATGTAGAATAGAACTCTCTCCAGCAATGATAAGAAATGAGCAATCAAGCTACAAAAAGACATGGAAAAACTTTAAATGTATATTGCCAAGTGAAAGACACCATTCTAAAAAGGCTACATACTATATAGTCAAGTTTTATGACATTCTGGAAAAGGCAAAACTATGGAGACAATAGAAAGATCAGTGTTTGAAAGGGACTCTAGGGGAGGGAAGGAGGGATGAATAAGTGGAGTGTAGGGGATTTGGGGGATGGTGAAACTATTCTGTTTGATCCTGTAGTGGTAGATGCATGCCACTATACATTTGTCAAAACCCACGGAATGTATAATGTAAAGAGTGAACCCTAATGTAAAATACAGACTTCAGTTAATAAAAATGTATCAATATTGACTTATCAATTGTAACACATGTAATACACTAATGCAAGATATTAATTATAGGGGAAACTATTGAGGGAGCAGTGAGGGAATATGTAGGAGCTCTGTAGTTTCAGTTAATTTTATCTGCAAACCGAAACTTCCCTAAAATATAAAAAATAATTACAGAGACAGGAAAAAGCTTGCTGCTGTCATGGTGACTCACTAAAAAAAAATAAGGTAAACACATAGGGTGTTAAAAGGGAGCTTGAAAGTTTGGAAGGAGTCTGTGTTCTCAAAAGAGTCTTGAAATAAATTTAAAACCTTTGAAGGTGATAGTAAAGACAGAGAACTAAGAAAAATTGTTCCCATAAAACTCAATGTGTAAAATGTACTTTTGATGAAGTAACACTGTCTAAGTCTTTTTTATACTTGTTACCTTAATTTAATAACATATAGTTCCACATTTAAATAAGGATTATCTGAAGATATTATAATTCCTATACACTAAAAGGGGTTTTACATATATTATCCCCAAATCTCATACAAGAAGTTAGTACCACTCCGTTTCATAAAGAAGAAAACATAGATTTTAGGTTAGATCAACCCAGATTTGAAACCCACTAGCTGGGTCAATCTAATCTAAAATCTATACTTTTCTTTAAAGAATAAATGGAAATTTCAGGAGCCATGAAAGTCAAGTTGTAGAGAAATATTTGGGGGCAGGTGGAGTTTCTTCAAATCCACAAGATAATGATTGCATTGTCAAAAGTATGTTGGGTAGCAGGAATTACTTCCAAATAAGCTGAAGGCTGATGTTGGGTCATAGAAAAATGATATCATTGGATAATAGGATTAATTCCTGGATGAGAAAACTAAAGTCCTTTCCAAAGTTTGGATGACTTATTTGATGAGACTTATAATTTCCCCTAATAACCATTTTCCCCCTTTTTCTTTTGTGAAAAGACCAACCTAGTCTTCACAGAGGTATGTGACTGCTCTTACAGAGACTACATTTCCCAGCCTTCCTTGCAGCACATGTTGTCATGTGACTTAGTTCTGGACAGTGAATGAGTAGAACTCATGAGTGACCCTTTTGGGTCACGTTCTTGAAAGAAAGATGCTTACCCTCTATCCCCTTCCTCTGCTGGAATGTAGATGTCTGGTGGACATGAAGTGTGGTAAGAGCGAGCCAGCTTTGGCCATTCTCATGAGAATAAACTTTCGGAGGAGCCTGAGGCCGTGGATGACCTTACAAAGCAAAGATGCTCCACCTGCCTAGACCACCCACCAACTCAGAGTTTACATGAGAGAGAAATAAATCTTCTACCTTGCTCAAGCCACTTTCCTTTAGTTTTTGTTAAGGCAGCCAACACAATCCTGAAATTAATACTTCCTAAGTCCCATTTTAGTGTTGTCACTCTTGGATATTTATTACACTTAAATATTTACCCTCTTCACTAATTTATCAAAATATGTTCATTCCTTTTTATATGAATGAAAAAGATGGATATTTTCAATTGGTATTGATATAGCTTAATTAGGAAGTTTTGACTTCAGGTGCATAGATTACAGTTTATATACTGTAAACTGAGTATTCCTTATTCTAAACACTTAGAACAAGAAGTGTTTTGGATTTTGATTTTTTTCAGATTTTGCAATATTTGCAAATATATCATGAGATAGCTTGGGAATGGGACTCAAGTGTAAACACTAAATTCACTTATATTTTATGTATATCTTACACATGTAGCCTAAAGTTTATTTTACACAATATTTTGAAATAATTTTCTGCATGAAACAAAGGTTTGTGTTAAGTACTTATGTGCAAAATCTATTTCTGGCATTTTGGTGGCACCCCAAAAGTTTTGGATTTTGGAGCACTTCAAGTTTCAGGTTTTCAGATTAGGGGTGTTCAATCTGTATTACTGTTCTCATAAATCTAATTGATATATTGAGCATTAAAACTTACGAGAGATTCAATTTCAACGTTCACAGACAGCGTTTATATATGCTATGTGAAGAACACATCATTATTGTTGGTTTATTTATGGTTAGGTTGGGTAAGAATCAGTTGAATATTTTTAGCCTACCTTGACAGATTTTTCCTCACTCTTCTGACTTACTGGAAACCAGTCCAGTCAATAAAAACAATTTCTCCAATGCAACCAGTTGAAAAATGTCTGTTAATTTCTGAAATATCTTGAACTGAGATTAGAGGTAAGAAAGAGGTAATCAGGGGATTTGGAATGGGTTTACTGGACGCAAATTCATGTTGTAGTGAGGATATTTATCACAGCTGTAATTATAGGATACTTTTTTTTTGATATAGCCTCAGAACTTGCTTCATCAAAAGCATTTTCTGTTTTTTAGTATCATGCTAAATCTGACTAGAGCATTTTATTTATCTCCAGGCTCTCTCTCTGCTTATTCACAGCATAGAGGCTAAGGTTTGCATTTAATTCAACTATTCCCAAATGGAACACTTGCTGGAGTTAAAAATGAATATGTCCTCATTTTCTTGCATGGTTAACACTAAGGAAACTTAGGTAAAATTTTGATAAATATAATTCTTTTGAGTGATGCACCAGATAGGTCACCAACTAGGAATCTAATTTTACTCTAATTAATTACTATGCTTTTGAACTATTTGCAGTGTTATCTATACACGTTCAAACCAATATTGGAAATTTCAGTTAGTAAGGAGAGATTGCCATGTCTTATTTATTCAACAACTAATTTTTTTTCCAAGGTGAATGGAAGTAGAGGCTAATATTATTTGAAGGTTCCCTGTTTTAGTCCTCTTCTGGTCTATTAGATGTTTTAAATGTCTTGACTCAGAGGTTCAGTTAAAATATTTCATCTTAGCTAGTTCCCTTTCACTTCCCTATTCCCATCCCAATCTTACCTTACTTATTTCTTCTAGAATCCAGAAATTTTCTGTTTTTTTTTTTTTTTTTTTTTTTTTTTTTGAGTCTCCCTT
>NW_012116599.1:98590-125248 GCF_000951035.1 Colobus angolensis palliatus | reverse complement strand
TTACCTTACTTATTTCTTCTAGAATCCAGAAATTTTTTTTTTTTTTTTTTTTTTTTTTGTATTCCTCGGTCCAACTGCATTCTTTAGGTTGGTCTAGATCACCTAGATTTCTTAAATTCAGTACTTCAGTTTAATAAGAAATACATGTGTCCTTTTCTGATTCCTAGCTTCCACTAAACTAAAATTACTATAGTGCTTTGAGATTGGGGCCCATTGTTAAAACACGGTGTTTGCAACACCTTACTCCTCCTACACTGAAGTAACTAAATTGCACAGTTTTCAACTATAGGCACACTGATTTTATTGAGTAGTCAAAAAGTAGATACAAGAGACATAATTATCTGCTACATTGAAAAGCAGAAATACAGTGAAATCTTAAAATAGTTATAAAACGAATGTGAGAGGCAGTATTGCATAGTGGACACTGTAACTGGTCCCTCCACACCTCTCTGTGTCTCAGGTTTTGCTTGTTAAAATTTTGATTAAATACAAAATAATATTTATAAGTAATCAAAAGGTAGGAGAGTGATACAGCATTCATTCTTCAATGTACTATTCACTTATCTAGTTCAAGAAAGTAAAAAAACCTGTCTGTGAAGCTCCTTACGTGCCCTGCCCAAATCCCATCTTTTTCCCTCTCTCAAGAAGTTACTTTATCTTGAATTTTGGAAAGTTAATGTCACAGGCTTTCTATTTTTTTGTTCTTAATCTATAAAATGAATATAATAAAGAATTCAATAACCCCATCAAATAAAGGGTTAAATATTAAATTTAGTATTTAATAGTGTTATGGATAGTAATAGATTAGTTTTTATTCTAGGTGTTACAGGTAAAACACCTGACATTTGACTTAGCAGATAAATCAATGAAAATGGCCATTGTGACAATAGTGATAGTAATGATGGATAAGCTTAATATTGTCATGTTTACTGTTGCTTTTGTTCATCTTTATGTTCAACAAAACATCAGACTACTTGTTAGTTTCCTTTAAGGCATCCTGAAAACACAAGAGTTACCTAGTTTTTTAAGGTAGAGAATTTTTGCTACATTAATGAAAGACTCCTGTAAGAAGGCATACATATTGGGGGAGGAAATCTTGGGATCTGGGAACTTTGGGAAACAAGGATCTCTTGTGAGTTTATAAAAAAATCAATTGGATCCTGCAGAAATTTTTCATTCATCACAAATTTGTTTCAAACCTTTCAAAATTTATAAGCCATGCTTTCAACCTAAGGTGATGCTTTAAATCTGTGGATAATATTAGCACACTTGTGATTGAGATTTCGTTGTATTTACCTCTCTTTTGTGCTCACCTGGAAAACAATTATTTTCAATAATGCTTCTGTCTCTTGAACTGGAAATTATACAATCATAATCAAAGTGCTCAAAATGACCAACTCATATATTAATCTGAGACAGCCAAAGAAAATCATTTTAGAGGGCCATGGAATATGAAACTATACAGATGAGAGAACAATTGTATTCAAGCAACTCCTTTGGTTGGAAAAATTATGCTTTGGGCATGAGTCAGAAAATAAGCACAATGACCACAAGCACTCAAATGTCACTTGTGGTCAATTTCATTGTCTCTAGATAAAAATCACATCACCATATCTTAGAGTAGTGACTCCTTATCGCTTTTCAAAAATCTCCATGTAACACACATTCATAAAACTACACACACCATAGGTCTAAATTTGGATGAATTTTTAGAAGGTGAATATATCCAAGTTACCATTCACTGAGATCAAGAAACAAACATCTTCACCATTGTACTGACTTTTTAAATATGTATTTCTGATCATGTTTTTCTTGCTGAGCAAGAAGGTAAAAATCAAAACCCCTGTCTATAAAGCCTGGATTAAAAAAAAGATTTAGTCAAATAATCTCTTAGCATACCAGCTGATAAATTTGATCAATCACAGCTGATTTACTATTGAAAATGATGGCCTTTTACCAGGCCACTTATATTGATGGAGAAAGTTGGATCAAATGCACAAAGATGATCAATTATTTATTGATTTATGTGTACACAGGGCCAGCCAGTAAGTATCATAGCATATCATACTTGTCAATGGCTTGATGATTTGGTTTTGTATCTATAATGAGGCCAAAATATAATTTCATGCCTTGGCCGAAGAATAAATATTTGGCCACCTTTCTTTGAGTCAGTCTCTCTCTCTCTCTCTCTCTCTCTCTCTCTCTGTCTCTCTGATTTGTGTTAGTGAGTAAAGTTGTATGTGATGGATAGCCTCTTCCTCTTTTTCATCAAATTTAGGTGGTAAAAAGTACATTTCGTAGAATAATATCAACCCACATAAAAATCTGATTATTGTGAGTTTCATTTTAAAGAAAGGTTTTACGAATTCATTTAAAATGTGTGTTATCTTTTTTTCTCTTTAAATATGGCTTTTGGCCAGGCACGGTGGTTCATGCCTATAATCCCAGCACTTTGGGAGGCCAAGGTGGGAAGATCCTTCACGTGGTGGCGTGTGCCTGTAATCCCAGCTACTCAGGAGGCTAAGGCAGGAGAATTGCTTGAGCCAGGGAGATGGAGGTTACAGTGAGCTGAGATCGTGCCACTGCACTCCAGCCCAGATGATAGAGCAAGACTCCATCTCTGAGTTAATACATCAATAAAATAAATATGGCTTTTGTTACATGTGGCATATGAAATCTTTTGTAAAGTGACTTTGAGAAATCCTTTTGTTAAGCTATCCTTAGTCAAGTATTTGGATGTTGTTGCCTGATAGTCATCCGCTGGCACAACAGGATCTAACAGAGAAGCAGCTCATGAGAATGAAAAGTGCCTTTAAATTTATATATATTCTAGCTCCAGCTTCAGAAAGCATGGACAGTCATTCACCTCTGTTCAAGAGAAGAATAAGGATTAGCTTATTTTGGCTGAAGAAGTGTCAGTAGTGTCCATGAAAATACAACTTTTTCTATGCCTGTTGAATTCTAAAGAAAGGTGAAAGGTGGGATCAGGAAGCCAAAAAGGGGACATTTTTTCTTCATCTCAAGAAGAGTATTACACTTGGTAAGCACAGATGGTTAGAGACAGAGATAGAGAGAGAGGTTCACGAGAGAGAGATACAGAGAGGGAGAAAATTAAGAGCAGTTAAAATCAGTGTGTTTCTTTGTACCCACTCTCCAGATATATTTAAATAGCAGGCCATTTGTCTTTTATTAAGCATATTACATGCCCCTTCATTTAATAAAATATTCTTCCTGTGGGAGACATTAAAAAACCAACAATTAGTACAAAATTCTGATTCATAGTATGATAATGTATTGCAAACCTTAAAAATGATTTTTTAAAGCTATAAAAATAGCTATTTCAAATACTAAAATATTGATATTCATGTATAGTGTTCATATAATATGATGAATAGACATGCATATTGTATAATTTGTAAACATATGTGGTATACAGAGGTCTCCATTTTTAATTTTCTATTACAGAGCTAATGAAAAATTAAATGTTCAGTTTGGTTTAACAAAACCGAACATTACAAATATGTTTTCAATAAATAGCGAGTTCCAGTCTACCTTACCTCCCTAGATTCCATGCCACTTCTCAGAAGTAGCAATTATTGAGAGTTGTCAAGACCTGCCTTCAAAAATCTTTCCATGAAATAATGGAACACATGCTTATACAAAATAATAGAACACATGCTTATATAATCAACATAGTGGGTTTAGGTCTCAGTCCACAAATTAACATATGCAAGAAATAGTGCACTTATTTCCTTAGAACCAACTAAATATCAACATCTAGCTTCCAGCCAGCTGGGAAATTCAAATTAAGTCATCCTCCGCAGAGGGATGTTTAATAAAGCTAAAAACCTCTTTCTGTTAACCTCTTTCAGACTCCCCAGCTCCCTGTCCAGCATCAGAATATGAGTTCTTAATTCTAACAGGACCCCTAAACATCTCCTCCTTCCTAAGAGTCTGTTTTATAAATGTGTGTCCATTATATTACCATGCTTACATTTTATTAATCATTTTTAAGGTCTGCTAATACCCTTAATATGTAAAGAAGTCTTACAAACTAGTATGAAAATAATTCTTATAAATCAATGTAAAAATTGTACAAGTCAATATAAAAAACATAATTTCAAAAAATTAAAAATGGCCAAGGCACACACGAAATCAGCCTTACTGGTTTTCAAAGAACTGTAAGAAGATGCCTGCTCCCTATTAAATTTTGCAAAGATTAAAATAATCTTATTAACTTGTGTGAATGAGATTACATAGATATGGTTATAAAGTGAACTTTAGTTGAGAATATGTATTCATACAATTTTTATGAAGAGCGGCTGGCTATATGACAATAACATGTAGAAATTTGTCCTGAAGAATAATCATGGTTAACCATAAACATATTGGTTAAGAAAGGTATTTTTAAAAGAAAAAAGCCTAACAATAAATGATTAGTTAAATTATTATATAAAGTAATACAATAAGTTAATTAAAAACTTTTTATAAACTATTAATATAAAAAATACTCAAGACAGGATTTTTTTAAAAAGAGCTTTTTATACAAGTTTTATAAAATAGATATTTGTGCTAAGAATAAGGTAGACAAATAACAGGATGTTAATAATATGCTAAGTATTCATATATTTTGAAATTTTCTCTATTTTTCAAATTCTCTTAAAAGATTTATATATTTCTCTGTCATTATGGGAACAAAAAACCCTTCAAATCACAGTGAACCACAATTATTCTTGTAAATAAATGAACATAGGTTTTAGATAACTTTTATATTTATTTAAAGTAATTAAGCACACAGTTTCAAAAATATTATCATCTGCCTCCCTCCCATACTTTTTGTTGTTGTTGTTGTTGACACGGAGTCTCGCTCTGTCGCCCAGGCTGGAGTGCATTGGTGCGATCTCGGCTCAATGCAAGCTCCTCTTCCTGGGTTCATGCCATTCTCCTGCCTCGGCCTCTTGAGTAGCTGGGACTACAGGCGTCCGCCACCATGCCAGGCTTATTTTTTTGTATTTTTAGTAGAGATGGGTTTCACTGTGTTAGCCAGAATGGTCTCGATCTCTTGACCTCATGATCCGCCTGCCTTGGCGTCCCAAAGTGCTGGGATTACAGGCAGGAGCCACTGTGACCGGCTGCCTCCCTCCCATACTTCTTGCCATCAAATCCTATTCTCCAGGAGTAAACACTTATAACTCTGTTAACTTCTTTCTTCTGATAGTTATTTTCACTTGTCTGGATAATATGCTTCAACCCATTGGTCTTGTTTATTGATTTTAGCATATTTATATTGCTATCTTCTGTTTACTTAAAAGATTCAATGTAGATCTCTAAGTTGTTTTGTTGATAACATTTGAAATATTAGGTATTTTACTGTCATAATTAATATCTTTATTTTCTTTTTGACTACACCTCACTTTACAAAATGAGAAAAGCCTAATTATCTTTAGCTTACTACTCTCCCTCAATATCTTTTCAACTTTTAGTATCAGAATTTTTTTCTTTTGCACTATCAAGGTTAATTATATTGTATTTTTTCACATACATGTAGTCCTATTTTTATACTTTTTATAAAATTCTCTTTAAAAGTTTAAAATGAACAAATATATTTTATTAATAAATCAATAAAAATAATTCATTATTTTGACAATATAAATATTTCATAACAGAGCTAGTCTTCCATTTTTGTTTTCTTTATTTTTGTTTGATTTTATTCCTTCTTGTGTAGCTTTCTGTTTTCCCTGGAGTCTCTATTGCCTTTCTATTCATTTTTTCCTATGAAACTGCATTGTACTATCATTCTTCTCATTATAAAATAATATAAAATTCAATGTAAAGAACAGTGTATATAGAATCAATATTAGAGTCATTATTATTTATTTTTCCTCTTTTATTTTTTATTTTCTCTAATTTGGCCAGCAGAGATAGACTGCCAGGAGAAGACTCTAGTTTCTTGCTTTAGGGACTGAATTTTCCTGGAAGATACTTTCCATCTCCACAAAATTGCTTACAAAAACTAAATTTACTGTGGACTTAGTTTTATGTTTCTAATAAAAGAAAAAACAAGTGCATATAGAAAAAATATCAGGAGAGAAAGATTATTCTTATGTTAATGGAACTTCTAAACGTATATTTTCAAAAAAACAGATAAGCCTCATATCCTCCCTCCTCAGAGGCTTCTGTAGGGCAATAATAAAGAGTCCTAAAATGATTAAAAAACATAATGAATACTTTTATTTACACAGAGATGGTATGTATGATAGGAATAATCAGAACATATTCCTAGAAAGCTGATGGAAGAGTAGAAATTGCTAAAGCAGTACGTGGAAAACCACAGAGAGAGATAAATCCAAAGAATGAGCCAATTTACCTTGCAGAAAACGGAAAAGAGACACAAAGCTGAGGAGAAAAATAGAAAACAGAAAAATAAAGATGTGAGAGCAGCACTGGGCTGAAACCAGGGGAATGAACTGAAAGTCTGTGTATGGAGGGCTCTCCCTCCCACTACACCCTAAGTTTTTTTCAGAGAATGTCTTCAGCTATAGAAAAACATTTTAAAATTTCCTTCTCTAAAAAATGAAAATATTCTAGAGAAAAGACTTCACACTTTGACAGATTATCACTATTATAGAATAACATTACCCATATAGACAGCCGATAAACTACATTTTTTTTTTTTTTTTTTGAGACGAAGTCTCGCTCTGTCACCCAGGCTAGAGTGCAGTGCTATAATCTTGGCTCACTACAACCTCTGCCTCCCAGGTTCAAGCGATTCTCCTGCCTCAGCCTCCCAAGCAGCTGGGACTACAGGCACCCGCCACTACACCCAGCGAATTTTTATATTTTTAGTAGAGATAGGGTTTCACCATTTGGCCAAGATGGTCTTGATCTCTTGACCTTGTGATCTGCCCTCCTCAGCCTCCTGAAGTGCTGGGATTACAGGCGTGAGCCACCGCGCCTGGCCTATAAACAACTTTTTATTGTCTCACTCTAAAATATTTGAGAAAGTCCTCCTACAAACAACAACAACAATACAATTCTTACAGAAAAACAGAAAGAATTACAATCACCAGCACTATAGGAAAATGAAATAACAGAAGGACTAGAAGAAAGCCAATAAAAACTCTAAAAAGCACATGCATATTTTAAAGTTCAAAGATATTGATAAGGTACTCTCCAAAGAAGTAATAGAAAATTAGGGTTCTATAGAAAGTTTACAAGAGTATATATTTTCTCATGCAGTTATTGACAAACTTTTGGATGTTTGACAATTTAAGTAAAATATAACATCTTTTTCTTTTATATTATATTTACTAAATTACTTGTGACATTGACTTTTATAGTTTATTTGCCACTTGCCTTCTTATTAACTATCTTTTCATGTCTTTTTCATGATTCCATTGCATTATTAACGTAGCTATATTATTAGACTTACTATGGGGTAGAGTGACTTGTGCTTTACTTGCCCTAGCCAGGATTGTTTCAGCCACTCTCGGGCATTGGTTTTATATAATTTAAAAAATAAACTTACCTACATTTAAGAAATTCTTTCTGTGATTTTAACAGGAATTATGTTAAATCTATAGATCAGTTTGGGCACAGTTGACATCTTTACTATGTTGAACCTTCCAATTCATAAATATATTATGTCTCTCAATTTATTTAGGTCTTCTTTTATTTCTTCTATCAGAAATTTGTAATTTCTAGCACACAGAACCCATACGTGTTTGTTAAGCATTCTTTGGCTTTATTGTAAATTGTACTTTTTTATTTAAATTTTCCCATGTTCTGTATTAGTATATAAAACTGTAATTGATTTTTGTGTGTTGATCTTGGACGCTGTGATTTTGCCAAACTAACTTAATGATTCTTCATCAAGTTGAAATAATTTGTTTATTTCTAATTTTCTGAGAGGTTTTATTAAGAATAAATCTCAGATTTTGTTAAATACTTTTTTTACATCACTTGATATTATCAGATAATTTTTCTTCTTTAGCCTATTGATATGATAGATTTCCTATCGATATTCAAATGTTCAAAGGAAATTTAAAAAATACATAGAGCCTTATGTACCTGAAGTAAATTCCACTTGGTCATAATGTATACTTTTATATATATATTATGTGTTGTACTTGCTACTATTTTCTTGAGTATTTAAGTTCATTTCATTGTTTTTATACCATCTTTGTCTGTTTGGGGTATGAGACTGATACTGGCCTTATAAATTGCTGTGGAAAGTGTTCTCTCTCTTTTATTTTCTGGAAAAGATTGTGTAAAATTTGTGTTAATTTTTAAATTTTGGTAGAAATCACCAGGGAAGCAATTTGAGTCTGGAAAATTTTTTAGAGGACTTTTAAATTATAAATTACATTTATTTAACGGTATATTAACAATTTATATCATTTATTTGATCTAGATTGAGTTTTAGTTCCTTGTGGTTTTCAAGGAATTGGTCTATTTCTACCAAGGTGTCAAATTCAATAGTGCAAAGTTGTTCATAGGATTCCCTTAAGATTCTTTTAATGGCTGCATGATCTGTAATGATGTATTACAGTTTATTCCAATATTGGTGATTTATGTCTTCTCACTTTTATTTTCTTCAGCCTTCCTAGAGGTTGATCAATATTATTGATTTTTTAAAAATATCCAGCTTTTTGTTTCATTGATGTTTTCTATTGTTTTCTTATGTTCAGTTTCATTGATTTCTGCTCTTTATTTCCTTCCCCTGCTTGCTTTCAGTTTTTGTCCTTTTTCTAGTCTCTCTATGCAGTAACTTACAGTATTGATTTGAGATCTTTCTTCATTTCTAATGTAAGCATTGAGTGTGACAAATTTCCCTCTCCACACTGCTTTGCTATATTCCAAATATTTTTATGTTTTATTTTCCTTTCCTTTTAGTCCAATGTATTTTTTTTTCTGTCCTTTGATACTTTCTCTTTGTTCCTTTAATTATTTAGAAGGGTGATGTTTAATTTCCACATACTTAGGTATTTTACTGTGGTCTTTCCATTACTGACTACCTATTATGCTCTGGTTAGAGAATACACTCAGTGTGATACCAATGCATTTAAATTGTTGACATTTGTTTTATGGTCAGATATGGTATGTATTGGTGAATGTTCCATGGCATTTGAAAAAAAATTATTTTTTGCTATTAAGTAAAGTGTTCCAGGTATGTCATTTAGATCCTGCTGGTTGATTGTATTTTTCAGAATTTCTATATTCCTGTTGATTTGCATGTACTAATTCTATCAATTGCTGAAAACAGTGTTGAAGTCCCCAGTTATAATTGTGGAATTGTCTATTTCTTCTTTCATCTTTGAATTTTTGCTTCTTATATTTTGAGGCTCTGTTGTTTTGTGTGCACACAAATCAAATTGTAATCTCTTACTGGTGGATTGATTCTTTTATCATTATGTAATGTTTTATTTGTCTATGGTAATTTTCTTTGCTCTGAAACCTTTTTATCTGATATTAATAGTACAAATTCTGCTTGAGTTTTCTGATTGTTTAAAATGTATCGTGTTTTGTGTGTGTGTGTGTGTTTCCATTTTCTTTTAACCTTCCTGTGTTATTGATTTTTAAGTGAATTTCTTGCAAATGGCATATACATGAACATGATTATGCTTATTATCCACTCTGCCAATTTCCATCTTTTGAGTAGTATATTTAGACCGTTTATATTGAAGGTATTTATTACCATTTTAAAGCTTAAATTTACCATTTTGCTATTTGTTTTCTGATTGTCTTGTCTGTTTCCTCATTCCTATGTCTCTCTTTTCTTGCCTTTTAGTGGCATGAACATTTTGGAAATTCCATCTTGATTTATTTTTAGTGTTTCTTTGCAGTATATAGCAGGGTATCTTTTGTATAATCTTTGTAGTTGTTGCTCTGGGTCTCTGTTAATATGGATGTAGATATAAATGTAGATATTGCAACGTCGTACTACTCAAGTAAGTGTACAAGGATATTGGTCTGTAGTTTCCATTCCATTTAGGTCCCTTAACCTTTCTCACTTTTAAATATATGAGTTTTAATACAAAAGATAAATGGAACAAAAAACTGGTTCTTTAAAAAGATAAATAAAATTGATAGAACATTAGCAAGATTAACCAAAAAAAGAAGAGAGAAGATCCAAATAAGCTTAATTAGTAACAAAACGGGAGATATTACAACCAATACCAGAGAAATACAAATGATCATTCAAGACTGCTATGAACACCTTTATGCATATAAACTAGAAAACCTAGCAGAGATGAATAAATTCCTAGAAATATATACCCTTCTAGACTAAACCAGGAAGGATTAGAAACTCTGAACAGACCATTAACGAATAGTGAGATTGAAATGGTAATTTAAAAAATTGCCACAAAAAAGTCCAGGACCAGATGGATTCACAGTTGAATCCTATCAGACATTCAAAGATGAATTGATACCGATTCTATTTATGCAATTCACAAGATAGAGAAAGAGGGAATCCTCCCTAAATCATTTTATGAAGCCAGTGTCACCCTAATACCAAAACTAGGAAAGGACATAACAAAAAGGAAAACTACAGACCAATATCCCGGATGAATATAGATGCAAAAATTCCTAACACAAAACTAGCTAACCAAATTCAACAGCATATCAAAAAGATAATCCACCATGATCAAGTGGTTTTCATATGAGAGATGCAGGGATGGTTTAACATATGAAGTCAATAAATGTGATACACCACATAAACAGAATTTAAAAAAATCACGTGATCATCTTAATAGACACAGAAAAAGCATTTGACAAAATTCAGCATCCCTTTTTGATTAAAATCCTCAGCAAAATCAGCATAGAAGGGACACTCCTTACTGTAATAAAAGCCATCTATGACAAACTCACAGCCAATATAATACTGAACAGGGAAAAGATGAAGGCATTTCCTCTGAGAACAGGAACAAGACAAGGATGCCCACTCTCACCACTTCTATTCAACAAAGTACTGGAAGTCCTAGCCAGAGCAATCAGACAAGAGAAAGAAATAAAGACCATTCAAATCAATAAAGAGGAAGTCAAACTGTTGCTGTTTGCTGATGATATGATTGCATGCTTACAAAACCTTAAAGACTCATCCAAAAATCTCCTAGAACTAATAAATGAATTCAGCAAAGTTTCAGGATACAAAATTAATGTACACAAATCAGTAGCTCTGCTATACACCAATAGAGACCAAGCTGAGAATCAAATCATGAACTCAACCCATTTTGCAATAGCTGCAAGAAAAGTAAAATACTTAGGAATATACCTAACCAAGGAGGTTAAAGACCTCTACAAGTTAAACTATAAAACACTGCTGAAAGAAATAGATGACACAAACAAATGGAAACATATCCCACGGTCATGGATGAATAGAGTCAATACTGTAAAAATGACTATACTGCCAAAAGCAATCCACAAATTCAATGCAATTCCCATCAAAATACCACCACTATTCTTTACAGAACTAGAGAAAACAATCCCAAAATTCACATGAAACCAAAAAGAGCCCTCATAGCCAAAGCAAAAAGAACAAATCTGGAGGCGTCACATTACCTGACTTCAAACAGTCACCAAAACAGCATGGTACTGGTATAAAAATAGGCTCATACACCAATGAAACAGAATAAATAAACCAGAAATAAAGCCAAATACTTACAGGCAACTGATCTTTAACAAAGCAAATAAAAACATAAAGTGGTTAAAGAACACCCTATTTGACAAATAGTGCTGGTATAATTGGTAAGCCACCTGTAAAAGAATGAAACTGGATCTTCATCTCTTACCTTATACAAAAATCAACTCAAGATGGATCAAGGTCTTGAATCTAAGACCTGAAACCATAAAAACTCTAGAAGACAACATCAGAATAACCCTTCTGGACATTGGCTTAGGCAAAGAGTTCATGACCAAGAGCCCAAAAGCAAATGCAACAAAAACAAAGATAAATAAATGGGATTTAAAACCATTTGGTTTTTTAATTAAACCAAAAAGCTTCCTCACAGCAAAAGAAACCATCAGCAGAGTAAACAGACAACCCCCAGAGCAGGAGAAAATCTTCCCAATCTATATATCTGACAAAGGACTAATATTCAGAATCTACAAGGAACTCAAACAAATCAGCAAGAAGAAAACACACAATCCCATCAAAAAGTGGGCTAGGGACATGAATAGACAAGTTTCAAAAAAAGATATACAAATGGCCAATAAAATATGTAAAAATGATCAACATTACTAATAATCAGAGAAATGCAAATGAGAACCACAATGTGATACCACCTTACTCCTGCATGAATGGTCAAAATCAAAACAATAAAAAAAAATTGATTTTGGAGGGAATTTGGTGAAAAGGGAATACTTTTACACTGCTGATGGGAATGTAAACTATTACAGCCACTATGGAAAACATTGTGGGTATTGCTTAAAGAACTAAAAGGAGAACTACCTTTTGATCCAGCAGTCTGACTACTGGGTATCTACCCAGAGGAAAAGAAGTCATTATACCAAATAGATACCTGCACTGCATGTTTATAGCAACACAATTTGCATTTGCAAAAATATGGAACCAACCCAAATGCCTATCACCAGTGAGTGGATAAAGAAGTCATTATATATATATAATATACACACACACACATATATATATATACACACCACAGAATACTACTCACCATAAAAAGGAAAGATATAATGGCATTCACAGCAACGTGGAAGGAATTGGAGATCATTATTCTAAGTGAAGTAACTCAGAAATGGAAAACCAAATATCATATGTTCTCACTTAGAAGTGGAACTAAGCTATGAGGCTGCAAAGGTTTAAGAATGATACAGCGGACTTTGGGGACTCAGAGAAAGTGGTGGGAGAGGTATGAGGGACAAAAGACTACAAATTGGGTACAGTGTGTACTGCTCAGGTGACAGGTATCCCAAAATTTTAGCAGTCACCACTAAAGAACTTACTCATGTAATCAAACACCACCTGTTCTCCAAAATCTATGGAAATAAAAAATATGTAAATATGTGAATTTTATTCAGTTTCTTTTTATTATTATTATTATTATTATTGTACTTTAAGTTCTAGGGTACATGTGCATAACGTGCAGGTTTGTTACATATGTATACTTGTGCCATGTTGGTGTGCTGCACCCATCAACTCATCAGCACCCATCAATTCATCATTTATATCAGGTATAACTCCCCAATGCAATCCCTCCCCCCTCCCCCCTCCCCATGATAGGCCCCAGTGTGTGATGTTCCCCTTCCCGAGTCCAAGTGATCTCATTGTTCAGTTCCCACCTATGAGTGAGAACATGCGGTGTTTGGTTTTCTCTTCTTGTGATAGTTTGCTAAGAATGATGGTTTCCAGCTGCATCCATGTCCCTACAAAGGACGCAAACTCATCCTTTTTTATGGCTGCATAGTATTCCATGGTGTATATGTGCCACATTTTCTTAATCCAGTCTGTCACAGATGGACATGTGGGTTGATTCCAAGTCTTTGCTATTGTGAATAGCGCCGCAATAAACATACGTGTGCATGTGTCTTTGTAGTAGAATAATTCCTAATCCTTTGGGTATATACCCAGTAGAGGGATGGCTGGGTCATACGGTACATCTAGTTCTAGATCCTTGAGGAATCGCCATACTGTTTTCCATAATGGTTGAACTAGTTTACAATCCCACCAACAGTGTAAAAGTGTTCCTATTTCTCCACATCCTCTCCAACACCTGTTGTTTCCTGATTTTTTAATGATGGCCATTCTAACTGGTGTGAAATGGTATCTCATTGTGGTTTTGATTTGCATTTCTCTGATGGCGAGTGATGCTGAGCATTTTTTTATGTGTCTCTTGGCTGCATGAATGTCTTCCTTTGAGAAATGTCTGTTCATATCCTTTCCCCACTTTTTGATGGGGTTGTTTGTTTTTTTCTTGTATATTTGTTTGAGTTCTTTGTAGATTCTGGATATTAGCCCTTTGTCAGATGAGTAGATTGCAAAAATTTTCTCCCATTCTGTAGGTTGCCTGTTCACTCTGATGGTAGTTTCTTTTGCTGTGCAGAAGCTCTTTAGTTTAATTAGATCCCATTTGTCAATTTTGGCTTTTGCTGCCGTTGCTTTTGTTGTTTTAGACATGAAGTCCTTGCCCACGCCTATGTCCTGAATGGTAGTACCTAGATTTTCTTCTAGGGTTTTTATGGTATTCTTGAATCTGTAGGTTTGCATCTTTCACTAAATTTGGGAAGTTCTCATCCACTATTTCTTCAAATACTATTTTAGCTCCTCACTCTTCTTCCTGCCCTTCTTTGACTACAATAATAGTAGTCTACAGAAACAGTCAATTTGTATTATTGACTACAATAAAACAAATGCTAGTTCTTCTGCTATTGTTCCACAGGTCCTTGAGGCTTCCTTAATGTATTTTAGTTTATTCTTCTCTGTTTTTCAGACTTTTTAAATTCAATTGATCTTTCCTCAAGTTTACTGATACAAAATTCTTACAGTAAAAACATAAACCAAGAAATAAACCAAGAAAAGCCACCAAAGATTTACATTTCAATAAAATTGGCTAACTGGAGGAATTAGAACATTGCTTTTATTTATCACTTGTGATAGCCTATGAATTACAGAAATATCCTGTAGAATTTGAATTTATTCACTCTGCTGTTGGTTTTCCATATACTTCCTAGACACGGACCATGACTTCTGGTATCTCACCTTTTCTTTCTTTTTTGAAAATAACAACAACACACAAATCCAAATTCAGTGTAAATGAAACCATTAGGAAAAAAGTTATCTTCTCATTTTTTTAGCACATTCATACATAACTGAAATGATTTATGTTCTTTAGTTTTCTTGGTATTGAAAATATGAGTGATCTTATCGACCAATGCTGCTTGTGGTGGTGCTGTGGCTGCATGCTACCATCCAGATTCAGTGGTTCTTAGTGTCCTGAACCTCTATAGGGACAGCTAATGAACACTTTTTGGCACATGCCAAGAAGTCTGAAATAAGCACCATTATGATTTATTTCTATCTAAATTACTCCAATTTGGGAAAGGATGCTGAATTGCACTGATTTTCCATAAAACTAGCTCATTTTGATGAATACTAGTTTGTCTCTTGATGCAGGATATTAGAGAAACAGAAAATAAACACGTACACACACATATAAATGTCTCCAACCTTTTATTTTTGAATCAAACAATTGCTTTTTGTTTCTGTTACTGATTCAGTTGGTAATTAATACCATGCTCTACAATGAATGCCACTTGCATAATTTGAACATTCAACAATATTAATATTCCCTTTCTTAGAAACAAAAATGAACCAAATAACCTTTTAACAGATGTTTGAAGCATATTTTGTCATCGGATTGGGCATTTGTGCCTGTAAACAATAAAATGGTGAATTGTTCTTTAAGTCTGCAGCTCTGTCAGTATTTTGCAATGTGATCACTTATATTGCAAGTAGGCTATATCATTATAAACTGATTTTCTGAGGAATTTATTTTGATGTAAAACTCTACCAAATGTTCATTTTTCTCAACCCCTTCCTCATAATTATTATATTTGAAATCTGTAATTTAGAATAACTGCGCATAAAACTGACAAGTGTCATTTGGCACAACACCTTTTACATGCAAAATAGCCACTTAGGCTTATTGTTGCTAAACACGTATATACATGAAAATATTAGCTGAATTTATTCAGCACAGAAATAAGCAGGGGAAACATTTAAATGTACTTTTACCTAAAAGACCATTAAATGGGCCAAGATATGGAAAAGACACTGAGAGACACAAAACAAAAATTTTTCCTCATGTAATGTATTTTCTAGCTTGAAAAATGAGACATATCACTATCAAACAGTTACAAAATATTTTTAAGTTAAACAAAATAACAAGATGTAAATGTGAGACACATCTAAGAAAGTATGCAGTTAAATGCCAAGTGAATGGCACATACAGTAAATCCTAAAAATTCAGAAAAGAGTCAAGATCCTGGAAGTCAGAATAAATCATGAAGCTCTCACCAGTCATCTTATTTGCAAGGATCACAGCAGTAAAGATATTTGTTTATGTGAAAATAATTGCTGTTTTAACCATTGAAAGTAGTAATGAGAAACCGCAATAACTTTCGCACCAACCAACTAGAATCATGAGGTGCTGAAGCTAGCCTGTTCTGGCTCCAATGAAAGATGATCATCAGCAAGTTTTACCAGCTCTGCATTCAGTCATGTTAGGTTAACAGCATGAAAGTGTCCCTATTGGAAATATTTATACCCAAAAAAGGGGCAAATACTAAGAAAAACACACATATACACATACAGTTGATAAATTTACCAGCCTACCATCGTATGTAAGGGAACTTACCAAAATCTAGTTCAAATATTAATTTTATTTCTATTTAAAATGTTTTTGTTTTACATATGAGGAGGCTGAGGCCAAGGGGTTAAAGTGACTTCAGTAAGTCACACTGTAAGTAAATGACATCCTGATTTTCACATTTTTATAATCTAACCTTTGTTCAAACAATTTAATTATTTGTTGGTCTTACAGTTTTAGCCTATCATAGATCCTCGTTTTACAGAAGTACAAGAAATCCTTACCATTCACTTTGTAGAACTATTAGGTTCTTTCTGACATGTGTTCCAGTAAAACTGATCCCTCTACCCATTGAGTCTCCCACATTCAACCATTACTCTGATTCTGTTCTCCCACCAGACCCTGGATCAATCGGTTTATTTCTACAATTTGGGAGTGTTCATAAAGTACTAGTAAAGAGAGTTTAAGCCACTAGAGAGATTTGCACTTAACTGACTATATATAGAGTATTGAGAAGGGATTGTGTTATAGCTTAGTGATTTGAATCCAATATTCTCTCCAGCTAAGTTGGAGCTACTGCTTTTCCATCATGCAATTTTGCTACAACACTAAATGCTGGAGAAATCCTGCTTATCAGTTAGAATGAGCTATACTAGGCTGCAGTAACAACCTCCAAATCTGTGTGTCTTAACCAAAATATATTTCCCGTGTATGCTACATTGCTCTCTTAGGTTGGCAGCAGCTCTGTTCCATGTCACTCCCACTCAGGGACTCAGGATGACAGAACCTCTACATCTATAATGTCACGAGAGCAGGAAAAAAGTAACATAGTTGATCACATATGGGCTCACCAAGTCTTCTGCCCAGAAGTGAACACCTCATTGCTGCTCATGTTCCTCATCATGTTATATTGGCCAGTGGAAGTCTCATGGTCTAAGGGATGTAAAATTCCACTGGAATTGAAACATTGGTAACAGCCCTAAAGATTACCACAGCTTAGGTATCTACCATTAATAACTGGAGAGAGTAAAATTTTGGCTAAATTTGCATGATAAAAAACGATCTACATAACTAAACATATTTGTCTTGTGTCTTATGCGTGTAATTCCCTCTGATTGAGATAATATCAATATCTACTATAAAATCAGTACAAAAGTATATGTTTTTCAAGGAGGAACATGATTATTTCTTTTTTTTTTTTTTTTTTTTTTTAGGCGGAGTCTCGCTCTGTCGCCCGGACTGGAGTGCAGTGGCCGGATCTCAGCTCACTGCAAGCTCCACCTTCCGGGTTTACGCCATTCTCCTGCCTCAGCCTCCCAAGTAGCTGGGACCACAGGCACCCGCCACCTCGCCCGGCTAGCTTTTGTATTTTTAGTAGAGACGGGGTTTCACCGTGTTAGCCAGGATGGTCTCGATCTCCTCACCTCGTGATCCACCCGTCTCGGCCTCCCAAAGTGCTGGGATTACAGGCTTGAGCCACCGCGCCCGGCCATGATTATTTCTAAGTGAGCTGTGCCCAAACTGTATCTCTAGGGGAGAGCTTTTATTCATTTACATATGTAAATATTCATTTACACAGTTCAATTTCGCTTTCAAATTCACTTTATTGTTATGAATGTAGAGTGATACCCAGCCCATCACAAACAGAGATGGTTAGATTTCTAGAGCTAATTTCTGCCTGAGGGCTTTTGTTTTAATCATCTCACTTTCTTTCGTTTTTAGTTCTTGCTGTTGTTGGACTTCCTGACCTATTATATGGTAGTGACTCTGGGTTGACCTATCCTTATTTTTATTTTATTTTCCCCTGTGTAAGAAACTAGTGTAGAAGGTCAGCCTAATCTCCAGCTCTCCTGAACATGACAGGTTCTCTACAACTTGAGACTTGTAAACGTCAATGAATTATATCCTGCATTCCCCTCAACTAAAATGCATTCCCTACACTGCTGATAAAGTAGAAGACCTATGTGGGGTGGGGAAAATTAGGAGTATAATCCTACGAAGGATATCCATACTTCACAACTCCAAGACCCAAAGGTTTGACTGTCCTTGGCCATATTAAGCCACAATTTTTTCCCATTTTTGTTTGTTTGTTTTTCTTTTTAAGCCAGATGCTGGTTGAGTGACAAAGTCACATTCACAAGCATGTTACATGATGGCACTAATTTCATTTAGAAATATCACATTTTATTAATGATAGATAAAGGTATTATGTACAAATTCTACTTACATGTTACTGGTATATATAAGCATGTAACTTGAAAACATTCTTTTAGTACTTTTTATATACACTAGAGTTTCAGAAACATTTCTTTTTGGAAAATTTTTAAATTGACAATGTCTCTAGTTAAATGTTAATTTCTACAGCAATTTAAATGGGTTTTCTTTGCAAATGGTCTCGGATAGAAATAATAGACCTACATATTTTTAGAACTGAGAAACTGAATTCAAGTCACATCTACATTTTACCAGTTAGAATGATATGGTTTGGCTCTGTGTCCCCAGCCTAATCTCATGTCAAATTGTAATCCCCATATGTCAGGGGAAGGGCCTAGTGAGATGTGATTGCATAATGAAGGCAAATTTCCCCCTCACTGTACTCATGACAGTGAGTGAGTTCTCACAAGATCTGATGGTTTAAAAGTGTGGCACTTCCCTTCTCACTTTCTCTTTCCTGCCACCTTGTGAAGAAGGTACTTGCTTCTCCTTCACTTTCTGCCATGATTGTAAGTTTTCTGAGGCCTCCTCAGCCATGCAGAACTGTGATTTAATTAAACTCTTTCATTTATAAATTACCCAGCCTCCAGTAGTTTGTTTATAGCAATGTGAGAATGAACTAATACAGAAGACTGGTACTGAGAGTAGGGTACGGCTATAAAGACACCTAGAAATGTGGAAGCGACTTTGGTAACAAGGAAAGGTTGGAACAGTTTGGCGGGCTCAGAAGAAGAGAGAAACTTGAAGGAAAGTTCGGAACTTCCTAGAGACTTGTTGAATGGTTGTGACCAAAATGCTGATAGTAATATGGACAATGAAGTCCAGGCTAATGTGTTCTCAGACGGAGATGAGGAACTTATTGGGAACTGGAGTAAAGGTTACTCTTGCTATACTTTAGCAAAGAGAATGGAAGCATTTTGTCCCTGCCCTAGAGATCTGTGGAACTTTGAACTTGAGAGAGATAATTTAGGGTATCTAGTACAGGAAATTTCCAAGCAGCAAAGCATTCAAGATATGACCTGGCTTTTTCCAAAAATGGATGCTCATATGTGCTCATAAAGAGAGGATCTGAAATTGGAACTTATGTTTAAAAGGGAAGCAGAGAATAAAAGTTTCAAAAATTTGCAGCCTGACCATGTAGCAGAAAAGAAAACCTCATTTTCATAGGGAGAAATTCAAGCTGGCTGCAGAAATTTGCATGAGTATGGAGTAGCTGAATGTTAATAGCCAAGACAATGGGGAAAATGCCTCCAGGAAATTTCAGAGATCTTTACGGCAGCCCTTTCCATCCCAGACCTGGAGGCCTAGGAGGAATAAATGGTTTTGTGTGCAGCCTTGGGACTTGGTGCCCTGTGTCCCAGTGGCTCTAGATCCAGCCATGGCTAAAAGAAGCAAAGGTACAGCGTGGACCATTCTTTCAGAGGGTGCAAGTCCCAAGCTTTGGTGGCTTCCATGTGATGTTGAGCCTGTGGGTGCGCAAAGGTCAAGAGTTGAGGCTTGGCAGCCTCTACCTAGATTTCAAAGGATGTGTGGAATTACCTGGATGTCCAGGCAGAAGCCTGCTGCAGGGAGCCCAGGAGCCCTCATGAAGAACCTCTACTAGAGCATGCATTGGAGAAATGTGGGGTTGGAGCCCCCACACAGAGTTCCACTGGGGCACTGCCCCAGTGGAGCTGTGGGAAGAAGGTCACCATCCTTCAGATCCCAGAATCGTAGATCTACTGACAGCTTGCACTGTGTGCCTGGAAAAGCTGCAGGACTCAACACCAGCCTGTGAAAGCAGCCGAGGAGGCTGTACCCTGTAGAGCCACAGAGACAGACCCGCCCAAGGCCTTGGGAGCCCATCTATTGTGTCAATGTGGCCTGAATGTGAGACATGGAGTCAAAGGAGATTTTGGAGCTTTAAGATTTAATGGCTGCCCTGTTGGGTTTTGGACTTGCATGGGGCCTGTAGCCCCTTTGTTTTGGCCAATTTCTCCCATTTGGAAAGGGAGCATTTACCAATGCCTATATCCACATTGTATCTTGGAAGTAACTAACTTGTTTTTTATTTTACAGGCTCACAGGTGGAGGGCCCTTTCCTTCTCTCAGATGAGACTTTGGACTTGGAATTTTGAGTTAATGCTGGAAGGAGTTAAGACTTTGGGGGACTGTTGGGAAAGCATGATTGGTTTTGAAATGTGAAAAGGATATGAGATTTGGGAGGGGCCAGCAGCAGAATAATATGGTTTGGCTCTGTGTCCCCACCCAAGTCTCATGTCAAATTGTAATCTCCATTTGTCAGGTAAGGAGCCTGGTGGAAGGTGATTGGATCACGGGGGGAGATTTTTCCCTTGCTGTTCTTTTGATAGTGAGTGAGTTCTCATGAGATCTGATGTTTTAAAAGTATGGCTCTTCCCTTCTTGCTCTCTCTCTTGCTGCCTTTTGAAGAATGTGCCTTGCTTCTGCTTCACTTTCTGCCATGATTGTAAGTTTCCTGAGGTCTCCCTAGCCATGAGTAACTGTGAGTCAATTAAACCTCTTTTCTTTATACATTGCTAAGTCTCAGGTAGTTCTTTATAGCAGTGTGAGAATGGACTAATAATCTAGGGAGTATTAAGGTTCTGAAAGGTTTTTTACAGTAAGGAAAGAAGAATTTCTGGGAAGCCTTTGTCAACTAAAAAAAGAAAACATTTTCAATGGGCAACATCAAGGGAAAACAATAAGAGTAACAATATATTGGCCAGGCATGGTGGATCACACCTAAAATCCAAGCACTTTGGGAGGCCAAGGTGGGCAGATCATTTGAGGTCAGGAGTTTGAGACCAGCCTGGCCAACATGGTTAAGCCCTGTCTCTACTAAAAAAAAAAAAAAAAAAATAGCTGGGTGTGGTGGCAGGCACCTGTAATCCCAGCTACTTGGGAGTCTGAGGCAGGAAAATCACTTGAACTTGGGAGACAGAGGCTGCAGTGAGTTGAGATTGTGCCACTGCACTCCAGCCTGGGCGACAGAGTGAGACTCCATCTCAAAAAAAAAGGGGGGGTAACAATATTATATGAATCACTTCTTTGTTCATGTTTAGGATGTCTTATCTGTGCTTTTTAAAGGTAGATATAATAACTATCATAGTACAGCTTTGCTTACTAGGCTTGAAATCCATATTTATCAAGTGACTGTTGTGTAGTGCTGCCTAGAGGCTGTATTAAGAAAGATTCTGAGGACACATAAAGCCTTGGCATCAAGGTGCTGTGATTGTTTGTTTATGTCTTCCTGGCTCAGGGAATGAGAGAAATGGCACGTGTGCTGTACTTTGTTGTGCCTGAAGTACCCAAAGTATAAGCAAACGTACTGGTTAGGAATACCATAGTTTAATTTTGCCCATGACACTTGATAAAGAGTATAAAAACCTTTGATTAGCTTTGTGTATTCCATTTTCCTGTCAATACATTGAATAGTTTGTTTAAAAAGGGTTTTAAAGTTTTTCTTTTAAATCAGAACATGAGAAATCAAATGCGTTGGTGGTCACCTTGCACTGGTTGGATGAAGAACAGGGAATTGAAATAGCTGTTATCCAATGATTTCCTATAATATTTGGGGATTGCTAAAGAAGGATACTGTGTAGAAACAATTCTAAAACATGTTTCTGAGAGTAGTTAACTGGAGAAAACCCCCTTGCAATTTGTTCTTGGAAGATCTACATTTAAAACTGTATTCTGCGCCCCTGCCATCCCTGCAAAAAAAAATAAAAAGAAAACACATTGTGATTTATAGCAGAGAAAGTTTCAAGAAGTGGCCCTTCAGGACATCTCTGAAGCATTACTATATTTTCTTCTAGTTTATGAGTAGTAAGGACACTGAAAATTGTTGCAGGGGAAACAAAAGGAAATTATGAAGCATTTGTTGTACAATTCCCCAGACACAGGGACAGTGAGAAGATAATGAATCCTTTACAATCAAGGACACACAAGTTAAGAAAGAAAGAACTCAGCCAAAAATATGTATGTCATAGACTGTATTGTAGGCATTTACAACCAAAAAATATGTATACTCTAATAAAGTAAAATAAATCTGGGTATATTATATAATTTCAAACAACAGTTGTAAGTAACTTTGTCTCAATTTTACGTTTTCTCAGCATGAAGGTCAATATGATAGCTTTGACTTGGAATACGAGTCAGGAATCCCACATTTGAATCCTAGATTTTTTTACTGACTAGCTATGTGATTTCTAGCCAGCTGCATGATGTCTCTAGACTTTACCTTTATCTCTTAAACTGTTCTGTTTGGATTAAATAATCTCTAAAATACATTTTTACTCTAAAAGGCATGATGATGTTATGTAAAGCAGAAAGGACACCCACCTGCACACCAAAACAAGTGGTCAGAGATTGCACTTGGTGGAAAAGAATGAACTTGAAGACAAGCCTAAACCTGATGTAAACATGCTCCTATTGGCTTTTCTGGATTGGCAGTTTAAAAAAGATTGGGAAACTGATTACTCTTTGTCTTGGTCCACCTTGAAAGCACTCAGGCTTGCTCCTGGTTGGCACCATAAAGAAGAAAGCATTGGGTCAGGAAGGGCACAAGGCGCCGGGGAAGCAGACCCACAGTTTCCGTTTAAGCACCTATAGCTCTCAGTTGCTATAAGTTGGAGAAGGTACACTTCTTTGTTTTTTGAAACTGAGTCTCACTCTGTCACCCAGGCTAGAGTGGCATGATCTCTGCGCACTGGAACCTCCACCTTCTGGGTTCAAGCAGTTCTCCTGCCTCAGCCTCCTGAGTAACTGAGATTACAAGCACCTGCCACTATGCCCAGCTAATTTGTATTTTCAGTAGAGATGGGGTTTCACCATGTTGACCAGGCTGGTCTTGCACTCCTGACCTCGTGATTCACCCACCTTGGCCTCTCAAAGTGCTGGGATTGCAGGCGTGGGCCACTGTTCCCAGCCTTGAAGGCACACTTATGTTGTCCTAAAGTAGGAATGAGACACCCCCTCCTCAAAGTGATAGAGTCACTAAAGTATAACTGTCCCTGCCTGTGGAAACACTGTCAATCACCTGTGGGATTTCTAGCCCTGACCCTCATCTTCAGAACTTATTTCAATCCCTGGGGGGCATGTTGCATCCATCCAAGCTACCGGGGGAGAAAAAGATGAAAAGTCACTTTATAAGAGACTTTATAAGAATTGCTATAAGAATTTTAGCCTGGGTGATAAATTGAGAATAGAAATCAGTAAGTGATGCAAGAGATTTTACAAATGATGATCAATAGAATTTGCTGATGGATTAGTGGGGCCAAAAATTAGAAGGGCCAGAATGAGAAATATCCTTTCCTTAATGTTGAAACCAGGGAACTGGATGATTTCAATGTAGAAATAGGTAGAATATGAGCCTGTAAATGACCTCTTTCCAGGGAACTAATCTTGCCAGATACTAGCCCAGCCCACACCCCAGACCTTCACCCCACACTGCCCAGTTGTCCTCTAGCACAGCACTGTATTTCCTTTATCAGAGCCTGTATTTTATTATGCATTTTTTAAAATGTATGTGTGGTCTCTGTTTTGCACTACAGTGTTAGCTCTATGAAGACAAGATTTCATCTTTCTTGTTCACACGTGTCTGGTGCATAGTAAGTGCTCAATAAAATGTTTATTCAATCAGCTAATTAGTGAATTAGAGTTTCACAAAGAAAGAGCAACATAGTCAAATAAAATTGAGAAATGCTGCATACTATATACCCCTCTTGTGGAATATGAACAAATAGTTTTCTTAATAACTTCATTTAGTTTATGTGTGTTAAAGAAAACTGGAATACCTCTTTGTTTCAGATATATCAATGTTTACAATAGGATTTTTTTTTTCAAAATAATTTTCTGTTTTGAAGAAAATAGTAATAGAAGTGGCATGTGGTTATGGCAAAAATCCAAATATATCATGGCTGAACTGAAAGAACAGTGAGATGTGTTAGTTTTCTCTAATAATATACAATAAACTATCAAAAACTCAATGGCTTAGAAGACAACATAAATTTATTATCTAAAACTTTCAGAAATCAAAAGTCCTAAAATCCATTTGTTGGAATAGCTGTGTGACTTCTGGAGGCTCCAGAGAAGAATCTGTTGCCTGCTTTTTCTACCTTCTAGGATGTATTGGTCCATTTTCACACTGCTGCTGAAGCCATCCCTAAGACTGGGCAATTTACAAAAGAAAGAAGTTTAATAGACTTACAGTTCTAAATGGCTCGGAAGGCCTCACAATCATTGTGAAAGGTGAAAGGCACATCTCATATGGTGGCAGACAAGAGAAAAATTCTTGTGCAGGGAAACTTTCATTTTTAAAACTATCAGATCTCATGAGACTTATTCACTATCACAAGAACAGCACGGGAAAGACCCACCCAATGATTCAATCACTTCCTACCAGGTTCCTCCTGGACACGTGGGAATTGTGGGAGTTATAATTCAAGATGAGATTTGGGTAGGGACACAACCAAATCATATCATAGAAACTCTCTGCCTTCCTTGGTTTGTGGGCCCTACCGGTGATGGCATCTTTCAGACTTCTGATTTGTCTTCACATCTCCTCTGACTCTTCCTCTTCTGCCACCCCTTAGAAGGACCCTTATGATTACATTGGACCCACCAGGATAATCTCAGATCACCTTCCCAATTTAACATCCCTAATTTAATCATACCTGCAAAGCCCCATTTGCCATGCAAGATAACATATTCACAGATTTCAGGGATTATTCTGTGAACATCTTTGGGGGACCATTATTCTGTTTATCACAAGGGGAATTCTGATTAAAATCACTGGATTGAACTTAAGTAATAGATTTATTGCAAGAATGTCCTCACATCTTCACCACTCACCATATCGAAGCCTTTGAAATGTCTCCTTGTAGTTCTGTCCACCAAGATTTCCTCACTACTTGAATCTGGATTGCCCTTGCGACCTGTTTTGGTGAATAGACTGTGGTGGAAGTGATGATGTGCCATGCGCAATCATAAAGGTTATTTGCTTCTGCTTTTGCCTTTGGAAAGCTCATCCTAAGAACCATCAAAGAACAAGCCTAAGACAGTCTGGAAGATGAGAGAACCATGACTTGGGCAAACTCATCACCTCAGCGAACAGCTGGTCAACCAGCTGACATTCTGATATATGAATCAGACCATCCTAGACAAATCAGAGTCCAGCCAACTTGTCAGCTCACCATAATACCTAAGTAAGTCCAGGAGAGGTCAGATAGATTACCTGAATTATGAGATTTCAGAGATTACCAGAATTCAGAGATTACCTGAATTATGCAGCTGATTCAAGGACTCTCAGCAATAGTCAATATTTATTGCTTTAAGACACTCAGTTTTAGAGTCGTTTGATAGTCTGTCACATAAAATAGTATAATGATATCAGTGTTTATCTCCACTTCTCTCAAAAACTCAATCTAATGACGATAAAGGGTTGTATCCATCACTGTTGTTTTGTTTTTATCCCACAAGGATAAAGAAAAAATGGATGGAATAGAGAAACATTTTGGAAGCTCAAAAACAAAACGACCACTTAATGATGGATTTAGCAGACACACACACACCTGCGCGTGCGCGCGCGCGCGCACAGACACACACACACACACACACACACGCTGGCTTAGCAATAGGAAAACAATGAGAAGAAATGCAATTCTTTGTGCAGAAAGTCCAAGATGATCAGAGATTTACAGCACCAGTGCTCTTGCAAGGATATGTTTGTGTGAGAGAGACATAAAACTAATAATTTTTTAAAGTCCCTTTGAGAAACATAGTTTGAGATCCAATCTCCACTCTCTCCATAGGCCACCCAGAGAAAAGGAGTGAAGTTTTATTATACTTCACTTCTTTGGTATGAATGAGATAAAAAGAGGGCCTCTGAACTAGAGAACATCAGGCATAGTTGAGGGTCCTAATGAAGGCTGAGAAACAGAGAGTTAAGTGAAATCTCATATTCTGCATGTTGTGATCTCCAGCTCTCTTTTTCCACTCACCTCTCAGAACTCAGAAAGTCAATCTTACTGAGAAAGAAAGAAAGAAAGAAAGAAAGAAAGAAAGAAAGAAAGAAAGAAAGAAAGAAAGAAAGAGAGAGAGAGAGAGAGAGAGAGGG
>NW_012116599.1:1473-98530 GCF_000951035.1 Colobus angolensis palliatus | reverse complement strand
AAAGAAAGAAAGAAAGAAAGAAAGATTATTTCCACGTAAATGTGATCTAGATACAGAAAAGACCCAGATACTGATATCTGTGCTCCTCCAATGGAATGGCCAGTCCCTCCAATTAACCCTAAAGTGGAGCTCACGACTGACAAGAGCGTGGCACAGAGCTTATTCTGCTTTTTGGTGCACCACATTTAATGTAACCAATCACCGATGAGCATTCGATTTCCATGGAAATTCTCTAACACAAAAGACAGAGGTCAAGACAAATACAAAGAAAAAGGTAACCTGAAGGAGGCAGACAATGGAGAAAGGTGTTTTGTTTTAGTCTAGAGAGTTGACAATTAAAAAAAAGAAAAGAAAAGAAAAAAGAAAAATGCCATATTTGTAAGTAAATGTGTTTGTTTTTTCTAGGGCTGACTTCTTAGGAGACACAAGAAATGACATACAAGAATGACATAAAGAAAAAAAGGGAGTTTTTTAAAAACTATGTTTATCATTAATATTATCTTAGAGGTAAGTAAAGATGGTACATTCATGAGAAGGAAAAACAAGAAACTATCAAAACTCAAAGAGCAAAGAGCAAATGCTAGAGAATTCAAAATATGCTCAAAGAAATTTAAAGTCTCAAAGAATGGTTGAATGAGAGAGAATTGGAAATATGCCAGAAAGTAAAACAAATCCTAAAAAAGATAGAAAAGGGGGAAGAACAAAACAATGAAATAGAGCATAGGAGATTTGGGGAATCAGTCCTGGAGATTCAATATTTATACAGACATTCAGAAAGAAAGAATAGAAGCAAGAGAAAAAGTCATCAAAGAACAAATGCAAGATCATTTACCACGATTAAGGCGTCCATTGAGTGGGCATTCAGCACAGTGGATGAAAGAAGACTCACACCAGGTCTCAGCATTGTGAAATTTTGGCATAGAGGCAGAAATGAGACCACACAAATTTCCATAAAAATTTTAAAATGTTATGTGAAGCCAATCAGAAATTAGAATTCCTTCACGCTTATCACAGCAGTATGGAAGTCTAAGAGACAGGAATGCTACCTTCAAAACTACTAGGGATTTTTTTCCTCAACAGTCCCAGTTATTTCTTGCTACATAGCAAACAATTCCAAACCTCTAAATCATGTTTTTCTCCCAAATCTGCACTTTGGATAAGATTCATAAGAGAACGTTTTCTTGCTCCCTGTAGCATGAACCAGGATGGTGTGACTGGTCAGGAGAATTCCCTTCCAAGTGAGTTTACTCACGTGACTGGTGAGTTGCTGCTGCTATCATTTCTACTTCATGTGGGTGTCTCCACTGAGTGGTTTCTGCTTCCTCACAGTATGAGGAACCCAACCCACTGGACAGGTTCCTAGAGTAACTGTCTCAAGGAAAAAAAAAATAAGAAGAAATCCCTAACACTAGACAACATTTTGTGTCTTACCCTTGGATGTCACATAGCGTCACTACCACCAGAGTCACGTATCTGTTCAGATTCAGATCAGGAAACAGAGACCACCCTCCCATCTCTATGAGAGGAGCATCGAAGTCACATTCTAATAGCATGTGGGATGTGAGCTGTTGTAGTTACTTTTGGAAAATATAATATCCCACATCAACCCAGAATTCCATACCTAGATAAACTATTTATTAATTAAGTGCAAAGGTTGAATGAAGATATTTTTCAAACATGTCAGATGTTAAAAAATTTGCCTCCCAGGTACTTATTCTCAGGAATATGTAGGAGAATGTGCCTTACCAAGACATGAGAATAAACCAACAAATATGAGGATTGAAATCCAGGAATGCAGAAGCTTCATAGAGACTTCATAGAGAGATGAAGGACTCCCCAGGATGGTGACGGGTGATCTCAGAGGGGCAGTTGTCTATCACTTGTAAAGACCAACCAACCTGGACAGAAGGCTCTGGGAGTGATATCTCCAAGAATATCCCATTTTTACAATGTAGGATGTTTGATTGTATTGAGGAAGATTTAATCCATTAGGGAAGAAATTGAGGTTAGAGATGGACACATAGAAAACTAAGGAGACAAAGGCATAAGACAGTCAAATTCAAGAAAGAGTTTTCAAGGCAAGAAAATCGATTCTGTCCTACTGACCTAAGTAAGAATAGTGTTTCTATGGTCATAAAATATCAACATTAAATATCTATAGAACCAAAATTCTGCTGGATTTGTATTGAGAGAATGGGATGCGTGGTTGAAATGTGGATGTGGATGGGAGTAGGGGAGATTAAAGAAAACTACGTCATTATTTTCTACAATAGGAAATGAATAGTTGAGGTCTAAAATTTAGACATCAGGAAGTTGTCATGTAAGTATGCCTCTTAGAGACATTGATAAATAAATTTATAAAGTGATCTGAAAGTGCTTGCCTCTGGCAAATGGGATGAGTGGGGAAGGATGACCAGGGAATGAATAAAAAGAATGCTATTTTCATAAACCTCATTAAACTTTTTTTTTAATGGAGTCTTATTCTGTCGCCCAGGCTGGGATGCAGTGGTATAATCTCTGCTCACTGCAGCCTGAGCCTCCCAGGTTCAAGTAATTCTTGAGCCTCAGCCACCTGAGTAGTTGGGATTACACGGGCCTGCCACCGTGCCTGGCTAATTTTTGCTTTTGCTTTTTTTGTACAGGTGGGGTTTCACCATGTTGGCCAGGCTGGTCTTGAACTCCTGTCCTCAAGCGATCCACCTGCCTTGGCCTCCCAAAATGCTGAGATTACAGGCATGAGCCACCGCACCCAGGCCCCTCATGCAACTATTTGACTCTCAAGAATAAGGAATAAGGAAATCTACATTTTTCCTTGGAGAGCACATTGTGGTTTTCACTCTCTATAATCACCGCCAGAGATGTTACCAGGGTCTCTGGGAGGAAAGGGCAGAGGGGCTGCCTGTGTGTACGGCAGTGGAGCTGCTCCTATCTTCCCACAGCTGCCTACCTCACCCAGAAGCTGCAGGAGCACTTCCCAGCTTCCTGTGCACCCAGGGCTGGTAGAGGACACAGGGCCTGCACCAAAGGTGTCCTCATCTGTTTCTTGCTGCCTCCATGGCCTTAGAGGAGAGAATTTACTTCTTAAAATTGACCTTTGATAAATGGGACAGAAATAACTATCACTTCCAAAAAAACTCATTAAGCTTCCTGGGAAATATGGATGTAAATAAAATATTGATTAAAAGCTAAAAGGATTTTAATTAGGTTACTTAGTTTAATAGTTTAATTTGGCAGAAACAGACAACTTGGACAAGGTTCTTTGTGTAAGCACATTTCAATTCACTAATTAAAATTTCAGATGGCAATCTGAGATTAGCAAAGGGATCTTCAAAGGCAAGCAAGATGTCCATTTATTTTATGTTATTAAAAAAAAAACTCAAAGCAATTGTAAGATGTTACTTTGAGTCCTCTCTTGGAAATAATGTGAGTGCCTGAATATATTGTAACCCACTTTGGTCCATATACCATCTGTAATTAATATATAGTGAACAGGAAAGATAATTTGGTGGCAAACATCATATAAATTATACTTTTATTAAAGAATCTCCTGTGTTTTTAACAGAACGGAGAGAATTGGTCTTTTGCAGATACAGTGTTATTAAGTAGGAGAAATTAACTCCTAAACATGTAAAACTCATAGCACAGAGAAATGTTATTTATTCACCCCAATTCAGCTAGTGCATAAACTATTTTGAAAGGAGACACCCAGTGAACCTCTATTTTGAGTCCCTATTAGGTAATTAGATATCAATATACTAAATGGCATACTTCAAGGTCAGAGCTATGTCTGCGCTCTGTTTAACACAGTGCAGCACACAGAGTATATCAGTGGGGATAGTGATTCCAAGGACAGACTCTAGAGTCACATGCCAGGGCTCAAATCCTGGTTTGCCACTAAATAGTCACATGACCTTGGGCAATTTAAATAGCATTTCTATGTCTTAGTTTCCATATTTATAACATAGAAAAGGTAATAATTTTACCGACTTTGCAGAATGACGATGAGGATTAAAAGCATACATTTAAAACAGTAAGTGAAGCTGTGGAATGTGATCATACCTAATAAATGTCAGTTCTATAAATATGTAGATTAGAGTGGTAGAATTGCAGAAAATTGAAAACTGTTATTTTTAATGGGAGACAAAGAAAAAGAATAATCATCACGGACTACATTTTAAGATAGATCTAGATTCAAATCCTCACTCTAATGTTCATTAGCTGTGTGTGCCTTGAGCAAGTCACTTAACTGCTGTGCTTCAATTTCCTTTTATACAAATGAGGATAACCACACCTCACTCAGAATGTTATGGAAGAGTCAATCATGTTAAGGCCCTATACAAAACTTGACCCATAGGACTTGTTCAATGAATGTTAAGTTACCATCTTTTCTCTTATACAATAAATACAAGAATAGGGCCAGGCGCGGTGGCTTACGCCTGTAATCCCAGCACTCTGTGGGGGCCAAGGCAGGTGGATCACGAGGTCAGGAGATGGAGACCATCCTGGCTAACACGGTGAAACCCCGTCTCTACTAAAAATACAAAAAATTAACCGGGTGTGGTGGTGGGTGCCTGTAGTTCCAGCTACTTGAGAGGCTGAAGCAGGAGAATGGCGTGAACCCGGGAGGCAGAGCTTGCAGTGAGCTGAGATCACACCACTGCACTTCAGCCTGGGCAACAGAGCGAGAGATGTCATCTCAAAAAAATAAATACATAAAAATAAAAATAGATAAAAAAAGAATAGAGGACATATGTCTGGTGAACTATACTATAAAAATTTATACATGTGGTGACTCAAGGTGGTTTCTTCCATTACTTTAGATTCTGTAGGAAGGACTTCAGTGATGTATTGATTTTATGAAAGCTACCCAAACACAGGAGGGCCTGCGTATGCCCTGATACAATCAAAATCCATCACTCACGCGTTATAGAAGAGGCAGCATTTTGATTCACACACACATTAATTGTACATGTCAAAAATGCTGGTATTTACATGAAAAATCATCAGCGCTTTTGTACAAAAGCCATGACAGTGGGATGACATTCACTCCCTCTTTAACAACTTCAGAGAAAGTGCTGAAGGCACTAATCCCACCTCATGGCTGTGTTTGTGACCTCAGCCCAAATATTTCACTGATATCACGTTAAGATACTGGGTTGAAATTCTTATGTGATGCTGATTTCCACATAAATTTCCAAATACCTTTCATTGAACAAATGCAACTGAATGGAGATAAGACCATTGGTTTCAGAAGGAAAGTCAACATATTTCCTATGATTATCACCAGCAAATAAGGCAACCAGACACCCCTTTGTTTATTTTTAATAAAGTCTTCATTAGGCCAAAAATCATGAAGATGAAAAACAGAGAGAAGTGAGAGGGAAACCTGTATATCAAATATTCAAAGAACTGAGATTTTTAATCTGGTTTTACATCCCCCTAATCTATGTAATTTGAATATTACAACCATTTTGGTATAGCCAAAGATTTCTCTTCATCATGCAAAATTGTCAGTTTCTGTTTTGAAGGTCTTGGTTTAGCAGAAAGTTGGAACAAGTTGCCTTCCCAGAGTTTTATTTTTTCTAACACTTAGGTCAAATTTTTCTAATGTTCCTGTTTACTCCTTTAAAACTCAGCTTCTGTTGGAATCTGCCAAAGCTTTCTTCTTTCTTCCTACCACTTTCCGAACCCATAATCTGTGCCACTCAATTAACATGTATTTTCAACCTATGACATGTGCCCAATTTATCTTAACAACAACATGGACGAGTAAAAGAAGTACTAAGACCACAACCTTGTGAAATGGATATTATAGGTTGAGAGGCAAAAACCAATGTATACAAATAGAGAAAGTGTAAGACAACATGTAATGAAAAGCATAATTGTGTAGCTCAGGGCATATATGAACAGGATGACCCAATAAAATATGCTTATAAAGCCAGGTGGGGTTTCAAACTCCCTTTACTGGAATGGGATTACAGGTCATTTCATTCTGCCTCCCACATGTACCATGTGCCACTCTATAGTAATGAAACAGAAATCACTCACCATACACACAAATCTTTTCACTATTGAATAAATACATACATACTTAAAGTCCAACATTTTTCTAAATTAAAAAAATCTAATTAATATTTTTTCCCCTGATTTGGTAAAGTATTATAGATCCTGTGGGGCGAACCAATTGGTGGCTAGATTTAATGACACAAGGCAATCACTGACTGCAAAGGTTTTTTCTCCAACAAAAGCCATATTCTATTAGTATTCAGTAAATCCTTGAAACAGACATAAGCTCAAGCCACCAGGCAGCTCTTTGTCTGTCATTATCGGCTGTTCTTTGATGAAACTGCTATCTTGGAAAATGCATCTGCCTTCCTTGAGAGATTGTTAAACACTGAAGAATGAATGAACCTGCAATTTCTAGGCTGTGTAGTTTTGCTCTGAATAGCAACCAATGGAAGAAGGTAAGTGTGGCATCTCTGATCAGCCTGATCCTGAAATAAGAAGGTTATACAACCAATTTCAAAGCCAGTTTTTGTTCATTGGGTAAAAATTCACTAAATTCCATATATCTCCTCAGGGACTCTATCTATTTTTCATTTTTTTCCTTAAAATTAAAAGAAAACCTACCCAACTAATAAAAACAAACCTTTAATTCCAGCAAGGCAAGATGATAATACAATTTTAACTCAAGCTTCATTTGAAATTAACTGATTAGAATATCCTAGATGATGAAATGCTAGGTTAGTCATCCTTGGAAACTGAAGTTATCCTTTGGTGCTTGAATAGACATCTTTGAACATTATCCTTTCCATCTCCTCTAAATTTCACTTTCAAGTCCTTTCCTCTAGTCTCCAGTGTCATTGTGCGGAACTATAGTGATAGTGCCCATTGTTCCCCCAAAGTCATAGTTGTACAGATTCATGTTTCCACTGTGAACTTCTGACATGAGATTATCAAAGATACATAGAGCAAACTGTCCTTTCTTATCTCCCCAATCGCATCTTTATTTCATTGTGGTTAACTCTACGTAGTCATAGGGCTGACATATAAAAATGGTCTAGACTATAGCTTCAATTTCTGCATGGAAACATGGCTTGTGTTCCTAGCATGACATCCATTAAAACGGTAAGGTTAGATCGATGGACCTGTGCTGAGTCAAACACTCTGCCAAGAATGTGTGAATGCAGGTAGCCTTTCTACCAGGGGCCACAAACTGAAATAATTGTCACGTTTACTGAACACTTGCCATGTGTCAGGAACTATTCCAGGGACTTTGTATGTAGTGAGTTCAATTAATCTTTATATACCCCTATGAGGTAGGTATTATTGTTATCTTCATATCCCATATGAAAAAAATAAAGAGAAGGGAAGTACCTTGCCAAGGGTTACACCACTAGTAAATGAAGGCAGAAGGATTAGCAGCCAAGTCTTGCGGCTATAGTCAGCTTCCTAAACTACTACTTACCTCCAAAACTCAAGTACTGTAGGGTTAAAGCAGGTTATAGAAATGAGCAAAGCAGACAATCCCAGCTTCTGGTTGCTAGGTAGGACTATGGACTTGATATTGACATATCTATTCATATTACAGAAGAAACCTGAAACCTGGATTGCTTATGTTAAGTCCATTTGCTTTCTAAATGTTGAGAACCAGAACAAGACAAGAATGCCTACTCTCACTACTCCTCTTCCACAAAGCACAGGAAGTCTTAGCCAGAGCAATCAGGCAAGAGAAAGAAATAAAAGGCATCCAAATAGGGAAAAATGTCAAATTATGTCTCTTTGTTAACGATATGGTTCTATACTTAGAAAACCCTAAAGACTTCACCCACAAGCTCTTAGAACTGACAAATGACTTCAGTAAAGTTTAAGGTTACAAAATCAATATACAAAAATCAGTAGCATTTCTATACACCAATAATGTTCTACCCGAGAGCCAAATTAAGAACACAATTCCATTTATAATAGCCATGAAGAAAATTAAATACCTAGGAAGACAGCTAACCAAGGAGGTGAAAGATCTCTAAAAGAACTACAAAATACTGATGAAAAAAATCAGAGAAGACACAAATAAATGGAAAAACATTTAATGCTCATGAATTGGAAGAATCAATAGTATTAATATGGCCATACTGCCCAAAGCCATTTACAGATTCAATGTTATTTCTATAAAACTACCAATGTCACTTTTCACATAAGTACAAAGAACTATAAAATTAATATGGAACCAAAAAAGAGCACAAGTAGCCAAAGCAATCCTAAACAAAAATAATGAAGCCAGAAGCATTGCATTACCTGACTTCAAACTATACTATAAGGCTACAGTAACCGAAACGCATGGTAATGGCACAAAAACAGACACATAGACCAATAGACCAGATTACAGAACCCAGAAATGAAGCCACACACTTACAACCAGCTGATCCTCACAAGTTCAACAACAATAAGCAATGGAGAAAAGACCCTCTATTAAATAAATTGTGCTGGGATAACTGTTTATCCATATGCAAAAGAATGACACCAAACCCCTACCTATTACCAGATATAAAAATTAATTCAATATAAAGACTTACATCTAAGGCCTCAAACTGTAAAAATCCTAGAAGAAAACCTAGGAAATACTTTTCCCCATATTAACCTCGGCAATTAATTTATGGAGATATCCTCAAAAGAAATTGGAACAAAAACAAAAATTTGCAAGTGGGACCTACTTAAACTAATGCACTTCTGCACGGCAAGAGAAACTATCAAAAGAGTAAACAAACAACCTACAGAATGGGAGAAATATTCACAAACTATACATCTGACAAAGATTCAAAATCTATGAGGGACTTAAACAAATCAATAAGCAAAATGCAAATAAGCTCATTAAAAAATAGGCAAAAGACATGAACAGACACTTCTCAACAGAAAACATGTAAGTGACCCATAAACATATGAAAAAACGCTCATCATCGTGAATCATCAGAGAAATGCAAATCAAAACCGCAACGAGATACCTTCTTACGCCAGTCATAGTAACTTTTGTTAGAAAGTCAAAAAACAACAAATATTGGCGAGGCCGTTATTGGCGAAGTCTTTTATTGATTTACAGCTGTCTACCATAAATGTATTTTGAATATATATTGTTATATGTTTAACTTTATATGTTACTTCATAAATTGTATATGCCTAGATAATATACATTTGCTATCTCAAGGCATAATACATATTTAATTTAGTTCAAGGTTTCTCAACCTCGGCACTATTGATTGGGGGCCAGATAATTCTTTGTTGGTGGTGGGAGCTATACAATGTACATTATAGGAGGTTTAACTACATCCCTGGTCTCTCCCCATTACAGGCCAGTAGCACCTCTCAGTTTTAATAACTAAAAATGTCCAGGCATTGCTAATATTCCAAATGTCTCCTCAGGGGCAAAGTCACCCCTGATTTAGAACCATTGATTTAGGGCAAGGTTTATCATTCAATGTTATAGATCTGAACCCATAGTTCAGATGTTCTTTTTGACAATTTCAAATTTGTTAGCCAGCTTCTTTAGACTTATTTAGATTGCTATTGCTTTTAGCTCTCCATATGGCTAATGAGGAGCTTGTGCTGGGAACAGAAGTACAAGTTCTCCCATCTTGTTTGGTTTCCTTGTTCTACCATTAGTTTTACTTTTGATGTGGTGCCTCATTGAGAGAATCTTCTCAAGTTACTTCTCAAACCCACTTAACTGGGCCTGTTTAAGTTGAAGTATGTCATGATCCCCAGAGCACACAGGAATGTGAGCACCAGGATGAAACCTTTGCTCCAACCCCATATATAGTATGGGGTATGTGTCACGTGATCATCTCCCAGAGAGCATACCAGTGACAATCTGTAGAACAAAGACCACTTAGGTTCAATGAATTTCTTTCTCTCTATAAAATATAAATATTAATAGCAGTTCTAATAATTTTACCTTCCCACAAAGAACTATTTTGCTCCTCTCTGGGTTATATATATCTCACTTTAGAGATCATGGTACCCAGCAAGGGAAACTCCAGGAACATTACCTTATTTATTTCAGATTTAAAATTTCCACTAAAATACAAAACCCAAACAAGAGCAGGAAGGCCTTCTCATCAGTTCTGTGTCAGGAGGACCTTCACCCACCAAGGATGCTCTCTAACCTCCTCCTAGGGAGGTGTCTGGGCAGGTAGGTGGCAGGTTGAGTCCCACCGTGCTGCCAGATTTTGTAGTATTAGAATCCTTTTCCATTTTGTTAAGATCTTTTCAAAACTCTGGTCTCCTCTGGATTTCTGTTCCTTTTGCCTGCCTAGGGTCTATTTCCCTTCCTTCTTGTTACGGCTTCCTCCTCCCTTCTCTGTGCATGTGCTGGACTCCAGAGGGAACGTATAACTCAGGCTAGGCTAATTAGTTGTTCTTGCTCCTTGGAATATGAGTCTTGCAGGACCCAAAGATGAAAACTACCATGGTTTATACCTCCCTGAGCTGCCTGCTGAATAGACTATCCATTCATTCCTGCTTCTTAGATCGCCAAAGTTTCCCTAATCCTCCCTTTCCAGGGCCTGTTATCCTGCACCTCCTCTGATTTTATAAGCTACACTAAAGCTAAAATGGATGTCTTTTGCTTAAAGGAAATCTAGTGGATTGAAGCTTTAAATATACTAGCACTCTTCAAGTTTTATCCTAACTCAAAACATGATAATTGTTCTTCTAAATCTTTATCCAAGAGGCACTGCTGAATCAGGATTCAGTATTCCTATAATAGATTCTCTCAATTTTTATGTACTGACTATCAATAAACAAACTTTTAAAACAATTATAATAGCTCACATTACTGAGTGTTTATTACATGTTAGGTGCTGTTATATGTTAGGTGCTGTTATGTGTTAGGCACAATTAGGCTTGCCTTTACAGAGTGTTTATTATGTTAGGAAGAATTTATTTCTTGAAAAATAAACTTTATCTTGAGAAAAGTTTAGATTTGTAGAAAAATTGCAAAGATAGTACAGAAAGTTCTTATACCCTTCACCCACTTCCCTCCAATGTTGGCATCCTACATAACTATGCACATTTGTCAAAACTAAGAAAATAACAGTGATGTATTGCTATTAACTACAACTACAGGTTTTATTTGGAATTTGCCAGTTTTCATCACTGTTTTCTTTCTGTTCCAAGATCCAATCCAGGTTCCATATGTGTTTAGAAGTGCTTTACTTTTATCAACTTATTTCCTTCTCACAGCAACCTATGATACAGGCAACACTGTTGTTTGTTGTTGTTGTTTTGGTTTTTTTTCTGTTTTACATATGAGGAAACTGACACAGAGAACATAAGCCATTAGTGAAAGTCACACGGCAAGTGGCAAAACCAGGATCTGAACTCAGAACCCTAGCTCCCCAGCCTTTTTTTTTTTGAGATGGAGTTTCACTCTTGGCCCCCAGGCTGGAGTGCAATGGTGTGATCTTGGTTCACTGCAATCTCCACCTCCCAGGTTCAAGCGATTCTCCTGCCTCATCCTCTCAAGTAGCTGGAATTACAGGTGCCCACCACCATGTCTGGCTAATTTTTGTAATTTTAGTAGAGGTGGGGTTTCACCATGTGGGCCAGGCTGGTCTCAAACTCCTGACCTCAGATGATCCACCCGCCTTGGCCTCCCAAAGTGATGGGATTACAGGTGTGAGCCACTACGCCCAGCCGAGCCTTTTTTTTTTTTTCAACCTTTATGCTGTGTTCTCTCACAAACATACAAAAGTACCTGACATTCTAATATGCCACCCCCATTTTACTTTGAGATGGCTTGAGTGCGTGTGCATAGTTCCTAGTGAACTTTTCCCAGGCCTAGAGATGACTACAGCCCTTCAATATGCACAGCCCATCTCTGGAATCATTCTTATCGTTTTTCCTCCAATTCTGCTGAGATTAATGTCAAAACTCAGCATGCTTTGGTGTACAGAGCTGACCTGTATTGAAAATCATGATATTTATTTGTCTCTTTTTTTTTTTTTAGAACAAGCTTTCCAAACTTGACTGTGTGTGTATATCACAAGACATACAGTTAAAATGCAGTTTCAGAAGGCTTGAGGTGAAGCCTGTGACTGTATTTTCATCAAGTTTCCAGGTAACATTGGCACTGCCAGGCTGTGGAGCACACTTCAAGTAGGGAGGCTTCTTATCAGCCACTGTCCCTCAGATTGGCTATGCTTCTCTTCTTCTGCATTATTCTGGGGAACAGTTTGCCTGGATGCAGAGAAGGGAACCGTTTCAGTCTGTTGGGTCAGTGCCTTGTTAACCCATTTCAGGCACCAATGTTATTTAAATACAGTCTGTTATCTTTTTAATATCTAGATTTCCTTTTTCCTTATAGGCATTATTAAAGCAGAGTATTCGTTTACTGGTTTTGTTATTTTATTCTCTTTCATTTGTAAATAATCCTGCCTCAGCAAGAAGTCTATGTCCTCCCTATTCTTTATAACCTAAATTCACCCAAAGATGTTTTAAGTGTTACATGCATTTTCTGCAAGTTTAATCTACTCTGAATCATTAACTTTCTTGTCATTATACCTGCTGAGTTTGTCACTCATTTTTATTTGGCTTAGGCCATCATTCTTCCCTCTGTCTTCCATGTATGGTATTTTAAAATATGAATGGATCAGAGGTTTCTTGTGCAGCCACACCAATTTCTTTTTTCTCTTCTTTTCTTTTATTTTTTTGAGACGGAGTCTCACTCTGTTGCTAGGCTGGCATGCAGTGGCGCAGTCTCAGCTCACTGCAACCTCTGCCTCTCTGGTTCAAGCAATTCTCCCACCTCAGCCTCCCGAATAGCTGGGACTACAGGTGCCCGCCACCACGCCAGGCTAATTTTTGTATTTTTAGTAGAGACGGGGTTTCACCATGTTGGCCAGGATGGTCTTGATCTCCTGACCTCGTGATTCACCTGCCTCAGCCTCCCAAAATGTTGGGATTACAGCCGTGAGCCACCGCACTCAACCACTGAATTCTTTTTATATCACCTTTCACTCCAGGCTCCTCCAGTTGTTTTCCTTATTGAAAACATTTATGAGAATGTCATGTCCTTTTCTGTTTCCTTGCTTCTGGCTTACTTATTTTAAGAATGTCCACCTTCCTTTGCTTTATAATTTCTAGCCAGCTGAGACATTTATTTTATACATTTTCTTGGAACCTTTTGAAATTTGCTTTTACAAAGCCTGGGTCTGAGTCTGATATACTCATTACATTTGTGTTCTATAATTAGCAACTGTAACATGAGATCACTTCTTTCTTCTAAGTTTCCTGTTATTCAGAGCCCATCGACATGTCCTTCCTTGTAGGTTAGAATTTAATCCAGACTAGTCGTTTCCACCACTGCTTCCTTTACTTACTGAAAGATGAAAGTGCCAGCTCTTCCTTCAGGCTAAGTATTTGCATACTTTAGATTTTTTTTTTAATGGAAGAAATGAAAAATCTCAGGCCATGCTCTGCAGAGCTGACCTGTGCATGGATGGGGACAGGCAAACACTCTGGAAAAGCACTGTTTCTCTGAGGGTTGGATCCAAGGGAACAGTGTCAATGACCTGAGAAGGTAGGACTCTCAGCAAATACAGCAGCTCCTCTGGGGCAGTCATGTTGCTGTCCGTCACAGTGGCAGAGATGGCTGCTCTGTTTTCTGTCCCCATTACACTGCTCAATTAACAATTGCTCAAATCAAACTCCAACTATAATTTTAGGGTCCAAGAGTATGTTGTCCATAAATAAACAACCAAGCTCTGGGGGTGGAGCTTTCTGGAAAGTTGTGGGCTTCAAGCTAGTATGACAATGTGAAGAGAAGTGACAGGATGCATGGTTCTGGGGAGCAGCTAGTATTAACTGGCTTCCCTGCTGTACATACAAACTGCCAATAGCTCTAGTGCAGGGGACTGTGGGTGAGCAGATGCCTCGATTCTTGCAGCACCCACTGAGCTTGTTGTCTATCTGGAGAAGTGGCTGGAGGAAAAAGCAACTGGAGGAGAGAATTATCAGTCATAGGGAGATTTACGTATTGGTTGCATTCTTTGGTTTTCTCGCAACAATTCAAACGTCAGTGATCTGTTGACATGTTGGTGACACTGCAGTGAGGAGTGAGAATATGCCTGTCTTTCTGGGGACATGTAGACATGATGAAAGAGGTGTCAAAGGGAAGGAGATGGGAAAGAGTAGCAGCTCACAAATGCACGCTCTGTGTGCCATGGGTAGATAGCGGCAGGTCTGAGCAACCAGAGTCCTACATCTTCCAGGATAACCTATCTCATGTCCTCCACAAATACAGGAGCAGCTGAGCCTCCTTCTCTGCCCTTTTCCATCACTGTTCCCATCCAACACTTTGGACATAAGTATTTAAATAACTTAATTTCTTCTCGATGTACTCAGCAACTTATCCTAAAACACTTTCAGACTTTAGTCCATTGCTCCTGTTAATTTACACACATACTAAAATCACAGTCTAAAAAGACCTAGCTTTGAACATATAGATCTAATCTCAGATTTTGAGATTATCAAAATACAGAGTTATCTTATGCCACGTTACAAATTACTCCACAACACTGTGGTGTAAAGCAACAACCTTTCGTTTGCTCACCATTCTGGGAGCATTAAGCTAGGAGCTTAAGCAGGGCTCAGAGAAGCATTTCTCTGCTCCCTATGGTGTCACCTGGGGTCATTCACTCATCTGTGTTCATGAGTGGCTAACCTAGGCTGGCCAGTCCAAAAAGGTTTGACATGCATATCTGGCTCTTCGTGTTCTTGAATGCGGCCTCTTTCTTCTTGCATGGCTAAGAGATAATAAGACTCTCAGCCAATCCAGTAGCTCCTCTGGGGCAGTCATGCTGCCATCCTTCATAGAGGCAGAGAAGGCTACTCTGTTATGAAAGTCTCAGAGTAGTCAGATTTTGCTCCAGCTGTCCATTGCTTGTAACAGGACAATGATTTATGATAATTTATCATACTATTGAGGTCTCCTATATGGTTGCTGTCAGATATCAACTGGGGTATAGTTATCCTAAGGCTTAACTGATCTGCATGCCCAAAAGCTTGGGCCCAGGACTGGCCATTGATGTTGACTGCTTCTGGGAGCACAGCTGTAAGCATCACCGGGAGCACCTACACCTGGCCTCTCTATGTGACTTTGACTTCACACATCATGGCAGCTAGGTGCTAAGAGGGAGTATCCCAAGAGTGTGTGTCTCAAAAAGCTCAGACAAGAGATTTCTAGGCTTTCTATGACCTGAATTCAAAGTGACACAGCATCACCCTGGCCACTATCTATTAATCAAGAGCAAGTGACGGGCCAAGTCCAGATTTTAGCAAAGGGAACTCCCAAAGGCATGCATAATAGAAGGAATGGCTGGTGGCATAAAGGAACATCTTTGGCTACTGGCATCACAGACTTTTTATTTTATTTTATTTTAAGTTGTGGAGTAGATGTGCAGGATGTGCAGGTTTATTACATAGGTAAATGTATGCCATAGTGGTTTGCTGCACCTACCAACCCATCACCTAGATATGAAGTCCAGCATGCATTAGCTATTTTTCCTAACGCTTTTATACTGCTGATGGAAATGTAAATTAATTCAACTACTGTGGAAGACAGTGTTGTGATTCCTCAGAGATTTAGAACAGGAAATACCATTTGATGTAGCAATTCCATTACTGGGTATATACCTAAATGAATATAATTTGTTATAAAGATACATGCACACATGTATTCAATAAATGCAGCACCATTCACAACAGCAAAAACACAGAATCAATCCAAATGTCCATCAATGATAGATTGGATAAAGAAAATATGGTACATATGCCCTATGGAATACTATGCAGCCATCAAAAGGAATGAGACCATGTCTTTGCAGGGACATGGATAAAGTTGGAAGCCATTATCTTCAGCAAACTAACACAGATTTCTTACATGGTGGCTTGCTTTCTACAAGCAGGACTCTAAGAAGACATAGGCACAAGCTGCAGATATCTTAAGGTCTGGCTCCTAAAGCCACACAGCATCACTTCCACTGCATTCTACTAGACAGTCAGTCAGACAGTCCATATTCAAGGGAAGGAAAGATAGACCTCACCGCTCCAGGGGAAGAGTGGCAAATCTTTAATCCTTGACATCCTGCTAAAACAATTATATATACTGTATTTATTGAAACACAGATGTTTCAGGCATTCTAAGTTCTTTAATTGAAATAAAAATTGACATATGATAAAATATATATATATTTTTTCTATTAAAACACTAATACTGACCTAAGCCCCTAGGTCTTCTTCATGAAAGATTCCTGGCCACTAGAAATTTTCTGAGTAAATTTTCCAAGTTTTGATTTGGAAGAACTGGGGACCTAATAAACAGAAAATCATTTTGAACTCTTTGCTAATGAACACATAGAATATGACGTTTTATTTGCCTTTCAATATATTGACCAAATGCCTCAACTAATCTTGAGAGCAGTAAACATCCTGTAAGTAAAAGGAACATGAGTATGAACTAAACAATTCTGAACTGATTGCTGTCCTTAGAAATGTAAGATTTAAGTTTTGATGATTTTTACCCAGGTATCTTTTTTTTCTATTTATGCTCTTTAATAAGACATTTAACACTTCTAAGATAAACTAAAATATCTTTTCTAATGTAAAATCTCACAGAACCTGAAAACCATATCTCTATTAGGGATTTTATTTTCTCTATAGGTATCCAAAATATGCCCCAACACATATTTTCTGAAACAAAGTGATGGGATGGGGGCATAAAGTCAGATGACAAGTAGCTGTAAAGTCAGATTCATTAACTGTCAATATATTTGTTGAACATTTAATAAGTACTGAATGTTTTGTTAAAAGTTAGAAATAGTAAAATCAGAATACAATCTGCCATTTTATTATGATTTTATTTTTTATATTTAATATTTTTAATCCATGTATAATATATATCTACAAGTATGAAAATATGTAACTTTCACTTCTAATTTGAAACCCTGCAATTATTGGCTCAGTAGTTATAAAATAGGACTCTGATTCTGAGCTTCATGATTCTACTCCAGTATTCTCTGTTTTCTTTCACTCTTTCAATTACTGTAGCTTTAAAATATGTTTCTGCTTGATTTTTTGTCACTTTAATATGTTGTTGTCATTTTAATATGTAATACAGTAATAGAGGGCACTATTATTAAAATTTGGGCTTTGAGGTCAGCCTGTCTGGATTTGAATCTAGGCCCCATCACTTACCTGTGTTTCCTTGGAGCTGTTACTTCATCTTTCCTTATCTGAGTTTAATCATATAAAAGTGGTAATTATAATAATATTCACACCCAATAATTTAATAAAAATGTGTTTGCATTGATTAGAAAATGGTAGGTGCTGTAAAAATGGAACCAAAAATAGCCTAATACAGTTGAAGTTAATGTTTGGTTCCTATGAGGTCAATTGGTATTTGATTTGGTATGATGCCATTCTACAGGATTACTCAGGCTGTACTCTTCAGGTGAAGGGGAGAGAACTCAGATGATCTTGGGTGAGAGGATTTATACACTAGATCTTACAGTGATGCTTATCATCCCACTCACCTCTCATTGGATAGAATGTGATCACTTGCTCACATCTAACTACACAGGAGCCTGGGAAATGCCATCCAGCTGAGTTTCCAGGAGATAGAAAGGATTTAGTGAACTACTAGCTAGTATCTGCAACATTATACAAAATTCCTATCAAAATGTCTGACACAAAAGTACATAATAAATATTAACCATTATGATTATTGTTGTAGACATGCACATATGATCCAGCACTCAGCCCTAGACCATTAAATGGATGAAAACAATAAAATGTGGCAGGTGATGTTATGTGGGAGTATAGCATAATAAACAGACCCATGACCAAGTCCAGGAGAGTCGAGAATGATTACATTCCAATTAAGTAGCATTTAAAGGTATACTGGAAGAATGTCATACTGAAAGTAGAATTTGGTCTCTTAAAAGGAAGGGGAAGAGAGTTTCAGGCAGTGAGGTCAAAGTTCTAGAAATGAGAGAGATGAGACAGATTTGAAGACATTGGATAAGTTAGATGTAGCTCTAGTTGTATATGGAAGTAGAGAATTGGCTAAGGAGAAAGTTGAATCTAGAGTTGAAAGAAAGGAGGCAGGTCATGAAGGGTCTTAGAAAACCCTAAAGTTGCCTTGACATTATCTTGAAATCAATGGGAAGTTAGTTGAGACTGAAGGAGAGTGGAAGCTTTGAGAAGGAATGGATAATGACAACCAGAAATAGGTTGTGAGATAAAGACTGAGTTCCAAATTTGATAGTATTTTAAGAGTGAGAACTGACAAATGATAGAAAATCACTGTAGGTTCTGAGGCATGGTGTGGTCAAAACAATGGCTTTTTCAAGATGAAAAGTAATTATCTTAGCCATTGAATGAATGAGGAGTAAAACTAAGCACATTAGCTAAGAAGCTGTTAGAGTACTCCAAGCGCATTTTTTTGAAAGCCTTGACTGTGATAATAGAAGATGGAATGAAAGGAAAGAAATGGAAGACCATTTCAAATAAAAATAACTGTAAGACCAAATCCTTCATTCAAAATTATTATATCAAAAAGTATAATTAAAGTCTTAATCTAAAGGAAAGAATCAACCATCGATTTTATAATTGATATCTCAAGAACAAATTCACTCCATAATAATTCCTTTAGCATCTACCATGTGCCTGGCAAAGTGTAGGTACTTGGAATTGAAAAAAATAATCAAATCATATCCCCCAAGAGAGTCCAAAGTCTAGTGGGAAAATCACATGAATGCATAATTAGGATGCAATTTGGCAAATGCTGGAGCAACATTCCATAAGAACACCAGAGAGTTTTTTCTTCAATGTCATATTGAGAAATGTTTTGTAACATAGAGCAGGGACCCCCAACCCCTGGACAGCAGACTGGTACTGGTCTGTGGCCTGATAGCAACTGGGCCGCATAGCAGAGGTGAGCATTACTATCTTAGCTCCTCCTCCTGTCAGATCAGTGGGCAGCAGTAGATTCTCACAGGAGTGCAAACCCTATTGTGATCTTTGCATGCAAGGGATCTAGGTTGCAAGCTCCTTATAGGAATCTAATGCTTGATGACCTCAGGAGGAGCAATTTCATCCTGAAACCCACCCCGCCTCCACACCCACATCAGCCCTTGTCTAGGGAAAAAATTATCTTCAATGAAACTGGCCCCTGATGCCAAAAAGGTTGGGGACCGCTGATATAGGGAACCTGTGTTCGGTGTTTTGAATTAGGACTTCATAAGGCAGAGGAGAGGAAGGAAAGGATATTCCAGGAAGAGCAAACAGAATGTTCAAATGCTCAGAGATGAAGTGGAAATTAGTACTAAAGGATTTACAGCCTGCTTAGGAAGGACTTCGCACTTCTCAGCAACCATTTGAAATTGGACACCACAATGTGACTTTCTTTGGCCAATGATTCAAAATGGCCACTTCAAGGCAGAAGACGTTCAAAGCTCATCCTTGATTCACTACATGCCCTTCCCTCTTCTCTGAGGACAGGGCAGGTAGTAGAGGCTCCGTACCCTGGATCTCAGGGTGAGAAATATATAAGCACAGCCTCCTGAAGTTGCAAGACAGACATATAGACCCAGTGAAAATAAACTTGTGTTGTGAGATTTGAGAAATTTCTTCTTGCCACAGCATCAACCCAGTCATTCTGGACTAACACAGAAAATGGAAACTTGAAGGGAAGTACTATGAGACCATAATCCGGAACTCTATGACAATGGCTTAGTGTTCAGGCAGCAAGTGACATGGAAACTATCACTGAAGGCAAACAAGGTGATGACCAATGCAATGCCACAGTGAAACCTTTAGTGAAATTGTCTCAAAAACCGCACAGTAGTCTGGGTAACAGATTATGTACCTAATGCATTGGTAGCTTTAAGGGAAGAGATTGGAAACTGCTAGTATGTAGCAGCTGGTGGCTGCTTTGAAAGGTACAGTACAAAAAAAAAAAAAAGGGATAAGCCCAGAAAACAAATGAGAAATCTGCAATAAGGTGAAAGGAAATAGAGAGAGTCCATAAATTAGAGAACATTTAGAATTTGAAGTAGCATCTGTGTTTCATTCCTTAACAGCAAAAGATAAAACTAAAAACTCTTAGAGAAACAAAGGCAAGAACATGTAGCCTTTTCACAAAGGTAAATTTGGAGTATGGCCTTCACATCTACTGTTAAAATCTCTGAAAGAATTAAGGGGTCTCAGATCAAAAGTCTCACCAAGGATGTGGTGTCCATTAAATCCACTCAATTGAACAAAAAGGAGACTAAGTATGTAATTCTTCTGCTAAAGCTTGATGGGCTCATCAGAACTTTAATGAAGCAGGAAGCGAAAGGTATGGGCATGAGAAAGCCAAAGAATGTCAGAATTTTGTCTCAAAAAGGATTGTGGGTGAGACTATTTGAAAATAGAGCTCACTGTCAAGTATATAGGAAGCCAACTTAATTTTTAAGGGAGTTATACTACCAAAAGGATCATCAACTTGCATTAAAATGGATTCACTGTTTGAAACTCCAAATGATCCAGGGACCTCCCATTGACACAATTGTCTGCAGGCAGGAAATGTGTCAAGAAGACTGCTCAGTTTTCAGGTGGGCATATTCCTCGGATACTCACTTTGGATTTGAAGGAGGGTAATGGAGAGGAAGACTCTCCCAGAGGGCAGAACTAGGAACCACAGTGATCCAAGGACAAGGAGGTTACTTCCAGGAAGTGAAAACAGTGCCTAATTAAAGGTCGTCCTCCTGGAATCCCAGCACTTTGGGAGGCCAAGGTAGGCAGATCACTTGAGCTCAGGAGTTCAGGACCAGCCTGGGCAATGTGGTGGAACCCTGTCTCTACCAAGAATACAAAAGTTAGTTGGGTATGGTGGCGCGTGCCTATAGTCCCAGCTACTTGGGAGGCTGAGATGGGAGGATAGCTTGAGCACTGGAAGTCAAGGCTTCAGTGAGCGGAGATCGTGTCACTGCACTCCAGCCTGGGTGACAGAGTGAAACCCCGCCTCAAAAAATAAAAACAAAAAAGTAAAGGTAATCCTCAAAATACTTGATAAATGAGAATTTAGAGTTGCTACAGCCAGCCTTATGTCTGCTGTGTGTGCCCCCATTCTTCTGTCTGAATGTGAGTCTTTAGTTCAGTGGTCCTTTGTTTGCTCCATTTTGGGTTCCCGAGCATGTGGGGAGCATAACTGGCACTGGACTTACAGACGTCAACCTCTGCTGTGAAGACTTCTCATCCTTCCTGTCACCCAGAGATCCTGTACTTTGAGCTACATGCTGTGACCGAATGGCAATTTTGGGTTGTCTCACCTGGGAAAAAAAAAGGGTGAGGGTATTTTGTACGTACCAAGGAGAGTGTACTAAGTATTTCAGAACCAGATGGGTCCTTAATGCTCTTCACTCGTGTTTCCGGGTCCCCTTCATCCAGGCACGTGGTACCATGGCATTGCTGCACCCCTTCACAGTATTACTTGTTTTGGCCATTAGGATGTGAGCAAAAGTGATGTGTGTCACTTTTGGTTAGAAACCAAAAGTTTCTACTTTCTGGGCAAAGCCGCTGTATGATTCGCCATGTTCTCTCCCTTCATGACCATGATCTGCAATATTTCAGATTGTCTTGCTTGGGCGGGCTGGGCCCCGGAGTGAGAACAGTGTAGAACAGAGCCCCCTGCTGACTCCAGATGGAAGTACAGCATGACAGAAATACACCTTCCTCATCAGAAGCCTCTCTGCAGCTTGGGGGTTGTTCTTTGCTACAATTTAATAAGAATCCATCTGGAAGGACATGTACACTAAAATGAACTTCGTAAGGTGCAAGCACCAGGTATTAAAATTTACAAGCATGGAAAGGGAGAAAATAGTCCAAAGAGAATACTGAATTTGTGGACATCAAATACCAACTAGCCTAGATCAAAGGCCTCCCTAAGGTGGAGTCTAAACTTGAATCTTTCAACTAATTAAAATGGACATCTATCAAAATAATACATATTTCAAGAATAACTAGACTTTTAGGAGTCTCAAATGTGCATAAATTTAGACATATTATGATATTTGCAGTGCTTTAATAGTCCTATTATATAATAGAGTATCTTTAAGGTAAGAAAAATGTTTTAGTTGCTTCCCAGTAAAAAAGGAAGTAAAACTCAAATGCGTTAAATCCATGATTATATAATTAACACCATTAAATGCTCAATGTAAAAAAAATGCTACTTTTATCTGCCATATTATATGATCTTTTTTAACTCTTCAGAGATCTTTAGTAAAGTGCTTGCTGATGTTGATTTAAAACATGATTTGGGCTCTGAGGACGAACCAGAACACTAGCTTGGCGATATTACATATTTCAGATTTGATGTCCTGACACTCTGGAAATACTCTGAATTTATAAAAGCAGGTTGTTATGTCTAAGATTTGGCATTATCTGTGAAAAGGGAAGGGAATTTTTTCAGTTTAAGGAGGAAATACCATAATCAGTGTCCTGGAGAACAGCTATTTAAATTGAGTGCTTTATTATGAAATCATGAGTATTTAGCAGAATTATATCCAGATAGCTTTTTTGTGTTCCTTTCCACCAGGCAGAAATTCCTTCTCCACGAGAAAATTGAAAATAGGGTATTGACAAATCGTGGAAATAATGAAGAATTCTGTGTAACACTGTGAGTTTTTTTTCTGGGGGGGGGTGGTGAGTGAGGAGGCAGGGGATCTTTGGTTTATTATCTCAGAAAATGGGTCAAGGCACAGGTGGGATCTGTGCTTCCTTTCACTTTCTTTAAATCCTGGGCTTTCTGGGAGGCTTAAGAAATTTGTCTTTATGTTCCAACTTTGCTATTTTTAGGTGAGAAATGCTGCAGAAAAATGCTTATTTGCTTTTTTTTGTTTATTTTTTTACATTGCTCAAAATCTTCACTTTGGCTCATAATGTCTTATGCACACTTTTGTCTTATTGTACTACACCTTTTAAACTCCCAATTTACCAGTGAATATGTTGTTCTTGATTCATTCACTCATAAGTGAACATCAGAATGCTAATAAAGTGGGGGGCCCACAGGGGAGCTGCTGTGACCATAACCCCGATGAAACACAAAGCAGGAGGAAATTGAAATTGTATGTGTGTGAGTGTATGTGTCTGTGTGCCTGTGTGTGTACGTGTCTGAGAGACAGGCAATACTCCCACTTTAAGTCAAGAGAGGCAGAGTGGTGATTTCTACTGAGGAAACCAGAAGGAGCTCTGGAAAAAAGTCATATCAAGCCTAATGCTCTGCAAATGTAGAGAACTGGACTCTTTTTTTCTAAGGACAGTACAGTATGACATTTAGAGCTAAAACTGTAAAATTACAAAAAACATTTTTACATGCTTGGCACACAGTAAGTGTTCAATAACTATTTCCAATTTATAATAATTATTACTGTAGCACATATTTCGTTTATGTGAATACACACAGTGATAATGGAGACTCTGGGATTCTGCTACACAACCCTAGCCCCATCCTCCCCTCACACATATACACACCCGAGGGAAATTATTATGGATGAAGTAATCTGGACTGGATGCTTGGCCAATTAGTGAGTTCTGGATTGTCAGTCCTTGATGTTTTCCACACGCAAGTAGAACGGAGATAGTCATTCACTAGGTGGAAAGAAGGATACAAGGGGATTTGATGCGGAAGAAGAGGACTCTGCCTTAAGCTGTCACAGAGGGCTGACAAGGCAGAGAATAATGCAACATGAGGTGGGACAGCCACTGAGGTTGCCTGCCGGGAGCTAGACACATTCCGCCTTAAGCTGGCTAGTGACAGGCATCAGACAATGATCAGCATGTCACAAAAGCTGCCACGGACTGGTCAGACCCTGCCAGGAACCCTGGAATTCCCTAGGACACTGGGGATGGGAGCAACGGCGAAGTCAGTCTGAATTCAGGGAGATAAAATACTGAGTTTATATAAGAAAGATCTTTTCATTCCAGGGGACAAGTGGAGCCAAGACGATGTCAGAAAGAAAGGCTGATGGTGGTCAAACCAAATGACTAAGATCTAGGGAGACCTGAAGTTCCTTTCCGATCTGGAAAAGACGTTAACTCAAATCTAATACCTGGTACCTCACAGATGCCTGAATGTATTTAGCCACAAGTGTCTTTGTTGTGCTTCTGTTTCCCCCAATTCAGTTTCTATGACTTAGTGACTCAGGCTTTCAAACCTTCAGAATGATGATAGATGGGATAGTTGGGTTAGAAGAAACTAAAGCTTTTTCACACCTCTCCCCAGTTCCATCCCATCCCTCTGCCTCCTTTGGACTTTCTGCCATGCCATTCTTTGGCCAGTGTGGGGAAGGCGATACCTCAGTTCCAAATTTCCTTTCCTTTCCTTTCCAACTGAGAGTTCATTGAATATCTGGTATGTTTTAGGTGGCCAGGGCGCTTGATGCTAATATGCTCATACAGTAATTCCTAGGCAAGATGCTAGTGCTTTAATAGCAATTTCAGGGGACAGTGCTTTCCTCCCCTCGATAAATTCAATTATAGGTGTTAGATATTTGGGGACAGTTATTTATTTTAATGTTCCATAAATATCAACATGCAGCCGTCTGCCTACTCCACCCGCCATAGCCGTAGAGATATGCTTCATGGCTTTGTTCTGAAGTTCCCTAATTGATCTTCCAAACTCGTTCTGGACGTTCATCTTTTTGGGGATTGATGATCAGGGCTTTACGTGAGTCTCTTGGATATTGCCATAAACCCTGTACATTTAGACTGTAGTCTTCAGCTCAGATGGTTTTCCACAGATGCCATTCTGGTGTTAAAATAATCCATGGAAACATATGCAAAGTAAGTGAAGCCAACCAAAACGCTATTTTTTTAACTGACAGGTGAAAAAACAGGAAATAATCTTAAAAGTCTAAATTAGTATTTTAATACCATGTACTGTTTCATTTTGTCAGGATAAAGTCCAACTAGTTTGGCACAGCCCATTTAAGGCTTTTAACAATATTGCCCACATATTCCCCGGGGCATTTTTCCCAACCAGCTTCTTCAGTCCAGGTCCACCCCACTCCTCACCATTCCTCAAATGTGAATATCCCTTTACAAGTCATTCTGGGCCTTGGCCATGCTCTCTCTGTCCCTAGAATAAACTTTGCTCTTTTTTTTTTCCCTAAGAAATTCCTACTTCTTCTCTAGATTTAAAACTAATGCCTCCTCTTTACAGGCTTTGCTTGCTCTGCTTGAGTTGCTCTTTCACCCAAACTTCCACTGTCTTCAATCCTAACCTGATTCCATTATTTACCAAAATGTATTGTGGGTATCTATTTACATGAATGTCTATCCCATGTGCTCCCAGTGAGAAGGGACTCTGTTTTATTCATTTTTTGTGGCTTTAGCACCTAACAGTGTTGTTTGCCCTAGAAAAGAAACTTAATAAATGTTTGGGGTATGAATGACTAAAAATAAGTCCATAAAAGTACAATGCAGTCTTGTAACAGGAAGCATTTGTCTTGACACATGGGATAAGGTACAACACAGGACATGAGAAAGAGAAAGAGAAATAGAATAATTCTTTTGTAAAATATCCTTGTTAAATAAGCCACAGGGTATTTAAAACTGTGAAACATTAGACACATTTTATTAAAAAAAAAAACAAAAAAAAAACGCTTTACTATAAATTAGTACTTGCCTCTTGAATAAGAAACACAATTCCGGCCGGGTGCGGTGGCTCATGTCTGTAATCCCAGCACTTTGGGTAGGTTAAGGCGGGTGGATCACCTGAGGTCAGGAGTTTGAGATCAGCCTGGCCAACATGGCGAAACCCTGTCTCTACTAAAAAAGTACAAAAATTAGCCGGGCGTGGTGGGGCATGCCTGTACTCCCAGCTACTCTGGAGGCTGAGACAGGAGAATCTCTTGAACCCGGGAGGCAGAGGTTGTGGTGAGCTGAGATCGCGCCACTGCTCTCTAGCCTGAGCAACGAAAGCAAGACTCCATTTAAAAAAAAAGAAAAGAAAAGAAAAAAGAAAGTAACACAACACAATTCCTAAAATATGACTATCAATTATTGAGCAATCAGAATTTTAAAATTACATTTAACCCACAAGCTGGGAGATGCCTAAGTAGGTGGAATTCATTGGGCTCTGAATAAAATTGGCATGCCCTTGTTTTCTGACATTAAGGTGCTGAAATGTGCTGTCAGGTATTAACATGTTTGTGGATGGTAACTTGGCTTAGCAGGATAGAAACTCCAGTCTAAGTTTTATGATTACATTTTCATTACAAAACACAGATCTATATCTAAGGCAGCTTATTGCCTGGAGTTATTAGTCAGATGCTGGTACAATACTTGAGTGCTGTTATTCCTGTTCAATTGTAACAGTGGAGCTTGCTTGAGTATCCATTTGGTAAACAGTTTAGCCTCTGTCCACAATCCCAAAGTGACAAGTGAATGCCAGTAAGAATCAGTTAAACCAGATGTTGTGTATTGTAGAATTAAAAAGCCATTTAACTGTTGTACAACTTTTAAAAGGTTTTTTTTAATGTGCAGTATATATAAACTCCAACATATAATAGTTTATATTCAAGTCAAGAGGATTGTTTTGCTATCCTTTATATGTTGAATTGATCAACCCTGCTCCTTGCAAACTCTTTTAAAAAAATTTAAAACCATTTATATTAAAAATTTAGGTCAGATCTGTAAATTTTAAGTAATAATTATGGTGATAAGAATATTTCAATCATCCTTAATTTAATTGATGAAAATACTTTAATGAAGGATAAAAAGGGGGCTGGGCATAGTGGTTCGTGCCTATAATCCTAGTGCTTTGGGAGGCTGAGGTGGATGGATCACTTGAGGCCAGGATTTTGAGGCCAGTCTGGGAAACATGGTGAAAACCTGTCTCTACAAAAAATACAAAAATTAGTCAGATGCAGTGGCCTGTGCCTATAATCCCAGCTACTTGGGAGGCTGAGGCATGAGAATTGCTTGAACCAGGAAGATGGAGGTTGCAGTGAGCCAAGATTGTGCCACTGCACTCCAGCCTAGGCAGCAGAGTGGGACTCTCTCAAAAAAAAAGAAAGGAAAAATGTGTTAAAATTTGAATATACACTTCTTATCCCCCCTCCAACAACAACAATAAAAAAAGCCCAAATAGCAAGGGATTAAAAAAAAGATAGTGGAATTATAAAAACAGTGCAAAGACTTCTGAAAGTCCTCCGAGTCACTGACAAATGCCTGCACTCATTTCCACCAGGTGATTTTCGAAGTGAATTATCAAGGAAGGCCACCCTGGTTCTTGAAATGTGTCTTGATAAAACAACACATTTATCTTTCTCTAGTGTGATCATTGCACTATTGATTTGACTACTTTCTGTTTGAATGTTCCTTTAGATCACACAGTCCGCTGAATTTTCACATCAGAATATTTATCTCAGAATGGCTCAGAACATTAAATGAACAATTTTCAATCCAGATTATTTTCTCCATACTACAAAAATGTAATTTGGCAAAGACAGACAAGCTCGGTTAATTTCTAATGCATAATTTCTCCCACTGTCTCAGTCTTCAATATGGAAAGAAACACTTTATGTATTTGTAGACCAAGGTTATATGTTTATAGGAAAGAAAAAAACAATTCCTTCTCTTATGCCAAGATTGAGTTGTAACTGCCAATTAGAGACCAGGTTGGTAGAGCACTCCTCTGGGTCTGTTAATGCCTACTGACCACCGTTCATTGCAGGAGATTGTAATTATTAGTGCTGTAAGCATGAATACGAAAATGAGGGGGTTGCACTAGGCGTTCTCTGAGGTCCCTTCCAGCATTAGAATTTTAAAAGTTGGTGAGCCCGAAATTGCTAGTGTGTTTCTGAATGTACACAATTTATGCCTAGAGACAAGTTGTTCATTTGAAAGATGAATTTATTACTTTAGCTCAGAAACACAAGCTTAAATAAAAAGTGCCTGTTAAACACTAATAATAATAAATATGTCATTTTACAGTATTTCACCTTTTACAATGGTGTGTTTAATTCACAAGCACATTATGAAGAAGATCTATGACTAGGATTTTCTCACATCTTTGGCATATTTGTGCAAAATTTGGCATTACTGAACCATTCTTGGTTTTCTTACTTTGTCACAGACGCTAAGGCGTCTCCATCAGGACTGGGGTGTCCAGGGAATGGAGGACAGATGGAGACCTGTATTCACCTAAGCCTGGAAGCTCCATGAAGGCAAGGACTGTCTCTTCTTTATCTCTATACCCTTAACATCTGATCCAGTGCCTCATTAACATTATACTCCAGTAAAGGAAAACAAACCATACACGTATATGTAATATTTCAAGAAGTGGTAACCACTATGAAGAAAAGTAAAGAAGACTAAGGGAGAGTCATGGCAGGATATTTTAGATAGAGAAGGAATCTTTGAGGGAGTGTCCTTTGGGAGAGCAGAATAAGAAGTTGTATTTAGGGAATTGTTTTTCAGACATAGGGAAAAAAATGACACAAGGACCCCAGGGCCAGAGTGTGATCAGCATGTTTGAAGGACAGCAATGATTTCCTGTGGCTAAAGTGGGAAGAGAGAGGCAGAGTTTTAAGAGATGACATCATTGAGACATTGCTTTGAAGGGAACTTATTTTGGTCATTGATTAGGCAAGGAAAACAGTAGTTAAAGCCACTTTCATATATAACTATGAAGGATAAAAAATGTATTAAAAACAAGTACAATTGGGTATCTTGTCACTAGTTTGACTTAGGAACTCTACTTCTTTAAATCTCTAGGGTTTTTGCATGTTTTTTTTCCCCCCCGAAGCTTGGCACTTACCCAATTCATGGTTTTCTAATAATAATTTACCTTTTCCACAAACCCACACTACTCACTCTGAGAATTAAGTTTCCAAAACCTAACCTTTCAAGTTCCTGTTTTCTTCCTTTTTATTCTCACCAATAGCTCTGGACTTCCTTTTAAAGATGGTGCAGTGGGCCAGGCATGGTGGCTTATGCATGTAACCCCAGCACTTTGGGAGACCAAAGAGGGAGGCTCACTTGAGGTCAGGAGGTCAAGGTTGCAGTGAGCTATGATTACACCACCACGCTCCAGCCTGGGTAACAGAGCAAGACCCTGTCTCTAAAAACAGTAATAATAATAATAACATTAATAAAATAAAATAAAGATGGTTCACTGAAGAAGACCTCTGGATGCAAGCCAACACTCTCCAAACGACATTTTGCTGAATACCATTTCTGAAATGGTTAATAAGTGTGATGTAGTCAAATAAATTTCTGAAACATTATATGCTCGATTTCTTTTCAAAATTTTACAAAGCATATAGACAAATTATAAACTCTTAGTCTTTCAGTTTATAAAAAACAAACCCAGCATTTTCTAAATATGTTTTACCCTGATGCTTTGACTTTTCCCTGAAAATTCATTAATAGTATATGCTCCAGCTATCCCTGAGCCCAAATTAATGCCACCTCCAACCTGTTCTCAATGCTATCTCTCAGTGCTCAGTTGCGTTCCACCCACCTATCTGTGCACTTATTTATTTTTGTAATTGGACTAAGCATCGGGAATGAAACATGGACAAATACATAGTCTTTATCTTGAAGTTCTCCACTCTAATGAAGGAGACAGCCACATAAAGAGAGAATTCAAATTTAATATGATAAATGCAGTGGCAGGGATATGCATGGATTATTAAAGAAGCTCAGAGTAGAGGGTATTTAATAATACAAACTATTGTCTAAACGGCCAGACTCCTTTTATGTTAAAGTCATACAACAAAAGATTAGAAGTGTGTCCCAAAACAAACAACAGCAACAGGTTTCTCTACAATCATATGGAATTTTTACTTCATTTGAAAATATTTTAACCATAAAAAAATGACTTTTGGTACATTTTAGAACTTTGCCTCTCATGGTAATCCTACGCAAAGTCAGAAGGGAAAATATGGTGCCAGAGTGCCCTTCTAGAAATTCCAGGATGACACTGAAAAGCAATTTCAGATTCAATTTAGACAAAGGTCCTGATCAGCATGCTGCCAAGAGGAAGAACATAGGGGGCTCCGACTCCACCCCAGACTACCTTACTGAGGTTCCTGTGTGACTCATTGGTCCCCATGCTAATTCTAAGGAGTTTGCTTATTACAGTATAAAATAATCCTTCCAGAGAACACTTTTTTTTAACTATTCACTTGAGTTGTTGAATGCTTAAATACCTGCCCTGATGACATATGTTTTATTTTTAGTGTATGATAAATGCAGCATTCTGTTTGATTTTTAACATCATATACAATGGCTAGAAAAAAATGGAAGTCAGAATGTGGCAAAAACTAAGTGAAACTTTGCTGAGAAGACAGATTATCTTTCTAATATAAGCCTAATACATTTTTCAGTAATTGTGGGATGTGTGAATTGTCTTCTGCCTTATAGAGGCATAGATAACATTGCATTCTGCAAGGATGTGTTCTTTCCTCGAAATATCCCGGAAGAGAGGATTATAATATGAATACAATCTCTTTTCTGAGTAAAATAAAAGAAAATGAAGCTAACATTCTAGAGAGAAGCTGCTGGATGAAGGCTATTTCTCAAGAGAGTCAATGCCCTTATACCTGTTGGCCAAATCTCAATGTACAAATATGACGGTCAGGGTATTTGTTTTTTTGGATCCTGTTTCAGTGGAGTGGGTGAGAGAGGATGGTATCTTCTCTGATTTACCAGAGTTTAAGTATATGTAGGAAAAGTTTACAGGTACTTGAAAATACTAATATTTTTGGCCAAAATCTTGTAAGATAATCTATCTGCATGTTTCAACTTTTGTCTTCTCAATCAATTCACGGTCCAAAGCTGAAACTACAGTGGAGAATTTTAGCACCTTTAAGCATGCTTTGAACCATTAATTTAAAGGAAAAAAACTAATTAGAAAAATAATAATTGAGTAAAATTCTTTTTAAATTTTTGGTTTGACATAGCCAGACAACTTATTCAACTCTTCATTTCACTTTGTAGTGAAATGAAGCCACAAGAAGGCTGGAAAGAGATAACCTGATAAATGCATTTATGTGATAAGCAATGAAATCAAATGTTCTTAAGAAAACAGTGTTTCAGCTTTTTAGAATACAGATTCTCAACCTTGACACTATTGGCATTTAGAGCCAGATAATTCTTTCTTGTTAGGGGGATGGGGCAGGTGAGGCAACTGTCCAGTGCATTGTAGAATATTTTGCAACATCCCTGGCCTCTACCCACTAGATGCCAGTAACAATCTACCCCTTTCTTCCCAGTCGTGAAAACCAAAATGTCTGCAGACATTGTCAAATGTCCCCTGGGCCAGCGAAATTGCCTCTGGTTGAGAACCACAGCTTTAAAATATAGGTCAAGAAGATTGCAAGATTACTGTTAGTAATCCTCCTATGTGAGGGATGGGGGGAAAAGGGGAAAATCCCCTTAAGGGCTAAAAGCTGCATACTGCAAGTCTTTGGTGGGTGCCATTCAGAGCTCAGATGCAAATGCACCTCTAGAGCTGAGCTGAGCAATTGTGTGGTACTGAAATCACAATCCTTCTTCCAGACTAGAGCTGTGGCATGGTGACGCAGAGAGTGGAAACATTGTTCTGTTGAAAGCCAAGAATGGTCATACAAAGTAGCAGCAATGCTTAGTATCTGCCTTCCGAGCAAGTTGGGCAATTGGTTGGTTGCTCCTACTGATGGCTATTATTAGGACCTCCAGGATGAACCAACAAGCCACACTCTATCAAAAAAAGATAAGAAAATCTCTGAACAGTCATGGGGTTGGTGCCCACTTGGCATACCCTCATGAAGGGTCTCATCCTCCCTGGCCAGGATTTCACCAACCTCTTGGCTAATCTCCTTTTGTAGGCCTGCTCCAGTCCAGGCTTCCTCTGCATAGCTGTCAGAATGTTCTTTCTAAAGCACAACCCTGGATTTATCTCTGCCCTGCTTAAAATGCTTTGATGTTTCCTTTGACATAAAGTTGAAGCTCCTTAGCACCGCCTAGATGTTGACTTCATCCTTTAACACTCTCTTTCACGCACATCAATTCCAAACTCAGATGTGAAAATGTCCCTTCTCATCTCTCTCTTCTTGCTCATGCAGCCTTTTCCTGTCACTGCTACATTAGCCTAAGAGTCTAGTCTGTATTTTTACTGAAAAAAGTCAACAAAGAAGAAAGCCTTCTTTTTGTGCTTCTTCTCTTTGTCTCTCCCCTCCCGTCTTTTTCTTCTGCCCTTTCCTTTTTTTAATTTCCAAATAAGCATTTATCTGTGTCATTACAACTCTCATTTAATGATTTTATAGCTTATGGTTCTTATATTATTTTCTATAACTCCTCTCCCTACGCTCAACTCTTAGCTCTCCTTGTACATCTCTGACTGTTCTTTCTTGACCCCTTCTAGTGATAACTCTTCTCCCTTCTTAAATGTCTTCACACAGCAGGGTTTCAACATTGATGCTTTTCTCTTTCCAAATGCTTGCTGGATAATTACTTCCATTGACTGGTTTGCTACTTTGGTGCTAGTGACTCTCAAATGTGTACCTCCAGCCTTACTCAGCCCATTTTCTGAGCACCAGACCTGATACAGTTTGGATCTGTCTCTTCACCCAAATTTCATGTTCAATTGTAATTCCCAGTGTTGGAGGTGGGGGCTTGGAAAGGTGATTAAATCAAGGGGGTAGATTTTTCATAAATGGCTTAGTACCATCCCCTTGGTCATGTTCTTGCAATAGCGAGAGGGTTCTTGTGAGATCTAGTTGTTTAAAAGTGTTTCGCACCTCCCCCATCTCTCTCTTGCTCCTGCTTTCACCATGTGATGTGCCTGCTCCCCTTTTGCCTTCCGCCATGATTGGAAGCTTCCTGAGTCCTCCCCAGAAGCAGGTGCTGACTGCTATGCTGCCAGTACAGCCTGCAGAAATGTGAGCCAATTAAACCTATTTTCTTACAAATTACCTAGCCTATGGTATTTTTTTACAGCAATACAAGAATGGCCTAACATAAGACCCCTGTAATTTAATGTCTATGAATCAGTTTCCCTGGATGTCCCACTTATATCCCCAATTCCACATGCCTTCAACTTAGCTCATCTTATCCCACATACTTGGTCTTATTTGAAATGCCATACCATGCAAGCATTCTCATCAGAAACCTGGGATTTTCCCAAGACTGCTTCTTCATCTCTCACATGTAATTAGTGGCCAAATTCAGTTGATTCTATCTGCTCAAGATCTCCTGCAGCTTTCTTGTTGTTACCGACTATATTCAGACTCTGTTGTGTGGGATGTTTCAAGTATTTATCATTGATGTGCTCCCAGGCTTGTCCTATTTCAATCTATTCTCCTTGCTGCAGACAAAGCACTTCTGGTCATGTTCCTTTTCTGTCTAAAATCCTTCAAGGTCTTTCCCATCAAACAAGTTCAAGCTTCTTGCCATGGTAGACCAGGGAAATGGGAATATCATTATGTCTGGAGTACTGTTACACAAAATATCTATCTTAAGAGTCACCATTAAATGGATATACCTCGGGTTGCCCAAAGGCCAGAAAGTAAATTCAGAGCAAACAACACTGACATAGCACACACAGCCCCTAACTTCCTTTCCAGATTTATCAGTTCCCTTGAAGTTTCTTCTTCTCTGCATCTCACATTCTAGCTACATGAACTCCTTGCAGGTCCCTGAATGTACAATACTATCTCATGTCCCTGTGATTTTTCTATCTCTGGAATATCTTTTCCTCCCTTATTCTCCCAACTTTTTTGCCTTTAATGCCCTTCTCTCCTATGTTTCCTGGCAAACACATACTTTTCCTTTAAGACTCTGCTCAAATATAACCTTCTCTGTGAAATGTTGTCTGACTTCTTTCATCAGATATACTAAATTCCCCTCTCTTTTTCATCTGTACTGCACTCTGTAAAGGCAATATAATTGCATCTACAAATTTGAACTCAATTACGTGACTTTATTTACTTCCTCATTTACTAGATTGATAGGGTAAGTCGCTTTCAGAAAGAAACTATATTTTATTGATTACTAACACCTGCTATGGCACCCAGAGCACGGAGACATTCAGAAATATTTTTTTTTAAATTAAAAAGTAGGCAAATGGATGAATTATAAGAATGTATCAGACATTTTTAAGGTTCATTACAGCTCTTCATTTCCTCATTCTAAAACAATTTCAAAGCTTCCCTCTTAGTATTTATAGATAAGGAATAAAGGGCAATTCTCTCAAGAGAAGTGATCCATTGACTTTGATTTAAAATAAACTGAATGAAGATGCATCACTTTAGTTCAGTGCGGACACATCTGAAGAGCAAGTGTTGGCAGGGACAAAGACATAATCAGCACAACATCACTGAGGGACAGAGAGACAAAGAAACTAGAAGGAAAAGGGGCTCAATGAGGAAAAGCATGGAGGCATGTACTTTCCAACCACTTCAAAATTTTGCCAGGAGAGGGCTATGGTCATTTTTCACTTCTCCATTCCTCCATAATTTTGGTCAAAGGGATAAGAAACCTGCGTATCTTATTCAAATTTGCTTTCTAAAATGACAGAATAAAGTAGAAAAATATCAAATTACCACTTTTCCTTATATCCTTTGAGGACTTCGAAAGAAGCCAAATCATAAAATCAACAAAAAGTCAAAGCAGAGGCTACTAGCTGCTGCAAGGAGAATGCCACTAAAGCATTCATAAAGTTTCTATTCATATTTCTATTGTAAGGATGACTATGAAATTTGCTTCCATGATATACTCTTTTGTAATTATAGGTATGAAAGTATCGATGACTGTAATTAAGGCAGAAGGCTTAATTTTAATCAAATCAATGTTTAGAGTTGATAATGGAAGTTTTCTCATGTCCCTAATGATTAAAATTCTGCCTCTCAATATGATTGGCACAAGAGCCAACCACTTGGATGACTGAATTAATTTTTATAACATCAATAATTACATATCATGGGGACATGACTGGTAGTTAGACATAAAGAGAAAAATCCTCAGATCATGAATCAGCAAAAAGTTCTTAACGAAGGGAATTTTAGAATTGCTGTCTTGGGGATAACTTTATACCTGAGGTGCTCTCAGTGACCTCTGCTCTGGCTTGCAGAGAGAGAGTGACTGGCGTGCTTCCTTCTGGGTCTGGATTCTCCACTTTGGGCCACATACACATGCCAATATTGGCAGAATTTGCATAGCAGAATGGTAACTAAGACAGGCAACGGTCTCTATACAGAAGGTGGGGAAAAGACGGAGAAACAGAGGACAAGGTCCAACTTTATCTGGGACCAAACATCACACGGCTTTGGCAGAGTAAGGCCTGCTTTCCCTCTGCATTTTGAGAACATGGGAGGCAAGGTCTCCCACCCCTTCTGCACAGCCATCTGCCTCAACCCTGCTCAGGGAGCATACGTGACAGTCATCTCTGAAAAACTGCAGTATTTTCACTTTTGATATCTGCTGTGTAATGGTATGGCAAAAATATTGCCAAATGCAATATTTTGTCTGTGTATGTATATAAGTAGATATGTATGTGTATATACATACACACACATATATGTGTATATATACATTTTAAGCCAGCTGGGGAATGGGTTTGTAATGGATATGTCATGTTTAATTTTGTATAAATTATAAGATTAAAAACAAAACACCATAATAACCCATCCCTTAACTGGAAAGAGTTGAAGTATTTAGAGTTAAGTAGGGTCTAGTAGTATAGACAGGATCAACAATATTCATATATTGCTTAATAGAAAACAATATGCCTCAACTAATAATTGTGATGGCGTCTCTCAAACATAGGCCATGAACAGCAGCTGAGAGATTGTTCTTCAGCCACAGATTCCAATAAAAATTCTCATTGAATTCAACTGGCCTTTTAAGTATTAACTGCTAGTGTGTGTTTTCTTGTATATGTCATATTATCCTATTGCAATTGACTTAACCCTTGGGCACTTTAAGGTGGCCATTGTGTCTGTGGATAAACAGGAAAAATATGACTCATATTAGAGTTCAGGACTGAGGAAATCCTGACTCCAGGGTTTGGAATAATAAGAATGCTGCTATTACAGGGTTACCACTTATAAGTGCTGAATACTCTAACCAAATATTTGTAACCTTTGCATTCTGGCTGTCAGAGGAATACACCTGCATTTCATTACCTGACCCCTCCAACCCAACAGAAAGATTTGAAAATCACATATATGAAAAAGAGAGTCCTTTTTATCTTTTCTGTAGAAATCTCAATGTATTTGATGGCAGATACAAATGATAAGTTTGTACTCAGCCCTTCAAGACTCAATAGATGACTGTCTCTGGATGCATAAACTAAGTAGTGGTAAATTCAGATCTGAAGACCCAGCCCCCTTTAAATCAGTGACAGGGAGTAGCTCTCCCTCTACTACCTAACGTTTCTCAGCAAGGCAAACTCTCAGGTTCAGAAGAGAGAAATTCTACCTTCCTCTTTTGGGAAAGTTGTACAGATAGAAGAGTAAGGAATTTTTACTTGATAAAATGTGAGTTGGAGTTTCATCCCTTCTACTTAATGGCTGTAGGTCTCCACTTCTCAGAATCTTTAAATCTTGGTCTCAAAATGGAAATAATGCTATTATATACCTCCCTTGAATACTGTGAGAATAGGGTGATGATATAAACTAAACATATTTAACTATAGGTCCAAAAATACATATCTATCAATACTTTCTGTCTTAGCTTATTTATTCATTTATTTCCTTAGAGACAGGGTCTTGCTTTATTGTTGCAGTCATGGCTCACTGCAGCCTTGAACTCCTGGGCTCAAACCATCCTCCATTTTAGCCTCCCAAGTAGCTGTGACTACAGGCACTCACCACCACGTCCAGTTAATTTAAAAAAAAAAAAAGGTAGAATCAGGGTTTCAGTATGTTGCCCAGGCTCATCTCGAGTTCTTGGCCTCAATCCTCTCACCTTAGCCTCCCAAATTGCTGGCATTACAGGTGTAAGCTATTGTGCCCAGCCCTATCTTAGTTTAAATGCTTGTTTCCCTCATGCTTCAGGCTACAGCTAGGATGAAGCACGGACACCAGTACATTTCATAATGATCAAGAAATTAATATATTACTTTACTGTGGCAGTACACATAACTTAATTCCTACAGCTAGATACCCCCCACCAATCTGTTGGGTAAGGGGTAGAATCAAAGTATACCCAACTGAAACACCTCCCTTTGGACATTACACACTTGGAAGATGCTTACTCCATGGAGCAGGAAAGGTAAGATGAGATAAGAAAGCCCATCCTCCTCCTGGCCAACATGGTGAAGCCCTGTCTCTACTAAAAACACAAAAATGAGCTGGACGTGGTGGCGTGCCTGTAGTCCCAGTTCCTCGGGAGGCTGAGGCAGGAGAATTGCTTGAACCTGGGAGGTGGAGGTTGCAGTGAGCTGAGATCGTGCCACTGCACTCTAGCTTGGCAACAGAGTGAGACTCTGTCTCAAACATGAAAAAAAAAAGAAAGAAAAAAGAAGAAATCTCATCCTCCACTGGCACACACTCCATTTCCCCTCCACACCACCCACCCCCACCCCACCCCAGGCAAGGAATAGATACCACTATGAGACTACATATTATAATCACTTTTTTGCATTATTTCAGCATCTCATTTTTTGGTGAGGGTAGAAGAGTAGAGGAAGAGACATAGGAGAGGAAGAAAGGGCACATGAAGAACTTATTTTAGTTACAAACACTCCTTATAAGAATTAGGCATAAGATAATCGTTTGAATGGCTTCACTTAAACACTATTCAAAATGTTGGTGGAGACAGGAACAACAATTCCGACCTCAGACCTTAGTTCCCCTCCTGGAGGCCGGATACCTTTCCCAGACATTGAACCACTAATGGGAAATTAAAGGCAATAAAACAACAGCTGGAATCCCATAACTGACAAGGTTTATATTGTACTCGGAGCAATTCACACTTAAAGAATTTCCTTTCCAATCACCAGGCTTGTTTCTTTCTCTTCGTTGTTCAGGCTGATGGAGCCTCTGCTGGTAAAGTGTTTTTCTCTTTGTATAACTGAGCAAAGCTGATCTCATTGTCGTCTCCAAACACTATTCTGCTTCCAAAGATTTGAAGAGCTTTGCCCTCTTTTTTACCTCTGGCTTGCAGGTTTGGCTGGCAGAAAGGAAGGAACATTAGAATGCCTATTGCACAAGCCTTATGTATTTGATGGTCTCAAATAGTATTATTTTATATGTTCTGTCCAATGTCATGGGCATTATTTTTCCAATTTCATGAGTAACAGAAGCCTCAGGGATAGTCATTTCTGTCTCTTCACAAATGTATTCACCTAAAGTCAGATTCTGCAGCAGGAAAATAAAGGTGAATTACTATGATCCACTGAAGAAGAAATTGACCCATCTATCTATACCAAACAGCAGTAATAATAACAATAATAGCTAAAATATACTGGGAACACTTCATATTCCCACCACTAAGTGAGTCATGTGAATTACGTTTTTTTAAAAAAACATTTTTCTTATCCTCTCAAGAGTCCTTTTAATTCTTATTACATTTTATTATAATTCTTGTTTTACAGAGAAAGAAACTGGGCTTACAGGGGTTAAATAATACATTAGAGGCTTTGGGCAATAAATGATAAACCCAGAATTGAAACCTGCGTGGTCTGACTTTGGAATGGGAGTGCTAAATGATTTCCCAAATACAAATAAATTCACATGTATGTGTGCATGGACAAATCCAAGGTCATTATCATCTGTCATTCTCACTCCTATTAATATGTTTTCTTGATTGGAGAAAAAATGGTGGAGTTATAGCCACCTCATTGGGAATACTGGTGGAAATGTGTTGCACTATTGAATGTCATCTGTGAAATGTGTCACATCTGAAAAAATGTTAAGATCTCTGCTTAATGGGAAAAACGGGTGGGTAAACAGATGGTCACAAGACTGTCTGTCTGGTGCTATGACTGGGGCATGTGCACAAGATAATGAAACAGCCAAGATAAGAGCTACCTACAAGACAGTTTTCTTAAAGAAGGAAATTCATGAGCTGTATCTAAGTGGAAGAGGAGGATTTCACCAGGCAGAAAATGGACAGAAAAACAACAAGACAAAAGGCAAAATATAAGACAAAGAATCAGCAATGGGGGTGGGGAAGGGAGGTGGTCAACATGTGTATAATTGGTGGACTTGGGGGAATAAAGCGTGAATGTCTGTTGTTATTGCTGTTGTTTGTTTTTTGTTGTTGTTGTTTTTGTCCTGCTGAGTGGTTTGGATTTTAGCTACATTGTGATTGAGGACCATTTAAGGATTTAAATCTGGGGAGTGACAAGATCCTAATTGCATTTCTGCAGAATTACTCTGGAAGAAATGTGGAGAATGAATGGCTAGAGGGAGAGATGGACAACAGAAAGATCATTAAGGAGGCCATGATTCTAACTCACCTGCAGAAACTAGTGCAGTGAGAGAGAATATAGGTCTAGGCTAAGAAGCTCGCAAGAAGAAAATGGGGAGGAGATGTATTTAAAAACCAGACCTTAGAATGTGGAGTTGACAGAACTCAATGACCATTTGGCATGGTGGGTAAAAAAGAAGGAAGAATCAAAAATGAACACAAGTTTACTTCAGCAACTTACTGTGTGAACTATGGTGCCATTTCTGATGGGATAGAAAGGAGAAAGAGAATCTGGGGTAGAGAAAAATGTGTCCATTTTAAGAAAATAATGAGGTGCCCAAGTAGGGAATCTGAGCAGTTGGCAGAACAAACCAGAATAGGGTACAGATGGTAGAGGCAACTGGCAAATTGTGGGGTGTCAGTGCTGTGTAATTCCAAAACCTTGGAAGTGGCTAACACCTCAGAGAGCCCATGGAGCCATAGAAGACAGCTGATAGTTTATATAAAATGCAAGGGCTAGTTTAAGAAAAAGAAGCTAGTAAGGGAACCTGGAAATGAGTAGTTTGAGAAGTACGAAGAAAATCACCAAAGAAAGACCAAAGATAAATCAAGAGAAGATAAATTTTCAAGAAGTTGAAAATGGTCAGCTGTGTCAGAGAGGTCAATTAATAAGAAAAGTTGAATGACTCCATTGGAATTTGGCAAAAAGGAGGCCACCAATAAGTCAGCAGAAAATGGGTTATTGGAGAGGGTAAGAGGAAGATGGTGGTGATGTAAGCACTGAAAGAAAGGGAAGAAAATCCGGGTCAATGGGGTGTATTTTACACAGAACACTAGAGGCAGTTTTGTATACCTCCATTTTCATAAGATTTTGCACTTAAAATATTTATGTGTCATAGCTAAATTAACTATGTGATTTGTAATTAATTTCAATACTTTTGTCTTGCTAACATGTTTTCCTTACAATCAATTAACTTTTATTTTTCAGCACATAGGCTTTTTAAAATTAGTAGCATTGAAGAAACTAAATACAGGGATGCATGTACCCTAATTCCTTTATGTTCTCTCACCTTTCTCAATCGCTTGACCTCCTGATATTTATCTTTCCTTAAAAGCTATTATTCAATATTTAATACTCTATGAAAATTTTATAGTTCTAACTTGTTCATAAAATGTCATTGTTAGCGTTGTTTAATCTTGCTTGACTTCCTTTCATTTCTGGCCTCAGTTTTAATATAATCCACATAATAATTCATGCCAGGCTTCCAATCACGGCTTCCTATGACTTCTTGTTGTTTCCGCACTCTGGGTTTTGTTTTTGTTTTATTTGTCCTTTTTTTCTGTGTTACTTGTAATGACATTATATTATAATATACTGTCACATTATATATAATCAGCTCAGTTAGGGAAAATAATGTATCTTGAAAATAAAAGAAAATGTATGCATGATTATGTAGGCATATTCAGAGTACTGTATTAATATAATTTTTCATTTTTATCCATGCACTGTGTGGCATATTTAGACATGAAATGGGCCTATATAGGGATCCCTTAGTTGCTTTAGCCAATCAGGACACCAGCAGAGCAGGACAATATTATTTGTAACTATTTGATTCAGGTGACATTCTGATAACATCTTAGGATTTCATTAACTTGAGACCTTATCAAAACCACCAACATATTATTTGAAAAGAATCACTTTGCATTCTGGAATAAATTCTATACATACAGCTAAGCTAACTTAAACAATATTCAGCAATTTACAAACAACATTCAGCAGTGATCATGTCTGTATTGCACGAACTACCTTACCAGTTTAAGGACTTTGCTAAAACTCAGGCAGGAGTGCTCATGAGCCATCTCTGCCTTCCTCTGACCTTCGTTCAATCTCCTGAAGCGTCTGACCCTCAGTGCCCCAAGCTAACCCAAGCCAGACTGACTGCATCTGACATTTCACTGTGGAGATATCTCAGACTCTTCGTATGTAAACTGCAGAATTCAAACCTTGATATATAGGCTGCATAGAAGTCATCATACATATGGTTAAAGAATTTGTTATTTCTAATTACTTTTCTAACTGCTAGCTCATCAATCCACATAGAATAGTCATCACTCCCTGACATTCTTTAAATCCCTATACATGTCTTTTGTCTTGTGCTGCTGCTATGGGAAATGTTTCTCTATCTCTACAACTTCAGGTTGGAAGAAAATGTACTGAGCTTATTACTGTAGAGAAGATCACTTTCCATTACTCAAAAGTCCTTTCCTTGTGGCTATTTCCTGCCTCTTGCTGCAAATGAACCCTACAACAAGTTAAACAACTTGCTCATTCATTTTTTTAGCAAACAGTTATTGAGCATGATATTGGGGTACAAAACCAAGCAAGACAGCTTTTTCTTCCTCGAAGAAGCCTATCTTCTAACTGAGGAGAAAGACGACCAAATCAATAATTGCAGGACAAGTGCAAATGTTAGAGTTCAGGCACGTACAAGATGAAACGCAAGCCTAGGGATGCACGCCTATTTTATTTTTGAGACAGAGTCTTGCTCTGTTGCCCAGGCTGGAGTGCGGTGGCCTGATTTCAGTTCAGTGCAACCTCCACCTCCCTGGTTCAAGCGATTCTCCTTCCTCAGCCTCCCAAGTAACTGGGATTATAGGCATGCACCACCTTATCCTGCTAATTTTTTGTACTTTTAGTAGAGACGGTGTTTCACCATGTTGGCCAGGCTGGTCTCAAACTCCCAACCTCAGGTGATCCACTCGCCTTGGCCTCCCAAAGTGTTGGGAGTACAGGCGTGAGCCACCCTGCCCATCCCACACCTGTTTTACAAAGGGGGTCAGAAAAGCCTTCTGAGAGCAGCCAGAATTCCACCTGAGCACTGAGGGATGACAGGGAATTTGCTAGATAACATGGAAGAATGGCCTCCCAGACAAAGAGGAGAATATGTGTAGATGCAGAGGCTTGAAACAGCCCAGCATTGGGGAATACGGGACTGTGGAGAAAAGGGACTTCCATATTATGTTTTGCATAGCTTACGATGCTCAAATTTTACATAATGAGAATATATTCATAAACAAGTTATATCAATATTAAAATGAAAAATAAAACACAAGGACACAAAAAGCATTGCATGACACTTTTGAAAATGTTTATTATTATTGGAGTGACAAATACCTGTCAGATAGGGGTGGGGATGAGCCTGGCACACCAAGCCAGGGCCACCTCATGCAAGCAACCCTTACTTATCAAAAAAAGGCATCTACAAATGTCCCCTGAATGCTTTGAGAAGACGATGATAGATTTTAAAGAGGAAATGGCATTGCTTAGTCTTAATTTTAGAAAAAAATTGCATTAAAAAAAAAAAAGCATGGGAAAAAACAGGAGGGGGGTTGATTTTGGAAGCGGAGGAAGCAAAAACAAGAATCTAGGAGAATGAAGTGCTGGAGTTATGGTAGTGGAAGGAGAGACAGAGATGAGGGAGCAGAGGAGAGGGATAAAGAGGTTGGGGCCATGAAAGTAGTCACAGGTTCAATACAGTCCCCAGTGGTGTGGGTGAGGTGGGCTACAGGAGAGAGGACTCCAGTTTGTACAACTGACTATTGTCAGCCATCAAGAAAGGTATAGAGAAGAAGGAACAAATTTAGAAAAAAAGAGTTTGTTTGGGGTGCGTTGCATTTTTATGTCCTATAGAATACCCAAGAGGAGATGCCTAATTGACATTTGAGAGAAGAGTCTGGTGTTTGGCACAAAGATTTGAATGGCCCCTTAACCAATCATAGGAGCCTCATAATTCATTAGGTAAAATTTCTTAGAAGTCAGACTTGACCCAGAATTAAGGAACATAGGAAAGAGTTTCCAAATTTAACAAATTTTCATTGTTTATCATCATAATATTCCCTCATTAGTTAACAAATTGTGTGAAAATTAGTTTTAATCGGAGTGAGCCTCTCTCTTAACAAAAACAAAAACCTGTCATTCTTTCTACAGGAGTCAAAGCAGTTATTTTTGTATCATGTAACCAAAACAGCTGGCTGATTTCATTGTTCCCTCAGTAAATAGAGCTGATGAGCACCAACAGGATCTTTACCCAGAAGCTTCAAGCAAAGGTAGCAGTAATAGGTGTACTTCTAAAAGATAGGGTGGCAAATTGGCTGATGTTAAAAAATGCACATAATTGGTAAATGTTACAAGTATTTACAGTGAGTAAGAAGAGCTAAGTGCATTTGGTGGAATAGGATTAACATGGTACTAAAAGCCAAACACAAAGAGAAGTAACATCTGCTCTCAATCATAAGAGTCAGTGTTGAGAAGTGCTCCACAGGGCCCAAAGCCTGCTCAAACAACAGTCCCTCCATTTGTAGAATGTCACGTTAAGAAAACAGTGACTGAGAAAGCAGCAAAAATTGGGCGATGTCCACATCGCATATTTCAGCTAAGATAAATGTAGGAGTCACTAGAACACGCTTGTGTACTATATGGATTTTAATCACTTATCCATGAATCCCATAATGGCTTGGTATATGACTACAACGTCTACTAGGAAGGCATATTGTTTAGACAGGGAAGATTAATGGTAAAATTATCAACTATTATTAACATTCATTTACTTATTCAACAGTTTGGGGGCGTTAAATACATGTCACGCTCGGCAGCTCCAACAGTGAGTCAGACTCCCCTCCCGAAAGTCTCATGGCGGCATCCATCCCACACACACTAGGTCTGGCCCTACGTGGTTTTTAGGATCAAGTTGAGTTCAGAGAGTTATCCGAATTTTGCTGAAAACACTGAGACAAACTTGTGAAATAAATCGCCAATGTTATAAAGCTAATAACTGCCAGAGCCAGTGCTGACTCCAAGTCCAAGAGTTTTTGCAATATAATTGCCTTTTATAGTCTGAGGAGGATTCATGGAACAATTTAAGATATGAAAATGATGAAACTTTACTCAAAATAGCTGCAAACTGGAAAAAAAATAACAAATACCTATCAACAGGATAGATGAATAAATTTTGATATATTCATAAAATGAAATATGCATTAATGAAAATAAATGAATTATAATCACATGCAGCAACAGAGAAGAAAGATATAAGGGAGTGTGTACTGTGCAGTCTATTTACATAAAGAACAAGCAAAACTAATTAATGATGATACAAATAATAGCAGCTATGTTTGAGGAGTGATATTGACTAGGAGGGGACGTGAAAAGTCCTCTGATATGCAAAAAAATGTACTTTCTCTTGATCAGGTGGTAGTTACAGCTGTATAAATATATCAAGTTCATTGACTTGTGTATTTAAGATTAGTGCACTTTTTGTATATTTCATCCAATTTAAAAATAATAAATGATGAGCAGGAAAGAACTTGGTGAGCTGGTGAAGTATTTGTCAAGCAGTGTCTTTAAAGCAGTTTCAGAAAAAATACTGGTTCCAAGCTCTGATGATTTAGACTTAACCATTTGTTTCTTCGTGCTCTTTAAGCTGTCTTGACTCAGACCTGTACTACTTCACACCAGGGCGATTGCAATAAGCACCAAGTGATCTGCCTGTCCTTCAGTCCACCCACACAATGCATCCAGTTATCCTTCCTAAATGCTGAATTGTCCCATTAAGTCCTTTGTGTAAACATCTTCAATGGTGCTCCATTTTCTATGAAGTTCACAATCTTTAGCATAGATACGGAGTCTTCTGCAATCTTTTCCCAGCCAGCTAACTACTCCAGTATCATCACCTGCCTATCACTTTCAATTTTCTTTCTTTCCTTCCTTCCTTCCTTCCTTCCTCCCTCCCTCCCTCCCTCCCTTCCTTCCTTCCTTCCTTCCATCCTTCCTTTCTTCCACAAATATTTATGCAATACCTACTTAGGTAAGACATTCTATCAGAAGGTAGGTAATAAAAATGAATGAGATAGAATCTTATCATATTGCTGCAGATTCGACATAAGGCAAAGATATCCACATACATACAATTACAAAGCTAATGAGGGGCACAAAGAGATAGACCAGGGCATCATGGAATCTAGGGTAGAGGTACTAGATGCAACCTAGGAGGTTCTTTACAGAGCCGATGGAGGACAGTAAGTCTTGAAAGAGAAAGAGAAACACACCTGGCAGATAGAGATAGGTAGGTGGTAGAGTATAGCAATCTGGGCCAAGGGCCTTACCTAAACAAAAGTATGTAGGCATGAAAGAGCATGGGATATCTAGGAAATAAAAAGTGAAACATTTAGAAAGATTGAATCTTATAGTTCAAGGGTGGGGATGAGGGGTAGCAATGCTTGAGGCAGGAAAGGTAGGCAGAGAGCCATATCATCAGAGACCTTGTTTGCAATGCTAAAGAGTTTGGATTGCATCCTACAGGCAGCAGGAGCTCCCGGACACACCTTATGCTACAGCCATGCCAAACTCTGGCTGGTTCCACAGCCACTTCAGGCACTTTCACAACTCTGTGCAGTTCATCTTGTTTCTTCAGCTCCAAATGCCAGCCCCACCTGGCAAAATTATATCATCATTCTGAGTTGTATACCTGACAACACAGAATTGCTTTTACTGTACTTGGCATGGACATTCTGCCATTGGTTCCCATAAGATGTGAAAACAAACCCATGAGAATTGCTACCCTCATGACTGTAGTGATGGTGTTTAAAAGTATTGTTTGTCACGTTTCACAGGGTTTTCTTTATGGAGGCCACCAAGGAAATGTCTCTCAGCACCAAGAATATTTGAGATCTCCCAGAGCTGGTTTGTGTTTATCTTAAGCACACTCTGATTTATTTTAGATGTTTCTCTTCTTTGCTTTAGCTCAGAGCTGAATCTGTGACCCATCTCTAGCAAGCCTAAGGGTCTCTTTTTATTTTTTATTTTTTTGTGGACTAATCTCACCATGCCTTTATTTTATTTGATTCTTCCTATTTTCTCAATATCTGATTTCCTCACTTACTGTTATATGGATTGCCTATAGTTTTGAGATCCATCTGAAATCGTTTTTGAAACGAGCTGGGCTACACATGACCAGAAGAGTCAATAAAGAAGAAACAAGTCATCATTATTTGAGATTCTTTAATGCCACCTTTTTTGTGAAGCCTCCTCAGATTCTCCAAGGCAGAGCTAGTCGGTAGCTGCTTGGAAAGCCCACATGCTTTGTCAATGCATTTATTCTAGTCTTTCTGCATTGCTTTATTAGTAATCGCTTACATTTTTGTTCATCCCACCCTTCCAGAGCACCTTCAAGCCAGGAACAAAAAATTTTAATTTCCCTATTATTTTCCCAGAATCTCATGCTGTAGGTAGGGACACATTTAATTCTTGCTGTATGAATAAATAAATAAATAATGATAATGTAAAAGAAACTTGGGTTAAACTTATCTGTTAAGAGAGCAGAGAATTGGGTAAAAGAATACAGAGAACAGGGTGGGCACAGTGGTTCATGCCTGTCATTCCAGCACTTTGGGAGGCCGAGGTGGGTGGATCACCTGAGGTCAGGAGTTCAAGACCATCCTGTCCAACATGGCAAAACCCTGTCTCTACTAAAAATACAAAAATTAGCTGGGCATGGTGGTGGGCACATGTAATCCCAGCTACTCGGGAGGCTGAGGCAGGAAAACGGCGTGAACCCAGGAGGCGAAAAATGCAGAGAGCAGAAATCCGGCCCCGGCTCTCCAGCCGGGGGGACAGAGCGAGCCTCCGTCCCAAAAAAAAAAAAGAATACAGAGAACAGTAATCAGGAAGCCCTGAGATAGATGAATGGCTCTGTAGAAACACCGAGATACCTAGATTGCCTCAAGTAGCTCAGGATCAAAGCATCATTCTGAACATGGAGTTGAGAAACAGCAAGAGAAGGGAAGAGAAGGAAATTGCACTTGTTTGAGGGGGACATAAACAAGGCTAGATATAAAGCATTTGGCCATAAGAACAGTCGTGTAAGAAACATTTATTGAGCTACTACTGAATTATTGCACTGGAGGCTGTGCTTAGATGTTGTAAAAAAACAAACAAAGAAAAACAACAGTGTTGCAAGAACATGACCCCTTCATCATGTGACTAAGGGCAGGCTATATGAATTAAAAATAATGCAAGCAGGATTTGGAAACACATACAAATTATGAGAATATTTACTGAGTGCTTTTATTTCACAATTGTGATGACTCATTAATGTATTGTTCAGTGCTTCACCAATTACCTGGAGCTTTCATGGACACAGTCTCCCTTGGGACACACAATGACCCTGTCAGGGCAAAAGGGCAAATGGTTTTCTCTGTCTTTAGTGTATTAGGTGGCTGGGTCTCCGATAGCCTGAGGTACTTATACAAGTGCACTGACATGGTTAGTGGTTGGTTGGTGGAACCAAAAGGGAGGTTTTTTTAGCTCACCATCTATAGCACAATATCCATTTTATTTTGCTGCCACAACAAGTTTTAGACAATGCCTGATAACAGCCTACCAATAAGAGTGAAACTATTTGGAGAGCTTCACTGTGTTGGTTCACTCATTGTGGCTTCCTGAAGCCTCTGGGATAAAGTTCATCAGCATAGCATTTGAGGCCCTTCCCAGACTGGCTCCACCTGCTCAGATGGTGTAAGTCCCCACACTCTTTCCTGGTGCATCTATACCTGCTACGCTTCTTTCTGGGGCTCTGAGCCAAACAGCCATTCCCCCTCTGGAATCATAGAATATCAGTCAGGATCTTTGTTTACTCTTAAATGTTTTTACATCCTTGCAAATTATGCCTGTATTCCATGAAACATCCATATTTGTTTTATCTATAAAAATATTGAAGTGACTTGTTAATACTCTCAATAGCTTAGCCTTGGCGTGAAGCTGCAGAAAGACATGCCGTATTTATCCTCTGGCCTTAAGGACTGCCCTACCTGAACCTCTGGAGGTGAAGCCCAAGTTGAAAGACAGGGCATATTGTTACACTGTGAACTTACTCAAGACAGGGAATGTGTCTCATTCCTCTTTGTAACCCTAGCACATGCCTCTGAAGTCTTATATATTAGCTGACTGGCTGGCTGGCTTGATGGATGGATAAATGATAGATGATAGATAGAAGCAATAGATGACACTATGCAAAGAGAAAAATATCTGTTTTTGCCAATTATACACAATTTTAAAAAGTATGCCCTATGATTAACTTTATAGTCTCTTCACCTTTTGCACAATGCTATTACCCTTGTTGACATAAACATGAAAAGCTTATATATGATATGAAAATAAGAATGGATTCATATGAGTGTCTTTTGGCAAAGGTCCAATAGAAAACTTCTAAATCTAATTTACCTCATTAATTCTTTTCTCTGATATTCAGAGAAGGCTTTTTTCCTTTAGCATGCATAATAGCATAATGTAGGAAATATTTTCACTTTCAAAATCTCTGTGGGCTACACTTATTGTTTATTGATTGTACCTATTCTAAACTGTGCCTTTGCTAAAATTCAAATTTCTTCCATTATCAAGCAGACAAAAATGAGTTTCCACAAAGGTGACTATAAGTAGATTACCATTGACTTTTGTTTTGTAGAAAAGAACAAAGGAGGAGAAGACATATATCTTCATATAATCAATTTAAACCATTTCTTATTAACAACGTGATAAACATTTGGCTAGCAAAGAGTCAATGTGTGTCAACTGTGGGTGAAAGGAAAGGAAGGTGAGGTTGTTTGAGGGTGAGGGTAGAGGTTGGGGGTGGTTGGCTGTGGTCCCTGGATGGCAGAGTGGGGCTATTTGGAATTTTTGGGGGATTTTCCAGAAAATGTCAATAAATAGTCTTTTTTCTCTCCTATAGAAGTTTTGAGAAAAACTACCTAAATGAGCTAATTGCTTAGTTCTTGATTTTTTCCCTGTGAAAATGTTTATATACATATAGTATATTTAAAGGAGAACAAGGAAGGGAAGAAGGTATTGAATGTGTTTGTCTGGTATGGCTCTCTACAAGTTAACAACCTGCTGCAGCCTCCGTGAGCTGACAACACTCATCCGGTCATGGTTGGACATCAGGAGGATGACAGAACAGAATGTTTTAAACTAAAACAAGACGGGGAAGTTAAAGACATAATTTTAGAATCTATGAACATTTTATTTTATTTTATTTTATTTATTTATTTTTTTGAGACGGAGTCTTGCTCTATCGCCCAGGCTGGAGCGCAGTGGCCGGATCTCAGCTCACTGCAAGCTCCGCCTCCCGGGTTTACGCCATTCTCCTGCCTCAGCCTCCCGAGTAGCTGGGACTACAGGCGCCCGCCACCTCGCCCGGCTAGTTTTTTGTATTTTTTAGTAGAGATGGGGTTTCACGGTGTTAGCCAGGATGGTCTCAATCTCCTGACCTCGTGATCCACCCGTCTCGGCCTCCCAAAGTGCTGGGATTACAGGCTTGAGCCACCGCGCCCGGCCTATGAACATTTTAAAATAGTGGGATTTTTTTTGCTTTTAAATAGAAATATCAGTGAACAAATGACATCTAAAGTAATTACTGCAGTAATTTACCAAATTGAGTCATTTGCTTAGCCTGGGGAAAGTAAGAGTTCATATGTTTAAATGAATAATATAGTTTGCCTATAAAGAAGGAGTATTTGTGTGTGTATGAGTGTGTGTGTTATACTTTAAAAATTAAGAAATAAAATATTTTAGGAGACTGGGGGATGTCTTACCTATGTTTTTCTTTTCTTTTTTTTTCCTCTTTTTCCACCATCCTCTCTCTCCCTTCTCCTCCTCCTCTCTTTTTCCTTCCCATTCTATTTTTCTTCATCTCTCACTTCCTCTTAACAATATTGGACTAGAAGTCAAGGTAAAGTCCATGCTTTTAATTAACTTGCTGTGTGAACTTAGGTGAATCACTTAAACTTTCTATAAAATTAGAAGGCTGACTTTCCTCCAGGCCTCTTGTTTTGTGATATTTCTCTGTTTGACCAAAATAGTGCATCATCTATAGCTGCTGTCCTTTTCCTTCTCTCCAGACGCCCCTCTGTGTCAGCTTCCCAAGTGGGATGGGGTATATTACCAGGCACAAGATCTCTATGGATAGAAAGACTGAGGAGTGTTGACTGGAAGATATAAGACCTCAACCAGACCTTACACATGGATGTGTAGACACTTCTGGGCAAACGAAAGAATCAGAGGTTCCCCCATATGGAGAACCGTGTAGACCAAATGCCATGTTATTTCATGGAAAAGGTCTGTATAGCTCCTATTCTTTCTCCTTACCTACTCAGTGGCCATTTTTCCCTTCCAAACTTCAATCACCATAATCAGTTTTCTCTCTGTTCTTTATAACCCTCTGAAATACTCTCTTTTTCTGTCTAACCCTGGTGGGAGTACAAGTCCTCCTCCTTTGAATTCCCTTTAGATTGGGTCCCAGTCAACCTCTGTAAGCTTCCATGGTTGTTTCCCGACATCCGGTTGATAGGGACAGGAGACAGGGAAATACTGGGTAGAAGATAGTGGTTTCCCGGCGAAGGCCCCACCCTCAAGCCTGAAGACCCACAGCCCTAAACGAGAAGAGGCATTCCTGTTTTCACACCCAAAAAGTGGCCTTTTGACCCACCATGCCCCGTATCCTGCACCCATATAAACCCCGAAACCCAAGCTCCAGAGCAGACCAGCAAGCCAGCAGACCAGCAGACAGAAGGCAGAACAACGCAGCAGAGAAAGGGAGAAGAGGAGGAACATCTGAACACTGAGAGGAGTTCATCTGGGGGTGGAGGCAGAGAAATCTGGCCGCTGGACAGCCCAACTCCAGGGGAGGATCGCCTTCCCCTCCACCCTCCACTTCTGGCTCCCCATCCATCTCACCGAAAGCCACCTCCACCGCTCAATAAAACCTCGCCTTCATTCTTTGAGTCCATGTGTGACCTAATTTTTTCCAGGACACTGGACAAGAGCTTGGGATACAGAAAGTTGTCATACTGGCCCTTTGCCCTTGTGAAAAGGCAGAGGGTTAACTGAGCTGGTTAACACTCAAGCCATCTGCAGGTGGCAAACCTGTAGGAGCTTTGTAACACGAGGGGCGCAGGCACCCACCCCTGGAACCAGCCCAAAGCGCTCAGCCCAGCCTCTGCACTTGTCCTTCTGCATGCTCCCCATCCCTCAATGGGTTTGAGTGACACAACAGGCGAGCCACACCTCTGTCACACATCCTGCGAGGGGAACTGGGGAAGTCTCTCATTTCACTATCATCCTCCACCCCTAGGTGACAGAAGTGTGTCTATTTTTCTTTGCCACACAGGTTGCACAGTATAATCATTTTACATTATGCACTGTCCTGCCCCATTTATCAATTCCTGAATCACTGAAACATGAAGAATCCCAAAGTTAAATCATCTCTAATTCTATGTGTATGGCAGATTGAAGACTGCCCTATATAATTTATCTTTGGTTCCAATTTAAGAATTTCTGCTAATGGGATTGTTCTAACATCTCCTGTTCAGAACTCCAAGTTCCACTCACTTTCCACACCCTGACACTGCTTTGTAACTCACTCAGCTATCTTTTACCAAGTAAGATTGAGTCACTGCGGAGCCAAAGAACAACATAATGTGCACAATGAACATGTATCTCAATTACTTTGTTACATGCGTTAATACTTACCATTTTAGCAAAACAATGGTCTAATAAAATGATGACTTTTATGTCATTCTAAGGCCAGGTCTTCCTGACTCTACTATTTGGTTTTAATAGCATATAAACAAAAGGGTCCTATATCTGCTTAGTGGTATAACAATAAAATCCACTAGCAATTCTCATATTTTAATCATCACTTGGTATTAATATCAATGTGTTGCTGGTCCTAAGAATGTCACACAAATCTGACGATGAGCAATTCTTTCTTGCTACAGAGAGAAAAAAAAAGGCATATCGATTTAAACTCCAGCAGGACTAGAACAGCAGGCTATAAAATGACCCCGTGTGGTGTCTCAAAACTTATCTTCCCCCATATCTTTGTTCCTGGAAAATAATTTCCTCTACCTTTATTCGCCTCTCAAAAATTGCTTTTGCAGACTTGGTTGGGAGAAATGCATCCATTTTCTTCATCAAAACCATTATAGCAAGCTGAAGTATTTAGAGGAACAGCACTGCAGTTCACTTTGAAATGCATCTCAAAAATAAGATGGATTGCCTACAGGTAGCAGGATGGATAGAGGGATAGATATGAGATAAAGCAAGTGTAGCAAAGTGTTAACGGTAGAATGCAGGGTGGAAAGTATACAGGTATTCAAAACTTTGTGATATGTCTGAAAAATGTTATTATAAAATGTTAGGAAAAAAGATTATAAGACAGAGTCATTTAGCCACTGTCCTGGTTCACATGACAGCACCAGTCCTCCAGTGTGCTGTGGGATTTGCGTTACCCTGATGTGCAAATGGACAAGCCTTCATGTTGCAAGGATGTAATTAGGGCACCGGTTTAGAAATTTGGCAGTCAGTGCTAAAAGGGAGCATTTTCTGCTTTGTGCTGTGCTCATCAAAAGACAAGATGAAACACTCTTGTCATGATATTTTTACATTGTAACCTGACGAAGTTTAAATTCAGCTGGCTCCAGCATGCTTTAGCAGGTTCAATTCTACTCATAAGAACAACAAAACTCACCCTTGCAATAAAGAAAAACTGCAATGAAGAGAAATGCTTACAGTGTCTTATGAGATATCATATATATACCCTTGATAATAAAAGTGTAGGTAGAAACAAACAAATGACAGCAAAATCCCATAAGAAACCATAATAACCAAGAATGGAAGGAAGATGTTAAGGAATAAGAGATAAAACTGAGTGTGAATACAGTCTAGTTCATACAGATGCATATAATCTATTGAAAGAGGTCATTATAAATTTCATATAGTATCTAATACAATAATGAATATGAAACATGTTCATGTGCGGTCTCTAATAATGCATCACCTTAGTTAAAACCAGAACGATTCTCTTTTCTCTGAATTTCATTTACAACAGAGAAGGCGGTATCTAGTCTGATGCACAAGCCAGTTACTGAAAGGAAAATGTTCTACTTTGAATCCCAGGGCCAATTATTGGTAATAGGAGAACACATCACCCTATTTAGTTACCTTTTTGAAAGGGATATGCTTTCCTTCTATCTTAAAATGCTTATTGTTATCAAAGACAGTGTCTAGACAAGCAACTGACCTTCTTATCATGACCTACAGTTGTCATTGTCATCTAACTTTACCTTGGGCAGAAATGGTGTGTGTGTGTGTGTGTGTGTGTGTGTGTATATATAAAGTATGTCACATTAAAAAGTATTTGATGAGCGTATAGCGCTCATTGTTCTTTCTTTTCTCTTTTAATCTTAAAACTTAACTGGTATTAATCATTTATATCCTTCAAACATCAAATATTTTCTATTTTCCTTTTTTCTAAATAAATCCCATTACAAAAGAGAAACTTGGGTGAAGATTTTAGAAACATCCTACAAGATAAGAAGAAAAAAAATGAAAATCAAACTTGGTCAGTTTCCCAATCATGAGTTAAAATGTCACAGATATTTTGTTTGATGAACAAAATTTTTGGTCCAAGTTTGCTCACCTGATCAACTTTTTTTTTTTTTTTGAGACGGAGTCTCGCTCTGTCGCCCGGGCTGGAGTGCAGTGGCCGGATCTCAGCTCACTGCAAGCTCTGCCTCCCGGGTTTACGCCATTCTCCTGCCTCAGCCTCCCATGTAGCTGGGACTACAGGCGCCCGCCACCTCGCCCGGCTAGTTTTTTGTATTTTTTAGTAGAGACGGGGTTTCACAGTGTTAGCCAGGATGGTCTTGATCTCCTGACCTTGTGATCCGCCCGTCTCGGCCTCCCAAAGTGCTGGGATTACAGGCTTGAGCCACCGCGCCCGGCCCACCTGATCAACTTTTAAAGATTTTTCAATCACAAATACCAGCATTAGAAGTTGGACTGTGCAGTTTAAAAAAGAATCTAAATTTCTCTGCATCATACCAGTAATTTTAATACATCTGTGATGGTATTTTTAATAAACATTTTTTTCTTATAGATTTATCTACTAAATATATTTATTAAATACTTATTTTTAAATACTTAATCGATTTTGTGTTCTAAGCAATCCTTACATATTTAACTTCAAATCTATTACATATTGGATAGATTATTTGATATCTCCATTAAAACTACATTAACCTTAGTCAGCTCTTTCTTCCTCCTTTTGAAATGCTCTTCTATGGTTACCCCACCCCCATGTTAAGCTCCATGAGAGATTAAAGTCCAGGTGGTGAATAAGTTTCCTAGGTGTTCACTTTGTCATGAGCAAAACCCTCAGAGAGAGTATACTGCTGATAATAACATCAATCACCACTGAGTCAAATCACTCCCGTGTCTTTGGTGGTATCTCAGAGGACAGCAAAATGGTCCAACACATTTTTTTATTGCTCTTCAAAATATGTATCTGGATGCCTCTGTCTCTCTCGCTTTCCCTCTCTTCTTCTGCCTTTCTCCCATCTTCTCTTTTCTCTGCCTTCCTTTCTCAATCTCCCTTTCTCACTTTCTTTCAGTAATTTTAGAATCACCTAATAGAGTTTGTAGTTGAAATATAAGTTATGATTTTATCCTCATGATGAAATGATGTACCAAAGCATCTGTAATTATCCAATAATTATCCCATATTGCCTACGTATTTGCTCCAGTTACCTGAAAAAAATCACACAGGAGTTTGAATCATCTTAGCAATTGCATAAAATTGCCACTACACTGCTAGTCTAGACGTGCAAAGAGTATAACCTACAATTTGATAGAGAATAACACATTAGTTATACCTAATATCGAAATAGTCAAGCATTTCTTTTCTCTCTATGATGTCATTTTGTTTTGAAAAGTACATTGACTGCAGAGTAATTTTTTGTAACTACTTTATAATTTTTCCAAAATATGCTCCTATTGTCCTGAGAAGAAAGAGGAGGAGGAGGAGGAGAAGAATTGTGATCATTAAGATCATGAACAGTATTTGAATAACTATTGACTATGTTTTAAGAGCCTTCAAACAGAGAACCTTGTGGACCTGAAAAGAACTTTTTGAGATTTGCATATTATCTTAAAAAAAAAAAAAACTTAAAGCAATGAAAGCTGTGATAAGCCATTCACAGCACATACAGGGATAACAGTAACCTAGAAACACAATTACAGCCATTTTTAGACATTTCAATTAAATTCAGCTCTGGCTCTATCTTAAGTTTTTCAATAATATTAAACAAAACTATCCATCAATAATTATTGCAGCCTTGAATATTTGATAAATAGGTTTTTGTTGTGATCATTTGAATACATTTTTGCCACATATTCCACATATCTCTGTTCTTCACTATATATCCTGAGCAATAATTTGGAAATGAATTTGGCATAATTAGCAGTTGCCCACCCCTTGCACCACTGTTCCATGACAATATAACATTGACTGCTGATCGTGAGTGAACTGTGAACAGAAAGGCCACATGGTTCCCTCTTCTCTCCTAAATTAGCTATTAGAAGATCATGACCAAGGCTACTGGCAGAGTAAACAAGAACTGAAGGACTGCTGTAGGTGGCACCATCTGCAGCAATACAAAACCACCCTTCAACAATCTGCTAGGCAATTATGGAGCTGGATGGGGTACACTTGCCTTAGTTTGAGTCATAAAAAATAGAATACAACAAAGTAACGTCTACTTTATTTAATCTGTTTGGTAACGATTGAGAGTAAATCTTTATTCCAAATAATTTTAGCACTACCACCAGTTGCATTGTCTTTTTAGAGCCCAAGATGCTGTAGCATCATTGGGCCAATTGAAGCTCAGATAAGTTGAAGGAGTTACAAAACATCCAGTCCCACTCGTGTTTGCATTTTCTTGTTCAGCAACATAAACAGATGCCAAGATAGTCCCAAGGTCCTGGAGGTCATTTTGGAGCAAGGAATCACAGATTTCTCCAGTTCCATTGACCCTTTCTTTCCCTATACAGTTTTGGCTTCTTCCTCTTAGAAGAGCTGTGGTCTTTGAATCTTTTATAAATTTGTAACACTAAGAGTGGCCAATGCATGTTGTCAGGTTTTTTTTAAAGCCTAAAGAAGGGGATTCTTTTCACAAATGTCTTTGACATACTTGTAAAACTAAAGGAGGAATTTGGCATGGGCCAGTGTCTCTTTTGCTGAAGTATTATATATATATATACACACACACACACGTATAATTTATGTATATAATTGTGACATATATATATATACACACACACACACACACATGCTTTTTTTTTTTTTTTTTTTTGAGACATTCTTGCTCTGTCACCCAGGCTGGAGTGCAGTGGTGAGATCTCAGCTCACTGCAACCTCCGTCTCTCAGGTTCAAGTGATCCTCCCAACTCAGTTTCCTGAGTAGTTGAGATTAAAGGCACGCCCCAGCATGCTGTGCTAAGTTTTAGTAGAGACGGGGTTTCGCCATGTTTCCCAGGCTGATCTCCAACTCCTGGCCTCAAGTGATCTGCTCACCTCAGCCTCTCATAGTGTGAGATTACAGGCATGAACCACCGCATCCATCCTATATATGGATCTTTTAATATCCTATAAGCTTCAATTAAGTTGGACTCATGATGCGCGATAATAATAGAAAGAGGCAGAAATTGTCCCTGGTTCATTGGAACAATGGCTAGCTATATGAATCACCCACATTTACAGATCTAGGGAAATAGTTCACCAGCCATGTGACAAGAAGAAACAGATGTCCTCTGAGAGACAGGGCTGTCCCAGGAGGCTCAGGACTATGCTGCACAGGGGTTTTCTGACCCTGTGGAACCCGTCCCCAGTGAGATACTGCAGGGCAAATGAGGACCAGGGGATTCTGTGCTGCTGCAGAAATACTCTCTCTGGAGTCCATTCAACTGTGGAGAAACAGTATGTTCTTTCCCTCTGTCTCTCTTTCCCAGCTTCCTTCTTCCCTCTCAGCACAGGAATCTTACCTAAAAAAGTCAAACGTCTCTTTGAGCTTCTCTGGGAGATGTAAGTCTGGAGGCACCGACCAAGAGAAGAAAGGAGAACAGCCTCCAGTCCTGATTCGTGCTGAGGTCTTCAGGAAGGAGAATCTGGTGGGAGTGAGCAGAAGAGTTCAAGTCTTGCTTTTTCCTTTCCATTGAAGTGTAGACTCCTGTAGGGCAAGTCTGAATCTGTTTTGTTCAATACTTCATACATTATACATAACACACTGCTTGGTATGTAGTAGATACTTAAAACTATGCGGTGAATGAATCGAAGGGTGAATTAAGCATCCCATCTCTAAATGTGGGCTCTCTGACAGTGCACTGTCTCCCAGTCCCCCAACCTGACAAGTCATAGGAAGCAGTTCCTCAGGTCTCTGAGGGTCCTAGAGATTTCATGATCTATAGTTATGTTCTGCTTCATTTTTGTATTACTAATGTGGAGACAGAGCTTCTTCTTGTGCTGAAATTCCAGTATTTTCACCTCAGCCTACCTGGTGCTGACAGTATTGGTGGAGAGGTTGATGACAGGCTACACAGTTTAGCCTCTCCAATTCAGATCGATGCTGAGAACTTCACCTCTGCCAAACCTTGCTGCCTTCTTCTCTTTTCATCTTTTCTTTCTGCTTGCCAGAGGTTTTGGGATAGTAAGAGAAAAAAATACCACATCTGTGGTCCAAACACTGTCTTTCTACTGAGTATTCCTTGCAGTGGGGCTCACTTCCATGGCGGGGCTCCTGTTGCAGTAGGAACTGCTGGCGGGAAAGGTGGAGTGAGCAGGACTGAAAGGCAGTGCAGAAATGAGAAGGAAGAGGAGGAAGAGATGCAACCTTAGAAGACCAGGAGCTACCAAGTACAGGACAGGGTGATTTTATTCACAATAAGAGTCTCATATCCTCTTCTCTGCAGTCACCACAGGGCTATGCCTGCTCCAAGGTCACACCATGCACTGCAAAGTTGGCTTCTGGGGCTTCATCTCAACAGTCCACTAATGCAAAAGGGAAAACTCATGTCTCTTTCTTCAACACTTGAACTCTGCAAATGTTTCTGAGATTGACCCAGTTCTTTCTTATCATTTTCCCCGAACATAGAGATGTGTCTAGACAGTCCACCCCATTCAGCATCTGCTTTCTGCTAGAGTTATCCTGTTTTGCTCAATCTCTCCTGCCTGTCCAGAGCCTCTCTCAGCACCAACACAACAGCCCTCTGTCTGTTCTATTTTTGTTATGATCAAGCTGTAAAATAAAATGAAAATAAGTGGTAATGAATTACTTGGAGAATCCCATATTGTTAGTATTGATTAAATATTTGCTGAAACGTTTTCTCTGATGAGATAAGGGGAGAGGGATGATTGATTACCAACCCTAGAAGGAGTTATGTTGTGGCTGAAAGCTACAAGAGTTAAAGCCAGTCAAAATCTGGTTTTCAAGTCCAGAAGCTTCTACTTTCTAGTTGTGTGACTGAGACAAAGTACCTGATCTTCATGAGCCTCAGTTTGCTTTCCTGCAATGCCTGGGTAAATGATAGTTTCTCACCTGATCATTGTGTACAGCTCTATGCCTAGCACTGGTATGCATTTAGCATACACTGCATCTCTAGTATCAGTGCTTCCCTCCTGAAAGGAAAAAACAACTGTTCAGAACTCTTTTCTTGTGTTATTTCTATAAAGGTTCTAGCAAAAAAACAAGCTGAAAATCAAGGCGATTGCAAAGATGGCCATGGTAGCTACTGAACTAGTGTAGTATACAACAGGTGGGGTGAGAAAATAAACTATGTAATTTAACCACCTAAAAGTTTAAATCATCTTTAAGTGTCTGTCCTTAAACCCAATCTCAATGTAATCTGCCTCAAGTACACTAAACTGTTTTAGACAATCCCGTCCGTTCAACTAATATTTAGCTGAACTAGATGTTAGACACCATGTTTGGCACTTACTGGAGCTATTTCATTTGGTGATAACTAAGAAATTATAATCCTTGCTCTAAAGAGTTCAAATGGAGAAGCCTCAAGTGACACATATGCAATAAATTATGATACCATGTATTAATAGCTATAATAAAAGTATGAAAAAACTGTCATTGAAGGTTGAATTAATTCAACCTTTCAAATTCTCAGTTAAAATGACAGTTGGAAGCCTAGATGCATTATGACAAAAATAACTTATACTACCAATTTGCGGAAATGTATTTGGAAATGGCAAAACCTGAGCCAGCCTGATTAATGGCCATCAAGCTGGGTCAATAACAATGAATCAATACTAAATAAAAAGGATGCTCAAGATCAATGAGAGGTAAGACTTGTGATTATGCCTAAATCACTCCCCTTCAAAGTGCTTTTCCAACATCCACTAATTAATCTTTATTATATTGTGTTGAGAATGATAAGTATCATTATCCCCAAATAACATTTTGAGGCACTGAGGTTTAGTACCTTTCCCAGGAGATGCCCAGTATGAGACCTGAGCACTTGCTCAGAGTCAGGAGATCTAATCAGCTCTTGATATTCTATCTTAGGAGGCACCTTTGGTTAAGAGCATCAAAAGCAGAATCTGTGATGTGTGACCTAGAGCCCCAGCTCCATTCTTCTGTAGATGGGTGACTTCGGATGAGTTAAAGTCTTTGAGCTTCGGTTTCCTCATTTATTGAAAGACATTGATGCCTTTCCATAAAAGGCTATTTTAATATTAGAATGAGTTAATGCTTATCAACCCTTGGAAAATAATAAGGGCTCAATAAATAGCAAGCATGGTTGTTCCTGCTGTTGTTATACTATTTTTGCAAACATTGGCCATGAACCGGGGTTTACCAGAGGATGGGGCCAGCTAGGAGACGCGCACAGCAGGATTGGGCGCTGCCTTTTGGGATGGAAGGAAACCAACGCAACTCAAGTACTCGCTATGTGCCAGCCATTGTTTAGGTGGTTTGTGCTTTGGATTTCAAATTGTTCTTCCTTTTATTCCTCACAACAATCCTGCAATGGAGCAAGTGGAAATAAAGCCCGAGCCTGGGCTCTTCCCTCTGGCACATGGCAGCTTCTGCTGTCCTGGGGCAGATGGAATAGATGGTGAGAGGATGGTCCCTGCTGCAGTGGTGGAAAGCAGAGGAGAATCCAGGGCAGTGGTGCTTAGGAACTCAGACGGGTAGGCAGGTAGTCTAGCCCCAGGAAGTCCATCAGCAAGGGTGAGACAGATGTTAAGCTGGACCCCAGGGAGGCTTCAGGAGAAGAATGCGAGAACAGCACAGCAGATCTTCCATCCCAAGACTAGGGGACTAGGAAGAATATGAGAAATATACACCCGGGGCCTAGAGAACTACAGTAAAATCCAGAGATGACAGCAAGATCCAAGGGCAGAGGGCAATGCCTCTTCTGATAGGCACAGATAACAGAAATGAAGGCCAAGGTCGGAGCAGGAACGTTACCAAGTAAACTTGACATCAAGTAGGGTTCTTATTTACTTTTAGCCACTGGATCTGTTTTGTTATGAATTTATTACCTCTTGGCTCCAAATACACCCTTCAATACATGCTCTCTGATAACAGAATCCTTTTAAATATTTCTCCTTTAAAGTGAGCACAACCTTTAACCTTTCTCTGTAAAGGGTGCTGAAGGAAGATCGCAAGAACAATTTACAGGGCTGGCTGGAGAGCTTGGCAGTGTAGGTAGACAGACAAATGTTTCCTGAGCCCCTCCAAGCACCACCATCGGGTAAAGCCTGGCCCAGCCACAGGCCCAGAACACAGTCCTTCTGTGATTTTGCAGTTACTCATCCAACAGAATTCGTAAGTACTTCTATTAAACTTCTTTTCAACCTAGTTTATAGCTTCTATCTCTAGATTCTACTCATTATATGACAATTCCTTTTTTCATTTGAAACTTTACCTGAAACCCAGTATACTAGCATGACATCCAAACTCTGTAAGGCCCGTGCGACCTGCCTCCTGCCTTCTCTCTGACATACTCGTAAGTGCTCTTGGTTCCTGAATACACAAGGCTTCCTTCCTGGCTTAGCTCTCTGCAGTCTTCAGACCATCTGCCTAGATAACCCTCCCCATGAACTTCCTGGCAGAGCCACCACCCTCTCCTCGGGCAGCACCCTATCTAAGGCAGCCCCTCAAATCACTCTTTTTATAAGTGGTTAATCAATGTTTATAGCACTTATCACTCACTGAAATTGTCTTATTTGCTCTTACCTCTACGAGCTCCCCCGCCAATGACCTGCACTCCACAACCCCATCCTCCTGGCTCTTGTCCAAGAAGTAGAGGACAAGGACTCTACCTTGTAGATTGTGTCACCTATATCCCACCAGCATCCAGCACAGTACGTGGCCCCTGGAGGGGCTCAGTAAACTTTTATCAGGTGAAAGAACGCCAAATGGAGAGCTCTGATAGAAGCCTCCAAGCCTAAGCCTCAGTCCTCTTCCCTCCCTCCACATCTCGATTCTTCTGTGGCCACTAAGGCACTTTAGTAAGACAACAGGATGTCCAGGAACTGTACTAGGGAACAGAGTTGGAAATCCTTAATCCCAGCCTCCCTTGAAATCATGATGTTCCCTTGAGCCTGCAAAGTAGCAGTGGGCTCTGGGTCCAGGGGCAATGCAGAGAACCTGGGGACCAGCCTGCATGACTGGTGATCCCAGGAGCCCTGCCAGAGGAATAGAAACTCAAACTCCTGCTTCTCACTATGGCAGACAGACTGCTCTCTAATGTAAGTGAGAGCCTGTGTGTGCCCTTTACTTGTATTTTTGCCTTTTTTTTTTTTTTTTTTGGTCAATGGGAGATTTTAAAATAAAATGCCTCTACACCTAGAATCATAAGAGTCAGTGCAGAAACAGACCTTGGCATCACCCAGTGAAACCTCCTATTCAATTTACCTTTTTGCCATCCACTTTTGGGAACTCTAGTAATTACTTATTTCAAACAACAGTGAAGCAGAGACTTTCCCCTGTTTTCTGGACTATCTAGAAGCAGGCACTGATGGCTGTTCTGGGAGTTGGGGTGAAAGGATCACTTCAATAGCAGAGGCAGTTCTGACCACAAAGAAAATGAAAACAAGAGCTGACTGCAGAGTATGTCAAAAAGAAAGGAGAGGAAGGAAGAAGCTCAGTCCTTTGGGTAAGCCCTGGAGGGAGTGTTTAAAGACCTTGTAAAATCAGGGCCTTGTCTTGACCAACCCCACTCCCTTCCAGCAGGCCCTGGAGTCTAAACCCAGAGGCAAAGCAAAAATAATAGGAAGGGCTAACCAAGATAAGAAAGAAAAAGGCAGAATGTGGAAAGAGCAGGGGCTTTCTGGACTAAAGACTCAGTTGCACCTTGTACCTCTCTGGAGATGCTCCTTGTGAAAACTGCCTTTCTAGGGCCAGGAAATTGCTGATGACTCTTCTCCTATGCAAGAAAATTCAAGAGAGTGAGCCGCAGACGTTTTTCATTTATTAATCAAATAAGTAATATCTAGCAGTCAATATGTTCTTGGTGACTGTAATTTTTCAGCTCTTTCCACGGACATCCATAGAAGATGAATTACGTTATATATAATCACAGATTTGACTTACAAATTAGAAGATTATTTAAGGCATAGTAGAGAAAAAGCATTTTTTTTTCTTTTTTGCCATAGCTATCAAGTTTACCTCTAGGCAGTTTTTATGAAATACAACAGGATATCTTTAGTAGCTTTGATCTCCTTCGATGATAATGGCATTATTATTTCTAGTGATTAGCACTGATAACAGCTAACCTTCATTGATCACCATGTTCCAGACACTACACTTCACTCTTTACACACATACTACTCACAAAAATCCATCAAGGTAGACAGTATTACTATCACAGTTTTCAAGATGAAAACAGCCATCAGTTCCCCTAAGTAACTTGGTCAAGGTAGTTAATAGGTGAGAAGAATGGAATAAAGACCCTATATTGCCACCTATACTCTGAAAACCCATTATTCTTCTTGACATATACCACCAGCCATGCAGTCAGGAAATGGGAATTCTAGGAATACGGTATATACAAGTTCAGAAGTATGTGAACAACCAATGCAATGATATCTAAGAAGAAATTCCATATGACTGGAGAGTCAAATGGGGCAAAATCAGTGGGGGGTATGAAGTTGAAGGAGTTAGAAGCCAGGTTTTGAAGATGTCATGTATAGCACGAAAGGTGTTTAATTTTTATCCTAAAAGCAATCGGGATATTTTGCACTTTGCATATTGAGCAAGGCAATGTGCTATTTACACTTTAATTCTGGAAAAAATGCTACATTGAAAAGGAGGAAAATTGGATATTGAACTGGTCTCCTGGAGGGATGGTGTGGACCTGAACCGAGACAAGAGCTATGGGAAGTGAGAAGCAAAGCAACAGACCCAATCTCTCCTCTGAAGGAGGCAGACTCAGTTGAACTTGGGGATTCACTGCATGCAGGAGGATGGGAGAGAAAAGAATCAAGGGCAACTCTTGTGTTTTCAAGTTGGACAAAAAGAAGAACAACGATGGCATTTAGAGTAATGCACTGTTTTGCAGCAAAGTGAAGTGGGAAACTTACAAGTTGAATTTAGGACACGTGAGTTTTGAATGTTTATTGCCTCAAGATCAGTGAAGACAGAAAAATATAATCTAGGTATTAGTGCAGCAGAAGTGGGAAGCCCTTTATCTGGACATGAACAGTGACAGTATCCATAGGTATAATTTGTAGTCTATTGTCACAAAAAGTCCACATCTCTAAACTGGAATCTAGTTTTTCAAAAATGAATGAGGAAATAAACCCATGAAAAGCAAAACAGCCTTGTAATGTAAGTAAACAATGTGTTCTAACTTAAATGAATACAAATGAAAAGTTAAAAATAATCACACTGTGCACCCCTCAAAGATCCACAGCAAGCAAAATGCATTTTGTCATAGTGGGGTGGCAGTGAAGTGTTCAAAAGCACCATAAAAGTAGAATTCTCCAAAAAGTAATGCAGGTGTCTAGGTCAAATGCAAATAAGGAGCTATGCAAATTGAGTTATACTTGACTACAAAATCAGATGCTTAAAAACATTTCAGGAAAGTGAAGTTTTAGTCTCACAAAATTCACCCGGTCCTCATTATAATACGTTTCCCATTTGTGCCATTCATTCAATGCACTAAATGCATGATGGAGCTCCAGTTAAGTAGATTTAGAAGCTGATTATACTGCATTAAATGTATTCACTGCAATTTTTAGGGAGTTTTTTTTCCTTTAAAAGGATTACTAAACCAAGAAAAGTAGAAAGTAAGACAGAAAATAAAATACCCTTGGTGATGCTGTAACACGATTAGAAAATACAATGGCTTTATGATATCATGTAAGAACATACGTTCTCACTTATCTGATTTGAATAACTAAAGAATACATTTCAATTTTGTTAATTGCTTTTACACTGTACTTGACACCTTCTGTATACATGATTAGTTCATCCCTTGAGACTTCATTTACTTTAGAAATGCCTATCTTTTGTTATGAATTTATGCTGTTTTCTTTTAGAATACATAGGTGGTCAACAACATTTTTTTTTTTTTAATTACCAGAATGGACACTCTTGTTGGTGTTGTAAGAACTGGGTTCAACCTTGGCTCTGCCGTGAAGAATAGATTTCACCAATCTTGTCCTTAATTAGTTTCCTGATTTCTAACATGAGGATACTGAATTACACTGAGTGAACTCTAAGTGTCTCCTAGGTTCAAAATATATACGATTTTGGGAAAAGGCACTTGGATGTCATTTTTTGATGTTGCTTTCAGTCAACTTCTATTTAAAATAGAAAAACTACCAAAATGCAATTATTGGAATTATGAAACTATTCATATGAATGCATTTATGAATTGAATCTTCATAAAGTATACTGTATACGAGCCAAAGTTACCTAAAATTCAATAGTTTGCAATATAGTAAATTCCATTTGTTTCTAAAAAAGCCTAGAAGGGAAGTAGCAGAAGAGAATAATTGACAAGAAAAGAGAATTTCAACATGAATCAACTCTATCATAATTTTCTATAGCATGAGTAGCCTGGCCAATGTACATTGAGAAGTACCCTTTCAATAAGACATTTTTAAAATATAAAGTAATCCCTTAAATAGGACATAGGAGCATCAGTTTGCATGTGTGATAGGTAAAAGGGAATTTTTTAATCAATGCCCTACAGTTTTAAAAACTTAATACTATTATAGCAATGATAATATTACATTGTAGGGCTACGTCCTATTTTATAACAATTATTAAATTTAAAGAGGCAGTTATAATAAATGCAAAATAATTTTCAAAACATAAGGCCTCATACCCACCACCCACCATGCTGCGAAGGAAGAAACTCCAGAATGAGCAACTTGTCCAACTTCACATTGTTCATAAACAGCCAACCCAAGATTCTGTTGATTTTCACATTCTTCAGATATTTGCTGAGTACCTTCTGGGCACATTGATAGTTCCTCCTCTTTCCTTTTCTTCATTTTCTTCTTCAGCAATTCACCAATTTGTCTTCAATTTATGCCTCCCTTTTCCTCCATGTTTTCTGACTTTTTGTCTTTTTGCTCTACACTTTGGTGGTTTTCTTTGTCTTTAAACATTTTCTTTCAACTTTTTCCTGTCTTCTTTTAGTTTCGGAAAGGATATTTCAAATGTACAAGAGCGCTTTCTTGTTTTCCGATAACTCCTTTTTAATAGCATCCTGATTTGGTTTTACAGATGTAAAATTTCCTTGGTTTTTTGTAAATATGGATTTCAGATTTTTAAGTTATTCTCTGTTCCTGAGTCACTTCATTTTCCTTTTGATCAGTTTTCCTATAGGTGTGAATTATTTCCTCAAACGCCTGATGATCTTCAGGTATTTTTTCACATTAAAAAAATTAAGCAATAGAAAGACTTACTGAGGGCAGTTGTTTATTAGCTGGAAGCCTTAATTCAGCAGGAATGGGCATGGACTTGCCGTTACACTGGAGGTAGTCTTCCTCAAATGCCAGAATGAGGAGGATTTTCTCAAGGTGACTAGCCTTCACACTATCTAGTCTGCTTTTCTGTAACAATATCTTCCAGTTTTACAAACAAAAACAAACCCCCAAACCCCAAAACTCTTTGTTGTTGTTTTGACTGGGGAATAAACATGTAGCAGTCAGGTGTTTCTCAAGAAGGAGTAGGAAATAAGGGCTGACAGCTGTGATATATGTAGACTAATAATACCTCTAAAATGCCTGTGATTTCTATTCTACTTCTCACTTGCATCCCCTGGTTGGGGTTCTCTGATAGGCAGGTCAATTTTTCTTCCTATTACAGGAATCTCATTGTTGATACTTTAAGTTGATGTTTCTTCCATTCTATTTTCTCAGTTAATATTCTTCCATCTGTGTTTTTTCTTCCAAGAATTGGTTGACATCTGCAGGTGGAAAGATATTCACTGTTTTGGTAAGATTGTGCCATTTTTATAAAATTTACTTTTTTAAAATGTATTTTAATAGACATAGGCTAGTTGTTGAGACTGATTTTGCTTTAGATAGTACCTTCTTCTGTAAACTAATTCCGACAGGCTTATGGGGCCTTCATATAGGGGCTGAATGTTGGAAATGAAACCCAGTACTTAAGTTTGCAATCTGCCCTATGCAGTAAAGGAAGTGGATTACTTCCTGATTCAAGTCTTGTACTTCCTTGTTGAAATTCCAACTAATCCCTACAACAGTCTTGGGATAGATAAGCTTCTTGTTTTCAAGTTATTTGCAGGACAAAGACGGTTGACATACCCTGGGATCGGTGTAAGATCCAGCATTTCTGGGGCTGATTTAGTCTCCACTTTCCTAGGTGCTTTTCTATTTCTTCAAAATTAACTTTTCTGTTTTTCAAAAGAATAGATTTCCAGAAGCCATGTGCCATGTCACGATATTTATTTAAAGGAAAACATACATTAGACAGCACATTTGATGATTCTGTTTGGTTTCCTCTGTTGGCTTGTTAGCTCACTTAGTGGTTGCTTTAGGGTTTGTAGAATATACTTTAACTTGTCACAGTCTACCTCCAAGTGATATTATATCACTTCAGATCTAGCCTAAGAACTTTACAATAGTACACTTCCATTTCCCCCTCCTGACCTTCGTGTTAGTGCTGTCATATATTTCACTTGTATATTTATTATAAACTTGACTTTACATTATTTTTGCTTGTTGGTTTAAAGATTTAATTATACTTAAAAAGATCTGAATAAGAAACTTCTATTCTGTTTTTTCCTTTGCAGTTACTGATATTGGCAGTTTCCTTTCCTTTGAGCTGATCCATATTTCTATGTGATATAATTCTCTTTCTGCCCTAAGGACTTACTTTAACATTCTTAAATTGCTGATCTGCTGGTGATAAAATTCTGTGAACCTTTTATGTATGAAAGTAGTCTTTATTTCAGTTTCATTTTTAAAGATATTTTCACTGTCTAGGATTGTAGATTGACCTTTTTTTTTCTTTCTGTACTTGAAAGATGTTGCTCCATTTCCTTCTTACTTCTGCTGTTTCTGATGGGAAATCTCCTGTTATCCTTATCTTGTTCTTCTGTACAGTATGTATCTTACTTTTCCCTCTGGCTGCTTATAAGATATTTCTCTTTATCACTGGTGTTGATAAATTTGATTATGTGCTTTGCTGCAGCTTTCCTCATGTTTCATGTGTCCAATGTTCATTGAGCTTTTTAAATCTGTGAGTTTATAATTTTCAGCAACTATGGAAAATGTTCGGTCATTATTTCTTTGGATGTATGTTCTTCTTCCTCACTCCTTCAGAGACTCCAATTACACATATATTAGGCCGCTGCAATTTGCCCCACTGATGCTTTGTTTTTCTCTATTTTTTTAAATCTGTATTTTATTTTTAACAGTTTCTATTGTTGTGCCTTCAAGTTCACTGATCTTTTGTTTACAATGTCTAATGTACCATTAATAGCATCCAGCGTATTTTTTATCTTGGACATTGAAGTTTTCAGCTGTAAAAGTTTGATTTGGGTCTTTCCTACATTTTCTATGTTCCTACTTAATTTTTTAAATACATGTGATATGGATAGAATAGCACATTTTATGCCTTTATTTGCTAGCTCATGTCATGCCTTTATTTGCTAGATTTAACACCTTTGTCAGTACTGAGTTGGCTTTAATTGATTGATGGTTTTGCTTTTTTCATAATCAGTCATTTTTTTGTTGGATGCTGCATATTGTGACTATGATCTTATTGAAGCTAGGTGATTTTGTGTTTCTATAAATATTTTGAAACTGTGTTCCAGGATGTAGTTATTTGGAAGTACTATGATCCTTTTGGGTCTTGCACTTAAGCTTTCTTATGTGAGATCAGAGCTGTGCTCAGCCTTGGACTAATTTTTCCCACTTCTGATGCAAGATCCTCCTAAATATTCTATCCAATGCCTCATAAATCCTGAGGTTTTCCAGCATGGCTGATAGGAACAGGCACTATTCTCAGACTTGTCTGAATGTTGGACAATGCTGTTTCTAATCCTTTTAGGTGGTTCCTTCCTTGATATTGGGTAGCTTCCTCACATGCATGGGTACGTCAATACTTGAATGCTAGAGGAGAACCCTCTGCAGTTCCCTGGAATTCTCTCTGTGTGCAGCTCTCTCTTCACTAGTACTCTGTCCAGCAAACTCTGGCTGTTTTGGTTTTACCAGTGTCTCAGATCCATCTCCTCAATTCCAGGAGGATACCAGACTCTTCCCGGGTCCCCTTTTCTGCCCTATGGCTTAGAAACTCTCTCCTGGGCATAAACTGGGGCAACTGTAGGACTCACAGTGTTTGCTGTCTTTCAGGGATCACTGAATTTCACTGCCCAGAGTCCAGTGTCCCACAAAGCATGTTTCATATATTATATCCATTTTGTGGTGGTTTCAGGCAAACGGGTAAATCTGATCTTTGTTACTCCATCTAGAATGATTGAATTATGTTCTGATTGTACCTAAAGGATGTGGCAAGCCCCTAGAGGAAATGACAATGTGGTACATAGCACAAAAGCAGCAGAACTTGGGGACATAAAGGAATCAAAAGGGCTATGACAAAGAATGGCTTTTAATTAACTCATGTGAGTGTATGACCAAAGGTCTGAGGAGTCAAGGCAGTAGGAAAAACTACAAAATTTGGGCTTTCATGACATCCTCAGTTTCAAAAGGATGGGGACTCAGAAACTAAAATTGAATTTTTGGTGCAAAATAGGAACAAATACTTCCTGATGACAGCTATTTCAGAACACAAAGTGCAATGGATAGACAGAAAATAAAAATAGATAACATGTATAGAGTGCTTAGCGAGGCACTATTATAAGGTTTAACAAGTATTAAGTCATTTAATCCTTTCAACAACTCTATGATGTCAATAACAGTATTATCCCCATTGTACAGGTGAAACATCTGAGACACAGAGATTAAATTTTTACCCAAGATCAAATGACTACAGAATGGGAGAACCAATATTTGAACTCAGGAAGTATAGCCCCAGAACCTGAATTCTTAGCTACCCACACTATATTCACTTTCAAGCCAGACGAATAGAGGGAACTCCTTCTTCTAGAAGAAACAGTTAATTTTTCATATTACATCGTAGGTATTCTGCAGTAGGATAATATTATTCTGCTTTTGGTCACTCAGCCTCTACCTTCTACTCCTCTGAGGAATCTTCACCTTTAAGAAATGAACATGTTGATCCAGTTCAAGGGGAAAGAGAGACTCAGAAACCTCAGAGGCAATGGTTCAAAATGTAGCACTAAGCGGACATACAAGGAGCATATTTTCCAGAGGACAAGGTCAAGAGCACCTGAAAATGTCTCCATAATGTGTATTTAGACAGTGTATGTCACAGCGACTCCACTATCGCAGAGTTCTAAGACCCTGTCATCTTTATTTGGACTTCAAATCTGGTATTGGGTAGCATTAAAAAATTAAAGTGATATAAAATTAACATTTTACTAAGAAATTACAGGGAGGCTTTAAGATAATTGATGTCACACTATGATATGAGATTGCTGTAATTTTAAATTATTTACCAAAATTGGGATATAACTCGAGCTCATTGCAGCATAATTTTTCCATTTAAACAATGACATATCTATATATGTGGGAATATACTTTACATCTGACTTTTCTCACACTGATTAACACTCTTTCTGCTGTAACTATCTAGCCCAGAACAAACAGGACCTTTCCAATTAGTACTAGTGTTTCTCCTTCTGAATAAGTCTACATCAATGAGAACCCCAGATGTGAGTGCTAGAAAGCGTGTTCCAGGGCAGCTGTAGCAGTAATTCTGCTCATGAACTCTCTGAGTTCCCCCTGCCTCGATCCTCCCACCTCTTCTCTTCCCTGCCTCCATTTCGCTCCCTTGGTGATATCATTTAATTTCATGGTACCAAATGCTAATTTTTATAATGATGATCTTCCAAAGTTTATCTTCCACCAAAACCACTTCCTGATTATCAAACTACTTCTATAAACCTCTACCTGAATGCCCAATAAGTATGTCAAACTCAGCGCGTAAAAGCTAAACTCCTGAGCTTCTGCCCCAATCCACTCTCCTCATCTTCTCCATCTCACTGAATGAAAAACAAATATGCATAGATATTCAAGACAAATGTTCTGGGGAGTAATCCCCATTCTTCTTTTCTTACATAACACTTTGAATGTATCAGAAATTCCTCTGGTATCTGACCACATATCATTATCTATGCTGCTACCCAAGTCAGCACCATCTCTAGCCTGGATTATTGGAATGCCCTTTAATAGGTGTCCTTAATTTCATCCTTGTCCTCCTACAACCTATAAGAGTACCCAGTGTGATCCAGTTATAAAAATGGTAGATTATGCTCATCTTCTGCTCAAAGGTGTTATACATATATATATATGTTTTATACATCTAGTTGTGTATATATAGCTATATATACACATCTAGTTTTATACATTTTATACTTTTATAGATTTATACATTCTATACTTTTATACATCTAGTTATGTATATATGTATAGTTATATATAGCTATATATATATTTCAGTATAACATATACATATTGTAGTATTTTATATATATATATATAGCAGTATAACAAATTATTCTTAGTGATATCCCAATTTTGGTAAATAATTTGAAATTAATAACCTCTCTCTTAGAACAAATGCAAATGTCTTATAATGGCCTAAGGAGCATTAAAAAATGGGCATCATTTCTTTTCAGATCTCATCTTCCCCAACAGTACTGCCAGAAGAATATAACGTGAGCTACATGAAAGAAGTACAATTTTAAATTTTCCAGTAGCAACATTAAAAAAAAAAGTATAAAACAGATGCAATTAACTTTAATAATCTATTTTATTTGATGTAATATATTCAAAATATTGTTTTCCAACATTTAATCAATACCAATTGCATACAATATAGTTTAGGTTTTTCTTTTGTTACAAAGTCTCTGAAATCTGGTGTGTCATTTGTGTGTACAATATACCTCCCTTCGGGCTAGCCACATTGCAAGTGCCCGATAGCTATATGTGGCCAGGGACAGTGCAGTTTTACAACAACTTCTCAGGGCCTCTCACTAAAGCAGGCACGCTCCCACCTCTAGGCCTCACAGACCTTGCTCTTCCTTCTATCTGTAATACTCTTTCCTTTGAATCTCTTCATCGTTCTTTCCTTCACCCTTTTCAAAACTTTGTTCAAGTGTTTTCTTTTTAGTAAGATCTTGCCTATCCACAACATTCAAATTCCAGCCTCTCCCAACTATAACATTTTCTATCAGTATTTCTTGATTTATTTTCTCCATTGTATTTAACACATTCTAGCAAATCACATAATATCACACACACACGCAGGTTCTTACATCAGATTTAATCTGACACTAAGCTCTCATGCAACTAGACTGGTAGGAAGTTTCATGACATTATTATTATTGGAGCTCCTTCCTTCCACTCCAGAGCTGTATGAAAGTCCTGGGAATGATGGCAACTTATAATGCATTAAATTGATTCCAAAGCTGCCTTGCTACAATTAGGTACAGTTGACCCTGCCAACTTGGGGCCCTGGTGTCTACAGTCTACAGTCGCTGAGTTCATTTCCTGGGTTTCCAGGTTCTCTAGGAATCAGGTCTGTCCCACCTCCCTAGATTTCTACAACAATTTTCCTTACTCAGAGAAATTCAGGCCACCATCTTCTTCCTAGTCCTTGACAATTTCCCCTAATGTTTTCCTATCACCTCTCCCAGTGCTCACGGTATTTGCCTCTTTCTCTTCACCTTAACATATCTCTTTAGTGACTTTAACTTTAGGAAACAATATCCTTAATGTCTGAAGAAGAGTGAGGACTGGGCCGGGATGATCATGATGGATGGTGGACAGGACTTACAGGCAAGCTTTAAAATGGAAACTCTTGAGTCAAAAGCCCGATTATCCCCTCTTGGACTGGACAGGGAGAGATGGGAGTAAAAATACAGTAAAAATAAGATCTGTTGGTATTGTAACAAAGTCTTGACACAACCATAAGTAAGAATTGTGGGAGATTTTAGAATATTTTGATTTTTTAATGATTCATGTTTTTATTATACCTATTTATTATCAGGAAAGCCTCCAAATTAAAACCATTTCAGTAATACTATTTTGATGCCAGGAAAATAAGGAGCCTGGAAGTAGTGTCACATGGTAGCAGCATACAACAGGAACTATAAAAATGTATGCATATAAATATACGTGGGTACATACAGATATACATACAGGTTTTGAGAAGAATGGAACCCAAAGAAATGCTTTTACACTGTTGGGTGTGTAAATTAGTTCAACCATTGTGGAAGACAGTGTGGCGATTCCTCAAGGATCTAGAACCAGAAATACTATCTGACCCAACAATCCCATTACTGGGTATATACGCAAAGGATTATAAATCAGCCTACTATAGAGACACATGCACATGTATGTTTATTGCAGCACTGTTCACAATAGCAAAGACTTGGAACCAACCCAAATGCCCATCAATGATAGACTGGATAAAGAAAATGTGGCACATATACACCATGGAATACGACACAGCCATAGAAAGGGATGAATTCATATCCTTTGCAGGGACATGGATGAATCTGGAAACCATCATTCTCAGCAAACTAACACAGGAATAGAAAACCAAACACCGCATGTTCTCACTCATAATCGGAAGTTGAACAATGAGAACACATGGACATAGGGAGGGGAACATCACACACTGGGGCCTGTCATGGGGTGGGGGGCTAGAGGACAGATAGCATTAGGAGAAATATCTAATGTAGATGATGAGTTGATGGGTGCAGCAAACCACCATGGCATGTGTATGCCTGTGCAACAAACCTGCACGTTCTGCACATGTATCCCAGAACTTAAAGTATAACTAAAAAAAAAAAAAAAGAAAGAAAGAAAGAGTAAGAAAATGCTGTAGAAAGGAAAGGGAAGCAAATAGATGCTCCAGAGAAAAGGAAGCCTGGAGGATGAAGAAAGCAGAAATCTGGGGAAAGAATAAACAAACAACCTGATTCCTGGTTTGGGAGAAGGGAGGAAAAAGGAAGGACATTGCATGAGATGCCAAGGCAGGGCCAGGAAGAGTTTCATGAAGGAGATGTATTGCAATGACCTATGTGCCATACACTGCATTTTTAGGATACTGAATTGCTTGAGATCTTACCACTAAATAACAGAAAGGGAAAAAGTGAAAAACTTTACGGGCTATCTCCTCTGTGCTAGGTAATTTTGCATACAATATTCCCTTTCATCTTCACAATAGCACTATAAAGTAGGTGAGATTGATCTCATTTTTCCAGTTGAGGAAAGAGGGTCAAAATGATGGAATGCTCTGCTCGGGATCATGCAGCTATTCAGTGTGGACTCAGGGAAAGAAGGCATGCATCCAACCCTGGGTCCTACATTCCTGCTACGGCCGCTGCTTTGACTGCATGCCCTTGTAGGAGTTACTTACTTTTCCAGACAGATCCCCAAAATACATCTTCTGCTCCATATTGGAAATATCTCTTTACTTCTGAAGCCTTATTTTTTCACTTTATTTTTTATGCTTAAGCTAGACAGTCAATAAGGATTTAGTGAATAAGTGAAAAAAAAGAACCCATGTACATAGGTACGTGTCCATTCTGCATCATTTAGTTCAAACTATAAGATCTGACAGTAGCGGCCTGTAAACATAACATGCATACTACTCATTTAAAAATACACACAGCAATCCAGGTAGCATGACTTCTTAAAGGCAGGGTCCCCTCACAGGGCAGTATATGGTAATCAGCAAAGCGAAATCAGTACTTTGAACAAATTGAACATATGCATGAAAAACGTTTCTAATTTTTGTATTATTAAGATTTTATAAGATACGTAATGATTCTTTGGCATACTTTGTTACAATGCTCATTATAAAATCTGCAAAAAAAGGATTAAAATAAATCTCAGATGTCAACACAATCTCCTGGGCAATTCTTCACTAGACCAAACGATGCCATCCACGACTGCATTATCTATGAGGCTGAGAATGGCTAATGAGGCCCATCCATTGTGATAGAGCCTGTACTACACTCAAAGACTTTTTCTCTCTTCTCCGCCATAGGCTGTACTTACCCACTCCTGCAGAGAGAGCCCAGCCTTTATAGTTGAAGGCAAAGGTGAAAATAGCCAGTGTTGTATGAGCTGAAAGACTTCAAACTTTAAATAGTCCTTGGATTGCAGGAAAAATCCTTGTGGCCAATCTTTTTTCATGATGGCAGGGATTCATGTTTACCAGGCACAATGGAGAGTACCTGGCATGAAGCTGGGAGTTGAAAAAATATATACATGTAAATATGCATAGACACATACAGACATATATATATATACACAAACACATGTACACATATATACTAATATCATCAAATAGATACTAGAATTTTGTTGATATCACCAAAAACTCATCATGTACCTCCTAGTCATCTTCTACCTGAGCATTTTTCAGAAACTTTGAACAGTATGATTTTTTAACACTCTTTCCAGCTCCTGTATTCAGTGGCTTGTTTACTTTGTTACTTTCAGCCTCCTACTCTGGTTTGAGATGTCTCAAAATAGCATTCCAGTTATTTGTGTTTTCACCTATAATTATTTTCTCAACAAGGGTTTTTAAAATTCCTACGTATTAAAAAAAAAAACTTGAAAAATGATGCAAAATTCTGCAATGTATTCTTAGAAACAAGTAAAGATGTAAATATATCACCAGTAATATGGAGGCAGAGTGATTTGAACACAACAGAAAGCAGTATTGATTTCAGCCCTGCCACCTACCATCTGAGTGAATCGTGACAAGGTTTTTGTTTTTGTTTTTATTTACTTGTTTGCCTTCCTGGTCTTCAGTTTCTCACAAGTATATATGAGGAATTGGATCCTGTGCCCTCTAGCATTTTTTGAAACTCTGAATTTCCAGGATTCTGGGAAACTTATCCTAACCAAATTTGTGTTGGCATGACGGGCTTTAGAAAAGCATAGCCAGTCATTGGTGATGGGTCTGACTACAAAGAACAAGGGCAGAATGAGCTAGACCCCACCTTATAATCCTTAATGAGTCCACCTGTATGATTAAGAGCAATCCTTAATGAGTACATCTGTATGATCAAGAGTAAAGGTGGGTAAATCTGACTTCTCCCATATATAGTTTTGGAAACTACAAGTCACTTTACCTCTTCAATCATTCATAGAATGGGGAAACAAAACCTACTTTCACAATGCTTAAAGCATTAGATAAAATGTAAGTGTAAAGCATTTACAACCATACTCAGAACACTGCAGGGTCCAGTTGATAGTTTCTACTAATGTTCCTATCAGAAAACATTCAAACGATAGAGCAGACAAGAAATACACAGGATGGGAAAAGAGACTTACCAAAAGGAGATAATTGATCCAAGTTAAACAAAAAGGTATTTATTTCCTCTTTAAATTGTTCTGGAAATTTGCTAAGACTTGCATCACTGTTCAGAAGATTTGAACCCCAGAAGTTGTTTCATGCCAGCTCAGGTGGCAGATGAAGGCAGACCTTTCAAAAGATTAGATTTACAAATAACCACATTGGTCTTTATTGTCCATGTTGTTCTTCTCTCTAAAGTCACAGGAAGTATAATAGTATTGATCAGACAAGACAAGAGCCTGGCCTACCATAATCAAACAATAACCTTTGATTTATCCACCTGGAAAATGTCCATGGAAACTATAAAGGAGAGTGTTTTGGGTCAAAGAGTAGGTTTGGTTTCATGTTGAGAAAACTACCCCCGTTACCGTTTATTTACTGAATAAAGAGCATGGTTGCTTTGTACAGTCATGGTCTCAAAGGCAAATCTTTTGTTTCAGAGGTTGAATGGGCTATTTCTCTACATATCTGATTACATGCCGTGCATCTCAAAGCATATTGACAATTTCATTATACTGAGTGCAGTAATCCATATCAACAGCTCATCCCTGTTTTGAATTATAAAATGAAGTGACTTAAAAAGTCAGGTATAAGCAAACTTATCTGCTTCTAGTCCTTCAGGAACTGGACTAGGTCCAAAATTAAACAAGACACAGAGTAGCTTTTTAAATTTAAACACTTCCTAAAATTGTTTTTTCACCAAAAGTAGGCCACCTAAAAGATTAAAAGCTCTCTCTTTCTTCCTCAAAAAAAGGTGAAAAAACACATAATTACATTCTAATTTAAAACCCTAATTGAGTGCTCTTGTATTCGTAAGATGTTCCACTTTCCTTTAGGGACAATATTCTTATTAGTCACACAAGCTGTCTAATCATTTAAGCGCAAGGCTTCTTCAAACCATATACCTTTGTTGCAAAGCAAATGAGAAAGTGCAGTACTGTCTTTTTTTCCTCAGTGTCTCTCAGTTATGTACTTATAAAAGTAACAATCAAATACTCAGGCTAAATAAAAAGATACTTTCTGGACTAGCACAGGTCTAAAGACAACTGAGGTTAGTGCTGTCTGTATTTTTTTTTTTTTTTTTTTTGAGACGAAGTCTCGCTCTGTCACCCAGGCTGGAGTGCTGTGGCAGGATCTCAGCTCACTGCAAGCTCCGCCTCCCGGGTTCACGCCATTCTCCTGCCTCAGCCTCCCGGGTAGCTGGGACTACAGGCGCCACCACCTCGCCCCACTAGTTTTTTGTAGTTTTTAGTAGAGACGGGGTTTCACCATATTAGCCAGGGTGGTCTCGGTCTCCTGACCTCGTGATCCGCCCGTCTCGGCCTCCCAAAGTGCTGGGATTACAGGCTTGAGCCACCACGCCCGGCCTGCTGTCTGTATTTTTAAGACAGTACTCTTCCTGGTCTAAATTTAAAGATTTAAAGATTATAAAAAGACAAATAAACAAAAACAAAATAAAAAACAAACAAAGCACTCATGAATAAAGGACAAGGAAACTTGGTTAAGGAGGCAGAAAAGCAAACGCTTGAACACTTCGGTTGACTCTGGAATCTGGGAGACCCATGTTCAATCTCAGGTGAGTTACCTGAACTTCTGAACCTCGCTATCTATAAAAGAGAGGTAGTAATAACATCTCTCAAAAAGGGCTGGAGTAAGAATTACAGGAGACAATATGTATAAGCGATTTTCACTGTTCAAAGTAAGCAATGGATGTTCAATATCATCAGCATAATTAAGAAATCATTTTGCAAGTGTGAAATATACAATGTTTGATTTTCTCCTGCTCCCCCTTTCTCTCCATATGCAAAGGCATACAGGGAAAGGGAGAAGAAAACTAGTATTTACATAGAGTGTTGGTCATGTTCCAGGTACTTTACATAGATCATCTCAACTAGTCGTCATGACATCTGCCTGGGATATGTTCCTTTGAGGGATGAGGAAACTGAGGCTAAGACAGAGACACAGAGACAGAAAGACAGTGGGACAGAGAGAGAGCCTGAAACCCAGGTCTCCAGCGCCCAGCCCATACTTATTTTACTATAAATGTTCACATGCACACGTATTAACACACATGCACATGTGTGTTAATGCACATTCCTGAGACAATCTGGGAATTTCTTTAAGTGGTACTCATAGGCTTACACAATCTGAGTACAGTAGCTTTTTTATTAACATCTAATCCTCAAAACAGTCTCATAAAGTTTTATTATTATCTCTATTTCATGAATTAAACAACAGAAGCTCAGTGCATAAGTAATATAAAAAGGCAAAAGCTATTGCGTTCTGGATTTAGGATTAGAACTGAGATCTGTTTGACACCAAAGTCCAGGTAATTTAAAGTCCAGGTAATTTCTCCTATATAAGGACAACTTCTGATGAGAAGCAAGAGTTGTTTGAATAGAAACCCTTCATTAAATATAAAAATTTACTTTTTACTCTCTTAAGATATAAAAGATTTCACTCTCTTTTGGGAAACTGGTTGTCTCATGGTGAAATTTTTCTTGCAGAATAAAAGTGATGAAACTGACTCTCTTTGAATTAGGTGAAAAGAATGAGTACCTTGGACGTGAGCATTCTGCTGGCTTATTTCTTGTGCATTACGGCATTCAACAAAGAGGAGAAAGGTCCTATTTGATTTTAGCAAAATGTGGGATCCACGCAGTTCATTTGTAAGCTTCCTTCCTGTAGCAGCTCCCATTCACACAGCGAGGTCACAGCGTTGGTGATCCGAATGCCCACACCTGCAAGGTGAACTTTAATATATCACATATTTCAACTGTGAGATTTCAAATGAAGCCTGTTGTGGGCTCTGTGTTTCCAGACAGCTCATAGATCCCTGTCTAAAAGCACTGAGTATAGCAATGAGCTCATGATGGTATCTCAATAAATTTCTGTGGAGCCAAAGAGAAAAGCCAGAGAGTCTTTTGTTGATAGCATAACAAAATGGACAATATTGCCTAGAGAAGGCTACCATTTGGAAGACGTTCAAGGAACCATAGCATGGATTGCCTGAAACAAGTACAATCATGAATATCAATTGTCATTAGTTCTTGAACTGGCATCTTGGTAACCAAGTAGCTTAGACCAAAGCTGTCTTACAGAGATTTCCACAACCCTTAAGATCCCTGAAACAAGATTTTGAGAGCAGAAATGAAGATGCAATAATAAATTAGTTATTGAATATTAGCATAAACAGGTTTAAATTTTTATCTTTTGTATAAGGATAAACTATCAGTTAGGAGGTACAACAAGAAAAAAAAAAAAAAAAGCCAAGATGAGCTAAATACCCAAACATGAATTGGCTTTAAAAAATTCTAGCTTCAATATACAACTCTTACTACTTTGAAATGTAAAAGTTTTAACACTAAAAATCATCATTTTGATTTTTAAAATGTTGTGCCAAAAGGTCTTAACTAAAAAACATTATCTTGATTCAAAATTTAAAGGTTTTCACAGGAAACAAAGTCAATTACACACAGTATGCTGAAAGTATGTATTAACTATGAGTCAGTTATTTAAATGAAAGAAATACAAGTCTGAAAATCACTTTTCTAATTCCAAATTCCCACTGGAATTTCCAGCAGTTCTGGATCCCACATGCCAAAACACCACCAAAACTGCTTAAACACATGTACATACATACACCACATCTAGATATATTGAAAGAGCACAAATGTCCTTAAATGTGTAAGAAACACAGTCATAGAGAAAAATACACAATACACATACACACACACGTGCCTCTGAAGTGCCACCATCCATTCTAAAAGGCTATAGGGTCAACTTGACAGTCTTTGGCTTGGTTTAGGTATGCAGTAGGTCACTACCCTGGTTCTGGTGCTCATGACCCATTGCCTAGGTTGCAGCAACAGGTAGTCCACCAACATACTGCAAGAGATAACTTCCTAAGATGCAAGTTGTGAATGACAGTCTTCTCAAAAGCTTTCCATGGGTCTCCTTTGTTGGCAGAGCTATGTCCCATTTCTATTTTATGACATTTATGGACCCTGAAGAGACTAGTAATAGTTTAGCTCTATATTCCTCAAACTATGCATTGCCTAGAAAATCCAGGCAGTACATCTTTTTCAATTTTTTTCAAATTTTTAATTTTTGTGGGTACATATGAGGTGCATATAATTGTGGGGTACATGAGACGTTTTGATACAGACATGCAATGTGAAATAGTCACATCATAGGAAATGGGATATCTATTCCCTCAAGCATTTATTCTTTGTGTTACAAACATTCCAATTATACTCTTTTAGTTATTTAAAATGTAAGATTAAGACTATAGTCAACCTGTTACACTATCAATAGTAGTTATTATTCTTTCTACCTATTTTTTGTACACATTAACCATCCCAGGCAGTACATCCTGATGAACAGTTGTACTATATCAAAACCAGAGATACCTCCACAGTCTCCATTGCTGCCCTGGAGATACGGATTGTGATTAGGTTGTTGAATGAAGGAGCCAGACCTTACAATCTGTGGCTGAAAGTATTCCAGCTGTATTTCATTAATTTGCAAGAATCATCTATGGAGCTATTAAAAATATAGATTCCCAAGCTTTGACTCTTCTCCCAAAGGTTCTGATTTGTTAAGTCTTGGAAAGAAGCCAGGAATCTGCATTTTAAAAAGTCCCTGGTCTTTCTGATGCAGCCAAGCAGCAATTTCACATTTGGAGCCATACATAATTTATTTTCCTCATTTTATAGATACAAAAACTGTGAGCCAGAGTAGTAAAGTGACTTGCCAATGATTAGTCAGAAAGTTGCTGTAAACCAGACTGGAACCCAGGTCTCCCAACTCCCTGTCTTCCCTTTCTGTTGGGCTGCCTCCCACTAGAGCAATAGGGGTGTCATGTGGCAATCTCTGTGCAGCTTCCTATAGCTCTTCATTGGTTTTATTCTACAGACACTCCTTCGTTACAAAGTCACTTTTTTAAGAGGATAAAATTTCACAGTAATACCTCTCACAGGTCAATGCAAGAAACTTGTTTCACCAGAGGCATTTTTCTGGCTCATCTAATTCTTGAAGCACAGAGCCAGCAATATGATCTGCCTCGTTTACTCTGTCTGTACAGTGGGAATTGCACCAGCTCTCACTTAATTGTCTGTTAGTGTTATTAAAAGCATGGATAAAGATAATAAATTCTGCGTCACCTCTCAAACTCCTCTGTGACAGATTTCCTATAAATAACAATATGAGTATGCAATCCTGCTACAGCATTAGCATCAAAGACAAAATGGACAAATCAGATTGTCAGTTCATGATTTAGCATCCTCATGAGAAAAGCTTGTGCATGCCAGACAAGTGCCTCACAAGTTGACATTTATGTTTTGGGCCAGTTTTGATACATTTACCTTTACCTTAAACTGAAATGTATACTTGGAAATTAATTTAATCCACTGGTATGAAAGTCTTTCTGTGGCTAGCCTTCTTGGGGAAAAAAGAAAAGCTTGACATATTTGATAAATTCAATAATTCATTCTGGATGAAACTAGTTTTATGTGCTCAAACTGAAACTTCTTAAATACTCCTCTGCTTGACTTAACTAATTTTATGTAGCTTCATTTACTTCCATGGAATAGTTTAAGTATCAGGGGGATTGGATTCATGGTCTGCTTCACAATAAGAAAATGTGCTTAGTTGGAGAAAAAGTCTTCAAATACATTTCCAGCACTATATTATTAAATTATTGCTTTTCCAACAAATGGGCGAACCTATTCAAGTAAAACTTAATTATTCATTCAACCATTCAAAAACATATATATTGAGTGCTTATTATGGGGTAGAAACTGTTGGGCACTGAGACATAACAATGAACAAAAACAGATTTTTCTTGCTCAATAGACATACAAGGGCTTCCAAGGGGACATAAACATTAATCACATAATTACACAAAAGAGAAGTTTGTTACAGGCAGAGAGTACCGGATGAGCTGGATGTAAGTGAAGTCAGAGAGAGCTTCCAAAAGGGACCAACAAGTCAGCTGAGATTGGAGGGGTGAGCAGTTTCTAACTAAGGCAAGGAGGGAAAGAATGTGTACACATGACAGTAGAAACGTGATGAGCAAGGACATACAGCCCAGTTCTAAAGGAATATCAAGAGCAACTCTGCTGATGCATGTTTCCAAGCCAGGCTTGAGGCTTGCACCAACTATTCAGGTCCTTGATCATGCAGCAGTTGTGGTTTACTGGACAAAGTACTTGAGGAGGAGGAGCGAAAGACCTGGAAAAGTTGCTTTAATCTCCACGGTTCTAAGTCATCACACTTGCAAAGGGAGGTTAATAAAGTATACTGCCTGAGGTCATAGGAAGATTAAATGAGATCAAGTGTGTGCAGAGTTTTATAAACTGAGAAGTACGATACAAAAGTGAGGGATTATAGAAGATTATAATGACTAATACCTTCAGTATATAAACTACTTTCTGTTGAAAACAAAATTGGGTATTATTAAGGAGACACTGATCTGTTGTACAGACAGGCATAGTATTTTTTCATGATGCCATACCAAGCAGGACAGAAGCCAGGTCCTACCAGCTTGCTGCGTCTTGCATGACCAGGCATTCTCTGTTTTAAGGCCTTCAAGGGGATGTGCCTTACCTAAAACCCTGGCTCCCACACCAAGTGGCTGTGTAACATCAGCCCAGCCCTAATAGTCTATCATCTGAAGATCAGAGGTTAGATTTTTGCCTAACGCTGCAGAGGTAACCACAAAAATGTTCTGAAGTTTCTCATCCATAAGTCTTTGGACTAACTGCAAAATTTTATTATTGTTATCCTCACTCAGAGTCTCTCCGTTATAGGATCATCCCCAGGCCATGGTAGTACCCAAGGGAAATTACACTGTGGAAGAATGTTTTAACAAAGTTATAGTGTGGTTACAAAATCAATATCAAGGAAATTCTTGACTAATTAATATAACTAAGGATGGAAAATTTCAAGAAGTGTAGTAGATGGCAGGTAGGAAAAAGGAAAAGTTGATATATCCAAAGAACAACAAGTGGCTTGAAGATTTTTAGAAGGGGACACTCACCCTGATCAGGAAATCAGAAAAGGGAAATTAACAAATTATGGCTGATAGTTATATTAGCTCAACCTAAAGAAAGTGGATGGATCGTCTGGCGAAAGCGGATACTCAAAGTGATACAGAGAAATTCTTCTTTTCAGAAAGAATGCATTTCTGCCCTTGTTTATGTTCTCTAGGGACCACATTTCTGCCCTGGGGAAGTAGGTATTTTTAGGAATCAGAGTGGCAAAGTTTAACTCTTATAGAAATTCCAGCCACAAGAGAAGCCCTGTACCTCCATCCCCATCCCCTTGTTTTGCTTGACACCATGCCTCTGGGAGAGCCCAGTGTGGATGACAGTTAGGGCAGCACTTTTAGTGCTGGATATTCAACTCCCCCTCCCAGAAGAGTTTCCTCTGTTTTAAGGACACAGCCAGCATCACTCCACAGTGGCCCAGGAGGAGTCAGAATAACAGACTGATCCATGGCCAGGATTAAAGCATCTAAGAAATTAGGTGGGTGTCTCTGCTTGTTCTGAATGGATGGAAGAAAAAAGCTCAGGGTTACCTTTCCTTGGCACAAACTTAACTTATATAGTCATGCACAGTTGCATTCCAGCATTGATCAATGGTGATTCCAAGGCAGACTCAATTTTGTCTTTCAGTCCTGGGTTGAAGACCACCCAGGTTCTTATTAATGCAATTTTCCCACCATGAATGGCCTTCTACATGTGAGTATGTGTTCATGTATTGTGTGTATGTGTGTGTATGTGTAAACCTCACCCTCAAGCGTCACTGTCTTTGTTGGAGAGCCACCACTTCTGATTGCATTTTATTATTCAGGTATCTATAATCTGGTTTTCCATTATAGCCTAAGTTAATCTCTCAGCTATTCTTCATCAAATTCTGTAACTTCGTAGGTATAGCACCAATATAATGAAGCTAGAACTTTGCTCCACATGGAGAAATTTTGACTACTCCAAAGTGTAGGGAAGCTTTTCCTTCCTGTAGCCAAAGAAGCTTTGAGTGGTACTTCCTGACATGGTATCTTTCAGGAGCATCCTATTACCTTTCCTTTATTCTCTTCTGTTCACTTCTTGTGTTTACTTTGGGGAATCATCCTGCAACTCTTCAAGTTACTCAGGCTGGAAAGCTTGATGTATTCTTCATTTCTGCTTTTTTTTTTAATTAGTCTTTATTTCCAATGAATTTGTGATTTCTATCAATTATATGTTCCAAGTGACTCTCCTATCTATCCCTTTCTTCCAGTTACTATGCCCAATGCCTTAGTTTTGGCTCTATTAATCTCTTTCTGAACTCTGGCCTTTTACCAGGCTCCCTGCTTCTGATCTTTCACCTTGCCAATCCATCCTTTACACTTTCCCCAGATTTACCTTTGTAAAGCAGAGTTTTGATCATGTTACTATTGTAAAAACTATGTGACAAGTCTGAATGTCCACACACATGGCATAAAGACAAAAATCCTTCAAGGCTTTCATTAATCTGACCCCTTCAACTTTGAAATACATCTCCTCTTCCATACAGCTTAGAGAACAACCAGAGAAGGTTATTGGTCATTATCCATGTATTCTCACTTTTTTTCCCCACACTTTTGGTTTTTTCTTACTGTTCTTTGGCCCAGAATATTATTGCAAGCCCATCACAATTCCCTATTAGTACTATAGAAAATAGATTCTCATGCTTCAAATTCCAACCCAAATGACAACAGCAATGTGGAACTTTCCCTAATATTCTAATTTCTAATTAATTGCTTCTTCCTTTGATCCCCACAGCATTTTCCCTGTACATCTATTTTACACTTATTTAATTATACTTAATTGTTTAAACAGGTTCTCAATTATATTAAAAGCTTTGTGATGGCCCAGGGTATCTTCTACTTAGTTTTGTATTCTCTAAGAAGCATCTGCAGCATAGCGAATACTCAATTAGTGCTGAAGAATTAGAGAATGAGGAGGAAAAGTTTAATAATGGGTAAACAATAAAAACAATCAGAAAATTCAAGAGTTTCCAAAAGGCGTTGAAATTGCTAATTTTAAAAGCTTTTAGAAAATTAGAAATTCAATAATGTTTTCATATCTTAGAAGGCTCTAAATCAGGAAGCTAACAGAATTATTAATTTAAAGACTTATTAGAATTTGGCTGGGTGCAGTGGCTCACGCCTGTAATCCCAGCACTTTGGGAGGTCGAGGCAGAGGTCAGGAGTTCCAGATCAGCCTGGCCAACATGGTGAAACCTTGTCTCTACTAAAAATACAAAAATTAGCCGGGCATGGTGACGGATACCTGTAGTCCCAGCACTCCAGAGGCTGAGGCACAAGAATTGCTTGAAACGTGAAGGTGAATGTTGCAGTGAGCTGAGATTGCGTCACTGTATTCCAGCCTAGATGACAGAGCAAGACTCTGTTTCAAAAAATACAAACGAACAAAAACAAACAAAAAAATTACAATTTAAAATGATCCAGGATAAAAAGCCATTCCACCCCTCCAGTAGCTCAGACAGATTTGAGACTCAGAAACATTAGGTACAAGGTACAGAAGAAAAAGAAAGAACAAGACATGAGCCTGACAGCAAAAGGGAGTCATTTAAAGTCTGTATAGTTATTGTGTGCAACACTCCTGAAGTCCCGGCTAATGCTTTCAAATAAAGGAGTAAAAGAGATCTAAAAGTTGGAGAAATTGAGAGGCCCCAATTTCTGACATTTGAGGCAGCATCACAAAAATTTCCCATCCCCATCACTCTTCAGTAAAGTCCGACGGACTTTACTGAAGCTCTGTCCATGTATGAAGAGTTGCCAAATGGCTTTTATTGTCACATTGCTAAAAATAATAGACAAACTAAGGGTGACCTGACAATGAGAAAAATACAAAGTATGAAGGAGGTCAGGCTAAACAAAGTAAAAAATCTGTCCCTAAATGAAACAAAGGGAATTTAGTGGAGAAAATTAACATGCAATAATAGGGTTCCCCTTATTCTCAGGAATAAGACCAAAATGTCTTCTTTTATTAATATTATTAATATGTGTTTTTGAGGATCCAGCCAAAACAATAAGCAATGCATTTATTGATTTACATCCCCACCAACAGTATACAAGAGTACAAGCACTCTCTTTTCTCCACAGCCTCACCAACCCTTGCTTTTTCATCTTTTTGATAGTAGCCATTTTAACAAGTATGAGGTGATTTTATTGTGGTTTTAATTTGCCTTTCCATGATGATTAGAGATATTGATCATTTTTAATATTTCTGTTGGTCATTTGTATGTCTTCTTCCCAGAAATGTCTGAGTCCTTTGTCCATTTTATAATAGGGTTATTTGGGTTCTTGTTGTTGAGTAGTTTGAGTTCCTAATATGTTATTTATATTAACCTCTTACTCAATGTATGATTTACAAATATTTTCTCCCAGTGTGTAGGTTGTCTCTTCATTCTTTTTTTTTTTGGCCATGCAGAAGCTTTTTACTTTCAGGTAATTCCATTTGTCAAGGCATTTATTGAAATAAAGGGGAAAAATTAAACTTATTTATAGATTATATTATTTATAAATACAAGATAAAATATTTAACAAAAGGAAATTTTAGAGAGTATTAAGTGCTACTGTGATTTGAATGTTCCCTCCAAAATTTATGTTGAAATTTAATTCCAATTGTAATGTTATTAGGAAGTGGGGCCTTTAAGAAGTAATTAGGTCAGTGGATTAATGCCATTATTGTAGAAGTGGGTTAGTTATCCTGGGAGTGGGTTCATAAAAGGATGAGTTTGGCCCAATTTACTCTATTTCTCATTCTCACTTGCACTTCTGCCATGTTATCACACAGCACGAAGACCCTCACCAGATGCTGGCACCATGCTCTTGGATTTCTCAGTTCCCAGAAGTGTAAGAAATAAGGCTTTGCTCTTTATAAGTTACCTAGTCTGTGGTATTCTGTTATAGTAGCATAAAATGAACTAACACAGGTGCCTAGATGCATAATAAATATACACAGAACAACAGTATTCATTAAGACTTTCCCATGTGCCAAGATTTTTTCTACAAGTTTTGTATGTATTATTTATGCCAGAAAGTTATACTTTAAAAACATAATGTGAGAAAGGCATCCTAATTTATAATAGCAAGCAAAAATATGAACTTTTATGGAATAAACTTTGAAAATAAGCATGATGTGAAGAAATTTAATAAATCTTATTGCAATGGGTACCTTTATGGGTCAACTTAGGTAATAGATATATGCCTTGTTTATTATGCTTCTCTGGTGAACCCTGACTAGCAAATCTTACTAGGACACTTTAATAAATGAAGATATACACCTATATATAACTGAATGGAAAGATGAAATTTTACGAAGCTATCGCTATTTCCAATACAATGGGTATAACTTAATTGTTAGTGATACCTTGATGTGGTGGTTCTGAGGACAAAATTATTATAAATCCGTATTTAAAAATCAGTAGGTAAGAATATCAAGGATTACTTTTTAAAAGATTAATATTTATCATGATTACCTTACCAGACATAAAAACTGACTATAAAACTACTGTAATGGAAAACATGTTTTGGTGCAAAATTTGAAAGATGGAAAAATGCGGAAAAATGAACTTTTTACATGGACAAAAATACCATGTATCTTGTTTACATAGACACTTTTGGGTCTTTATTTCACTTTAATAATGAATGAACAGATAAGCATGGAAATCAAGGCCGTCATCCACAAGATGTTAACTTATGGGGAAGTAATGAAGGGATTGATTACTCAACAAGGTAGATCAAGGGTGGTTTTTTACTCTTTTTTCTTTTTATTTTGTAGGGGCCATTGTTTTGGTTTTTTAATCAAGTTAGACATACATTTCAGAATTAATATCAAAAAAATTCGGTGGGCTGGAAATACTTCACCAGCACTCCTGGTAAACTCAGGTCCAATAAATACAGAAAATGCCATCAAAGATTTCTACTGCCCCATTACAAGAGAAAAAGAATCAATATACACAACAAATTCACACAAATACCTCTTATGAACCTTTATGGGAATCATTACTAGTCTATCAGACAAACAAAAACACAAACACGCACAGAAAAAGAAATAATTGAACTCTGGCCAAAAATTGGAGTTCAGATAAATCGATTCAAGTTCATAGACAATAGTAAGTAAGGGGAGAGGAGAAGAGAAAATGAAAGAGATTGCTGGAAGGATGCAACCAGTGGTGGGTGGACTGGGAGAGTCCCCTTCATCAGTGAGGAAGGAGCCTGGGATGAGGGGTAGAAGTAATGTCGGGACCTGACACCTTGCAAGGAGGATTTCTCAGGTCTAGGTTCAGCTACTTTTTTTTTTTTTTTTTTTTTGGAGACGGAGTTTCTCTCTTGTTGCCCAGGCTGAAGCACAGTGGCGTGATCTCGGCTTACTGTAACCTCCGCCTCCTAGGTACAAGCAATTCTCCTGTCTCAGCATCTTGAGCAGCTGGGGATATAGGCATGCGCTACCACGCCCAGCTAATTTTGTATTTTTTTAGTAGAGATGGGGTTTCACCATGTTAGTCAGGCTGGTCACGAACCCCTAATCTCAGGTGATCCATCCGCCTTGGCCTCCCAGAGTGCTGGGATTACAGGCATTCACCACCATGCCCAGCCTCAACTACTCTTAAACTGACCTGTGGACAAGGGGCTGTGGATTCAGTTGCCTCATACAGACACAAATTGACTGCAGGGCTCCTAACCCACCTCTGACCCTCACCAAAATGAAGACGTAAAGCAGGGCAACACGAGGGAAGCCACTTTGCTAGCAGCAAGAGAGAATCTAAAGACATGTAACCCAGACTCCAGTAGGACAGATGAGCAGCTCCCAGTGGCCACCGTGGAGAGATAAGCTACTCCAAGAGGTATCTTGGTTTATGGGCCTCCTGGGTGTTGCTGCTGCTGCTTGAGTGGCACTGGAGGGTTGGGGTCATGCTGGCACCTTGTCTGAGGTGAGTCAGCATTGCCACAAATAGGGAGAAGGCAACAGCAGGAGTCTGTGTGGTTCTAAGGAAAAAGCCCAGGCATCTCTCTTCTGTATCTCACAGAGAAGCAAGAGAAAGAGAGAGGCCCAAGACCTAGCACTGGAAAGTCAGGACTAACCATCCAGTTCAGTTAGTGACAACATTAGGCTAACTCCTTCATTAGACTCCAGAGAACTTTAGGGTCCAGAGGACCCTTGGCTTACAACAAAGAAAAGGCAATGAGTCAGGAGATGAAGGATGAGATAAAGTAGGCAGCTTTTACATTTTCCATAGACAGATTTGTAAAGGAAGAATGGGAGTGATTAACCACCTTAGGGTTTTTCTGTTTGTTTTTCCACTCCCTGCATTGAAAACTTTATTTACACACACATATCATTCACTTGAATCAGGTTAGTGCATTCATGCACTCAGTCCTCATGTAAACCTCATGTAGACTGTTACCAACTTGAGAGTTGCAGCTCTAGACAGTTTGGCAGATTTGTCTCTTCCAGAGCCTAGGAATGAGAAAAAGAGTCATGCAAAGCCCTTTGGCAAACCCAGTACTCATGTAGGGGCTGGTGTTGCTAGGCTGAAGTCCAAGATGGTCTTGACTCCTGAAAAGGTATTCTCTCAATTTCATCCAAGCTGTTTCTCAGAATCCATTCTATATCAGCTTCTACACAAGCACAAAGAAAAATCTGAAATTTAGGGGAGGTTTCTCCCAGTTTTAAAATCATTTTCCTTTCCCAGTAACAGTGGAAAACAGACCATCTTGAATAAATACTCAGTCTAATCTACCTGTTGTTTTGTTTGACTCTTAGGATTTATCCACAATTTGTTTTTAAATCAAATCCAAAACTGACAACTAGCAAACTACTTTACTTTAGGAAGTTGTTCTTTTATAATAACTTAATGAGTATTTCTGAAACATACCAAGAATTACTCACCGTTTTCTTCTATTGTTTATTAGTGGAATATGCTGTTTTCAAGTTCTGTTGACAAGTCATGTCCATTTAGTTTAATATTGCATGTGCTGAAATGTTGTAATATTGTTCTTTTGTTTTCCTATATATTTTTTTTTTTTTGCCTTGGGTAATGTAAGACAATTTTCAACTCTATAGCTGTAAGGGTATTTTTATACATGCTCAAAAAGATGGATCACTCTACAGCTAACCAGAATGGTTTGCAAATAGTCTCTTAAGTAATCAGTCTGGATTGTGCGATTGATCAGTAGGGACAGAAAGAGCTTTATCAAGATGATGGGCTATGGCTGACCAGCCAGTCTGTGCAGCTGTTCAGAGACATGTTTATTAAGCACATATCAGTGAACTCAGAATGTAAGGGCTGGAAAAGTCCTTGGATACTCTCTACTCTTCATTTTATAGAATACCAACCCAAGATCTAGAAAGGGAAGCAATGTTTTCAGAACCTACAGTGAAGTTATAGAAAGAGTCAGAACAAAATCTCTGTCACTGGGAGAAGATATTTATGGCACATTTAACTGACAAAGGATTTTATCTATCATATATTAAGAACACTTGGAAATCAATAAGAAAAAACAAGCTAATTAAAAGTGGGACAAAGCTACTGTAATAGTATGACATGTTGCTACTTATTAAAGAAATGTGGTTAGAGTGGCTTAAGTAAATGGCTTAAGTAAATAAAGTAAATATGAGTGGCTGATTTTCCTGTCATAATCAGAGGTCAGGAAAGAAGCCATCTAAGGTCAGCACAGCCATCTGAGGAAGTCATCAAGGGCTTGGCTTCTTTCCTGTTCAATAGGCTTTCTCTTCACCTAGGACAGTCTTCTTCCTTTTCTCCAGGTATCAAGTTTGTGCTCCAGAAACAAATAGAAGTGATGTGCCAGGGACAAAAGTAAAAGATCTGCCTTTAAACAATTCACCTGGAGGTCCCAGTGACTCCCACTGTTCATTTGCCAGAGATGGGTTACATGACCCCCACTCCAGACTCATGTAAAAGGAGAAAACAAGTTTACCTGGGCATATTGGGATCTCAAATAAAATTAGAATCTGTTGATAAAGAAGTGAAGGATGGATAGGGAGAGACTATTAGCAATGCCTACCAAAGAAAACAGAGGCGAGACACAGAAAAGGGAAACATAATGGCTAATACAGTTAAGAAAAGCTGCCCAGTCTCACTAACAATCAGCAAAAAATAAATTAACTAAATACAAATAAATAAAATAATAAAATAGCATCCCATACTCAATCTGAAAGATAATGTCTTGGTCACAAAAATGAGGGTAAAGGAAAACTTTCATTCATGAAAATCAAAGCATAAATTTGTATAGTTACTTTGGAGGATAATTGAAAATATGTAGTAAATTTATAATGAACCAAAAATAACACTTCTAGGTGCATTTTTGAGAGAAGTTCTCCTCTGTGTGTTCAAGGAGACATGTAGAGGTGCTCTTTGCAGCTTTGACTGTACTGAATAAATACTGACAAGAATTAAATTCCCTCCATAGGGCATGTAAAACTAAACCGATACGTTCTTGCAATAAACAGACTAGATCTATTGGTATCAACTTGGACTGGCTCTTGGATTTACACTCCATACTTCTTCTGACCCTGGCCCCTACATCTTTGCCACTACTCCGGTGTGAAACATTTTTGGCTTTTCCACCAAGTTCTACAAAATCATCCTCCCACTTGGGTTTCTATGCATGATTTGCTGAAGATTTGGTGGGAGATATGAAGAAGTCAAACTGGAAGGCTTCACTTCCAATTTGTACATGTCCTTCTCATCACTGTCCCTGTTTTCTTACTATCTCCAGAATTGCCGCACCACAAGCTCCAAAGTCTTTGGTCGGTATGCAGAGCTTCATCACACACACACACACATTGCTGCTCAGCAATCCAGGTTACATGTTCCTTGGAGACATGGAATCTTGTCCCCAAGACACATATGACCTGAATTGCTGAGCAGCGACTCCAGATCTTCAACAAAATATTTTGCCTACCAAAACAACTCTTTCCTTCAGAAAAATTCTGGTGCTAGATGATAATGGCAGAATGTATTTGACACCTCATTGCCAATCAACATTACTTTTACTGAAACTGATCCCTGCTTAACCTTCAGAAAGATTATCCATAAACTGATGGTGCCTTATACAATCAATGGCATCTGGGAACCTGGGAAATATAACAAATTCTACTTAGTCCAATAATTTCTGAAAGTTGGAAAGTGAATTGGTGACAAAAGAGTATGTGACATCCTCATAGTAAATGCGGTTGTATGTAGGCGTGTCCTTATCAACTTTTGCAGGTTTCAATGATAAAGCCTTGAAAAAAATTAACACAAATAATATAACCCAGCTGGAAGTACTTGCCCCTGCTATAGAGAAGATATTTAAAAGATCTAAATAGTAATGGATAACATTCTCTTTTGTAGTCATAGATGTATTTACTTAAAGCACATATTTTATAAGCAGATCAGCATATTATAACCATATAGCTAATAATTTACCCAATCTGTAAATCATAGCTGAACCCAAGTATTTACTTTGTTATTAAGAAATATGACAATTTATGTAATGATTGTGAAGAATTATGTGTTAAAGAAAAGGGAGCTTCATGTTTTGATTATGTGGGCAAGAAATGAAATTAAAGTGGTCCATGCTGATTTATAGCCAAGTGTTTTATGACTGTAAAGTGAGACCTAGAAAATGTATGTTTGCTTTGTTTACACCTAAGCATTTCAAAAGTATGTGCCATCACCAGCCCTAAGAAGATTTACTGTTGATATGTTTATTTCAAATCCAGTTCAAATCAGTGCACACTATAGATAGGTATGTGGAATTTCTAATTCTAAAATATGAATATTGCTTTAGGATTTTCAAACTGAGCCAAATGTCCCAAATGGCATATAAAACATTCCATGTCATGTAGCCAAAACTGACACCGCTATTCCTGAAACTCTCCCTGGTGTTCACCTGCCCGCAGTTGTGCCTAGTAACGGTGAACAGGACACTGCACAGCAGAAAGAGAAGTAAAGAATCATTAAACCATCATCATTTCCAGTGCCACCCTAATAGGACTGAGAAGGCCTATACTCAGTGACATGTATCACAAAGAATGTAGCAAATGAGACTGCATGAGGGGAATGAGACTGGGACATTCATATTAACTTAGGTGGACAGGAGCTTTACAAAATGTGATAATGCAGGCCAGGCGCAGTGGCTCACGCCTGTAATCCCAGCACTTTGGGAGGCCAAGGTGGGTGGATCACGAGGTCAAGAGATCAAGACTATCCTAGCTAACATGGTGAAACCCCATCTCTACTAAAAATACAGAAAAAATTAGCCGGGCATGGTGGCAGGCACCTGTGGTCCCAGCTACTTGGAAGGCTGAGGCAGGAGAATGGTGTGAACCTGGGAGGTGGAGCTTTCAGTGAGCCAAGTTTGTGCCACTGCACTCCAGCCTGGGTAACAGAGCAAGACTCCATCTCAAAAAAAAAAAAAAAAAAAAAAAAAGAAGTGATAATGCAAATCTAGACAACCTAGATAATCAATTTTTAAATCCCTTTGTAAGCCTTGATAACTTCTCTAGTCATCTAACAGTTGGATATCAACATTGTAAGAACTTAGGATATTATTTTTAACCACATATTTTCAATTCACAGATACCTAATTTTAAAAGTAATAGAAAGTAGCATGCAGTAAGTACTAAGTAAGTAATCATCCAGACAGTTTAAATTAAGCTAAAATGTAAAGATGTATCAAATGCTATAAATTTATAATTTGATCCATAATCTAGACCAGTGCTGTCCAACAGAACTTTCTTTAATGATGGAAATATTCTATATGTGTGCTGTTCACTATGGCAGAAAAAAATGCTTATTATAACATTTTAAGTGAAGAAAGGAAAGCATAAAACTATGTATATGGTAAAATCTATGTTTTATAAAAACTACAATAGACATAAGATCAACATGATATATTATACATTTAATTAAATTAGACTGGAAGTAAATACATCCTTTTTGTTTTTTTTGAGACACAGTCTCACTCTGTTACCCAGGAAGGGGTTCACTGGTGCAATCACGGCCCACTGCAGCCTCTGCCTCCTGGGCTCAAGTGATCCTCCTGCCTCATTTTTTTTTTGTTTTTTTTGTTTTTTTTTTTTGTAGAGACAACATCTCACTATGTTGCCTAGGCTGGTCTTGAACTCCTGGGCTCAAGTGATCCTCCTGCCTCAGCTTCCCAAAGTGCTGAGATTACAGATGTGAACCACCATGACTAGTAAATATATTGATATGTAGAAAGCAGTTATTTTTTGGTGAAAGGATCATGGCTGACTTTTTAAAATTGTATTTTAAACATTCTAAATGAAATATGTAAAAAATATTATTAATACAAATAAATGAATGCAATAATAAAATAATACATATTTGTCTCTACTGGGCTATAATTTTATACAACCAACCTGAAAATTATACATGGTAAAATAACTTAAGTGATATCAGAAATCCTTGGAAAATCAAATATTGGAGGACAAGATTTAATAACAATGTTACAAGCATGGCTATCCTAACTGTTTGGGTAGTGATGGTACCATACTTCTTCGTAACACTAAGACTGTGAGATGGGCTCCTGTTGGCTTCTTATTCTGTGAAGCTCTTCATACCCTTATTCTTTTGGTTAAAACAAATATATAAATGAGAATAATTGCTATTTCACAGGTTGTTAAGGGAGAGATTAATCGAGATAAGTAAGGCAATACTATTATGATTAACACATATGGAGTTTTAATAGATATTAATCACCCTATCCCCCGTTTCCTTCTTTTTTTTTTTCTATAAAGATGGAGAAGTTTTTCATAGAAACATGTAAGACATACTTAAAGATACCCGATTTGCCATAAAAAGGAAGCATTTCAGCCGGGCGTGGTGGTTCACGCCTGTAATCCCAGCACTTTGGCAGGCTGAGGTGGGTGGATCACCTGAGGTCAAGAGTTTGAGAACAGCCTGGTTAACATGGTGAAACCTCGTTTCTACTAAAAATACAAAAAATTAGCCTGGCGTGATGGTGCGTGCCTGTAATGCAGCTACTCAGGAGACTGAGGCAGGAGAATCACTTGAACCCCAAAGGCGGAGAGTGCAACATTGCACTCTAGCTGGGGCAACAAGAGCCAAACTCCATCTCAAAAAAAAAGTAAGCATTTCTAAAATTATTATTAAAAATTGCCTCTCTTTAAATATGTCATGACCATTCATTATGGTCTATATTTCCTTGTGTTATTAAGAATAAAAATAGTTGTGAGCTCTACTGACTATTACCCATGGAGACAGGCCACATCCAGTAGCTTGACCAAAAACAATTGTTGACATGCTTCTTAGAACTATTTGGCAGTTTGTTATGCAGAGCCAGCTACTTCTCTAATAAACCAAAGAAATGTTGAGGGACTCTTCTTTTCTTTCCTGTTTCTTCTATCAACTTTAAAAATAAGGCTTCTATCAAGTTTAAAAATAAGGAAACTCTTTCCTAAAATGAAAAGAATAGATATATAGGAAAATAAAGGTCTCACAATGGCAAACTTTAAGTCTTAATTTAATCCTTTTTTAAATGAAATATGTGGGAATATCTAAATCCTCTGCATACACCCAAATTGTTTATGCAGGGTCTGAAGAACAGATAACTGGAAGTTAGGAAGAGACAGGCAGAGGGAGAAAAAAGGAGAACCAAGAGACAATAGATTGAAAGGCAACCTTGGAGGGTGGAGCAAGATGGCTGAATAGGAACAGCTCCAGTCTCCAGCTCCCAGCACAAGCGACACAGAGGACCGGTGATTTCTGCATTTTCAACTGAGGTACTGGGTTCATCTCACTAGGGAATGCCGGAAAATCGGCGCTGGTCAGCTGCTGCAGCCCAACCAGCGAGAGCTGAAGAAGGGCGAGGCATTGCCTCACCTGGGAAGCGCAAGGGGGAAGGGAATCCCTTTTCCTAGCCAGGGGAATTGAGACAGAGAACACCTGGAAAATCGGGTAACCCCCAACCCAATACTGCATTTTACCAAGGGTCTTAGCAAACAGCACACCAGGAGATTATATCCTACACCTGGCCAGGGGGGTCCCATGCCGACGGAGCCTCCCTCATTGCTAGCACAGCAGTCTGCGATCTAACCGCAAGGCAGCAGCAAGGCTGGGAGAGGGGCGCCCGCCATTGCTGAGGCTTAACTAGGTAAACAAAGCCACTGGGAAGCTCGAACTGGGTGGAGCCCACAGCAGCTCAAGGAGGCCTGACTGTCTCTGTAGACTCCACCTCTGGGGACAGGGCACAGCTAAACAAAAAAAAAAAGCAACAGAAACCTCTGGAGATGCAAACGACCCTGTCTGACAGCTTTGAAGAGAGCAGTTGATCTCCCAACATGGAGGTTGAGATCTGAGAACCGACAGACTGCCTGCTCAAGTGGGTCCCTGACCCCTGAGTAGCCTAACTGGGAGACATCCCCCACTAGGTGCAGACTGAAACCCCATACCTTATATGGTGAGGTACACCCCTGAGACGAAGCTTCCAAAGCAAGAGTGAGACAGGTACAATTGCTGTTCAGCAATATTGTATCTACTGCAGCCTCTGCTGCTGATACGCAGGCAAACAGGGTCTGGAGTGGACCTCAAGCAAACTCCAACAAACTTATAGCTGAGGATCTTGACTGTTAGAAGGAAAACTAACAAACAGGAAGGACACCCACACCAAAACCCCATCAGTACGTCACCATCATCAAAGACCAAAGGCAGATAAAAC
>NW_012116599.1:0-1097 GCF_000951035.1 Colobus angolensis palliatus | reverse complement strand
AGTCCATCAAACTTATCAGAGCTAAAGGAGGAATTACATACCAAGTGCAAAGAAACTAAAAATCTTGAAAAAAGAATGGAAGGAGGGACAACTATAATAATCAATGCAGAGAAGGTCATAAACGAACTGACAGAGATAAAAACCATGACATAAGAAATACATGACAAATGTACAAGCTTCAGTAACCGACTCAATCAACTGGAAGAAAGAGGATCAGCGATTGAGGATCAAATGAATGAAATGAAATGAGAAGAGAAGTCTAAAGAAAAAATAGGAAAAAGAAATGGACAAAGCCTTCAAGAGGTATGGGATTATGTGAAAAGACCAAACCTATGTCTGATTTGGGTGCCTGAAAGTGAGGGGGAAAATGGAACCAAGTTGGAAAACATTCTTCAGGATGTCATCCGGGAGAACTTCCCCAACCTAGTAAGGCAGGCCAACATTCAAATTCAGGAAATACAAGAACACCACAAAGATACTCCTTGAGAAGAGCAACTCCAAGACACATAATTGTCAGATTCACCAAAGTTGAAATAAAGGAAAAACTGTTAAGGGCAGCCAGAGAGAAAGGTTGGGTTACCCACAAAGGGAAGCCCATCAGACGAACAGCAGATCGCTCAGCAGAAACTACAAGCCAGAAGAGAGTGGGGGCCAATATTCAACATTCTTAAAGAAAGAATTTTCAACTCAGAATTTCATATCCAGCCAAATTAAGTTTCATAAGTGAAGGAGAAATAAAATCCTTTACAGACAAGCAAATGCTTAGAGATTTTGTCACCACCAGGCCTGCCTGGCAGGAGACACTGAAGGAAGCACTAAACAGGGAAAGGGACAACGGGTACCAGCCATTGCAAAAACATGCCAAAATGTAAAGACCATAGATGCTAGGAAGAAACTGCATCAACTAACGAGCAAAATAATCAGCTAATATCACAATGACAGGATCAAGTTCACACATAACAATATTAACTTTTAATGTAAATGCACTAAATGGTCCAATTAAAAGACACAGACTGGCAAACTGGATAAAGAGTCAAGACCCATCAGTTTTCTGTATTCAGGAGACCCATCTCACATGCAGAGACACACATAGGCTC
>NW_012116598.1:10016-11352 GCF_000951035.1 Colobus angolensis palliatus | reverse complement strand
GCGGATCACCTGAGGTCGGAAGTTCGACACCAGCCTGGCTAACATGGAGAAACGCTGTCTCTACTAAAAATACAAAAATTAGCCGGGTGTGGTGGAGAGTGCCTGTAATCCTAGCTACTCAGGAGGCTGAGACAGGAGAATCACTTGAATCCGGAAGGTGGAGGTTGCAGTGAGCCGAGATCGAGCCATTGCACTCCAGCCTGGGCGACTGAGCAAGACTCCGTCTCAAAAACAAAAAAAAAAGAATCCACAGTCTGAGCTCAGTCGTGGACAGGTCGCGACCCCGAGGTGTGGGCACAGCTGATACTCAGGAAGCCCCTGCCCAGTTAAGGAGGCCTCCCGCTAGGCCCTACTGCGCCTTTCCTGCGGCCCTCCCAGCTTACCTGGAGCAGCTGGACCGGCGGTTCAGGCCTGATGCCGTGCAGGACCCGTGGAACCCCGCAGGACGCAGAGCGGAACCCCCACACAACCCTGGACGCCTTGGTTTTCGAGTTTCGGGCGCACAATTGACCGGCGCGGTGGTTGGCTGCTCCACCGGAAGTGGGCGGGAAGGGTCTGAGCATGCTCAATGCCCCGGGGTGCAGGGAGAGTGGGAAGATTCTGAGGAGAGCCTGTGGCGGCTCCCTCCGTCGTGGGGGCCCTGATGGCTTCAGCGGGTCATTTAAATCACAATGGCCATCTTTTCAGATTTTTCATTCCTATGAGCAACTTTTTTTTTTTTTTGAGACAGGGTCTGGTGCGGTCTCGGCTCACTATAGTCTCGACCATCCAGGCTCAAGCGATCCCTCCACCTTACAGGCGCGCTGATTTTTGTATTTTTTTGGTGGAGGCTGGGTTTCGCCATGTTGCCCCGGCTGATCTGGAACTCATGGACCCAAGCGATCCGCCTGCCTCGCTGTGAGCTACCACGCCCGGCCAGGGTGATTAGTTTTAACGTGCAAGAGGAATAATCAGCTCTTTGGATCAGTTTACGTCTCTGGTTGAGAGGCTGCGTAGTTACCACCCCGGACATTAGGCCCCAGCCTACCAACTCAGACTCACCAAGGTCTCTTCTGAGGAACTGATATTTAAAGTAGATTTTAAGGGACGAGTATGAGTTTGTTGGACGAACTTGAGGGTAAAATCTTCAAGGCTGAAGGATTAGTAATTGTGAGGAGCCTCTTAAGTCTTATAACTTGGTAAATAAGACACTGAAAGAGGCTAATATTTGCAGAAGAAATCATAGAATTGGCATAGCAGTTTTTTTTTTTTTTTTTTTTTCGAGACGGAGTCTCACTCTGTCACCCAGGCTGGAGTGCAGTGGCGCGATCTCGGCTCACTCCAAGCTCCGCCGCCC
>NW_012116598.1:7328-8017 GCF_000951035.1 Colobus angolensis palliatus | reverse complement strand
AAAAAAAAAAAAAAAAAGGAAAAGAAAAAAAACTGTGTAATGTAGAGAAGAGGTAAGGGTAGGAAAAATTAATATAGCACAGATGAAATGTTTCCAGGACAACTGTGGTGGTGAACTCCTTTGATGTGTCTTTCCTGATGATAACTGATTTTAACGATACATTCTCAAAATGATGAAATATTTCGAGTGCCTAGAAATGTACCTTATGTCTCGAATCCCTTCCCACCCCTTTTAGATGTGTGTGGACAAAAAGTGTTTTAACCTGTATTTACCCCATGGGACATGTTCTCTAGACTGTCAGTCACCCTGGAGGCCTGCACAGCTACTGACTCACAGAGCTACTTTGCTCTAAGAAGAGAAGTCAATGGCAGAGCTTCCAATCGTCTATACTTGTGGGTTTGAATGTACTACCTCCTAGGCGATTGATCTTAGGCCTGATTGGAAGATGACTAGAACATTAATGCTGTGAAGATTAGTGAGCCAATACAGAGTAGGTACTTAAAAGAGCACCTGCCCCAAAGTAAGAACAAAATATATGTTATCGAAGGATTTTGTTTGTTGATGTGTGTGTGTGTGTGTGTGTGTGTGTGTGTAGAGATAGGGTTTTGCCATCTTGCCTAGGTTGGTCTTGCCATTAGGCGATCCTCCTGACATCAGGCGATCCTCATGCTTCAGCTTCCCAAAGTGTT
>NW_012116598.1:0-1088 GCF_000951035.1 Colobus angolensis palliatus | reverse complement strand
GTCTTGCTCTATCGCACATGCTAGAGTACAGTAGCGCAATCTCGGCTCACTGAATTCTCTACCTCCTGATTTCAAGCGATTCCTCTCCCGAGTAGCTGGGACTACAGGCATGGGACACCATGCCTGGCTAATTTTTGTATTTTCAGTAGAGACAGGTTTCACCATGTTGGCCAGGCTGGTCTCAAACTCCTGACCTCAGGTGATCCACCTGCCTCTGTCTCTCACTCTGCTGGGATTACAGGCATGAGCCAGTGTGCCTGGCTGGGGTTCTCTATTCCAATCACAGAAATGTGTTTGTTGAGACACTAAAAGATTATGATATAGATGAACTTGGTATAATACACTGTGTCACCATAGGATACTGTGAAAAGCAGATTGCTCTCTCATCCCACACCCAGACTTCTCTCCAGAGTTGCCATTCATAAGTTTCTTCCATATCATTACGGGAAAATCTTATGGATATATCAGTATACAAGCAAAGAGACCCTTTTCAGTTTGTTTTCACACCAATGGGAGCAAGCTATATTCAGTGTTCTGCATTTTATTTTACTTCCCACCTGTGCCGGAGGGAGGAATCCTGGCTTATCAGCCAGCCTGGACGTGGAGCAGAAAGAGAAGAGAGAGGGGTCAGGATTAAAAGATGTCAGCAGTCAAACATCAAAAATAGAGTCATACTCTTTATTAGAAGTACCCGCCAAGAATATCGCAAGAGAATATATCATATACCACAGTCTTTCAGGTAGGATACCATTGATCTTTGACTATTTTGATTGTAAGAGATATTGAAAAAGTTTGAAAGCAGAAATAAGGCATACATTTTTCTATAAACATGTCAGTCAGTGAAAACAAGTATGATCCATTATTCAAATCAGAAAATAAACTACAAAATGAACCCTCTACCAACTAATTGGTCAGAGAAAGCCCAATCTGTTTGCCTGGGGCTAGACCCCATATGCTGCATGTTTCAGTAAGTTGCTGGAATTGACAACATCCATTCTTTTCTTTTTTGTTTTTTTTTTTTTTTGAGATGGAGTTTTGCTCTTGTTACCAAGGCTGGAGTGCAGTGGCATGATCTCTGCCCACTGCAA
>NW_012116597.1:11063-11485 GCF_000951035.1 Colobus angolensis palliatus | reverse complement strand
AATTATTCTTGTAAAGAATAATGGTGGAGTCATTAAGGCTCACTGGAAGCCCGGAGACCTAGGCTGTGATATAAGCTCTGAGGTCAGTGACGTAAGAAGTCAGTGACCCACAGAGCCACACCCGCTGCCCCCTCCCCGTGGCAGGCTGAATGCAGAGGGGACTCAAAGGAGTGGAGAATGCCTTTGCCTGGGAGGAGGATGTTTGCGTGTTTAACCCAAATCCTGTACTTTTATTTCAGATCATCAGAAAAGCCCTGACTGAGGAAAAACGTGTCTCAACAAAAACATCAGCCGCAGATCTTGTGACAGAAACGGATCACCTTGTGGAAGATTTAATTATTTCTGAGTTGCGGGAAAGGTTTCCTTCACACAGGTAGGTGTACTCCTCTGGGAACACCCCCAGTAGCCCTGGCCACACTCAC
>NW_012116597.1:5469-6298 GCF_000951035.1 Colobus angolensis palliatus | reverse complement strand
CTGTAATCCCAGCACTTTGGGAGGCTGAGGCGGGCAGATCATGCGGTCAGGAGTTCGAGACCAGCCTGAACAACATGATGAAACCTTGTCCCTACTAAGAATACAAATATTAGCCCGTTGTGGTGGCATGGGCCTGTGGTCCTAGCTACTCGGGAGGCTGAGACAGAAGAATTGCTTGAACCTGGGAGGTGGAGGTTGCAGTGAGCCGAGATCACACCACTGCACTCCAGCCTGTGTGACACAACAAGACTCCGTCTTGAAAAATAAATAAACCTAATTTTAATCAAAGGGCAATATCAAAAGAATTTATCATACGGATTCTTTGAGAGGAAACATGCTGCAGTAATGAGCCAGCTGTTTCCAGGTCCTTTACTAACCATATTGGCCTGGAGGAATCTGTGGTGATGATCCGTGTGGAGGTGGCAGGGGAGGGCTGGCTTATCTGTGTGGGGTCTGGTAACGGCTTGGAGGAGATGCAGGACCGGGCACAGTGAAGTTATTGGGGCTGTGACGTGTTTCAGTCAGGTCACTTGGACAAACCGCGCTCTGAGATTGCAGGCAACCCACTGTTGCGTTAACGTGTGCAGTCGGTTCCATTTGTAAAAGGTAAATTTAGATACTCGCTGTTGTGTACACAAGGTAAAAGTTAATGTATTACGGGGTGAGCACAGGTACCTCCCTCCGCCCTTGCAGCCTGAGGGTTGCCAGGGACCGCCAGGCTCCAGAGCTCCTTCGGAAAACCATGACCCTTGGCCGGGCGCGGTGGCTCACGCCTGTAATCCCAGCACTTTGGGAGGCCGAGGCGGGCGGATCACGAGGTCAGGAGATC
>NW_012116597.1:0-624 GCF_000951035.1 Colobus angolensis palliatus | reverse complement strand
GCCTGTAGTCCCAGCTACTTGTGAGGCTGAGGCAGGAGAATCGCTTGAATCCAGGAGGCGGAGGTTGCAGTGAGCTGAGATCACGCCATTGCACTCCAGTCTGGGCGACAGGGCGAGACTCTGTCTCAAAAAAGAGTGACATGGAACACCATGAGATGCCTGCTGTTGTCTCGCAGCATCACGGCGGGAGGACAGCACTGCCAGTGGCTCTGTCTGCTGCTGCAGGGGTGGCCCCCGTCTGCTTGTCCACAGTGGTGGCCGCTCACCCACACGACTGCCAAGCCCTTGAAGGGTGGCTCATGAGACTGAGGAACTGAGGTCTTTGTTTAATTCAAATGTAAGCAGCCATAGGGGGTGACTGGCTACTGTAAGGGGCCGAGCAGTCACAGAGGTTTCATTTCAGTCTTTCCATTCACACCAACGTCTCGTCAGTCTTATCCAAAAGTTCATTGATGCCAAATCTTAGACCACATGATTCGTGGTTCGTGCAGGGAAAGTGGCTTTCAGGAGGCTGATGACCATGATGGATAATGCACCAAACAAACACCAGGACATGGGGCGTTTCTTTTTTTTTTTTTTTTGAGACGGAGTCTCACCCTTGTCGCCCAGGCTGGAGTGCAGTGG
>NW_012116596.1:7365-9109 GCF_000951035.1 Colobus angolensis palliatus | reverse complement strand
AAAAAAAAAAACCCTATTTGGAACTAATTCAAGTAGATAGGACCAAGATAGATTTTAATCAACACTGAATTCAGTGAGTTCTTAAGACACCAAAGGAGGAAGTGTGTCTGCTTCAACTGCAAAATAAAACAGGTATTGATTCTAAAAACATTGAATGACAGCAAGTGGGCCATACCAGTCTCATATTTCAGACGTGATTTACCGTTGTGTATTTTTCCAGAGCCCACCTCATCTGGGACGAAGTATTGCTAATAATTTATGACAATTTATCACCACCCACCCAGGTTAAAAGAGTGAACTAGCCAGTATTAACCTGGTTTTTACACCAGAGGCCAGAAACCTCCTTTCTTCCTATCGCCAAGGGTAACTTAGGGGCGTGGTGTTACCATTTGAACATAAAACACCCTCAATCCCTGTATTTCTTTCTCTTCCCCTTGATTCATGAAACACACAGAAGTAAAAATAGCAAGTAGGTGTGGGAGGCAGACACCCACATAAAGCAGCAGAATTTATTATTTGTGTCTTACAGATTTATTAACAGGTTTGCTAACACTTCTTTCGTTGAGTTGGTGCTTGAAACTCTCATAAGCATGTAATTTTCAACTAAGTGTTCCCAGGTGTGGCCTGGTTGTGGAGATACAGCAGACTGACACTCAAAAGTTATTTTTAACAATAATGACCTGCTCCAAGGGCCACTGCGGGCTTTAATTTTGAAGGGCGAGCTTGACTATTTCACATCTTTGTGGCATATAACCATGCCACATTTCAATGAATGCTATTTATTTATTTATTTATTTATTTGAGATGGAGTCTCTGTCACTCAGGCTGGAGTGCAGTGGTGTGATCTCAGCTCATTGCAACCTCTGCCTCTTGGGTTCAAGCGTTTCTCCCACCTCAGCCTCTCCAGTAGCTGGGACAGAAGGTGCACGCCACGAGGCCCAGCTAATTCAATGAATGTTTTCTGTCCCAAATTGAAAAGGTTTAAAGGATGCAAGATTCATACTTTTATATAACAGAAGGGCAGCTGTTATCTCCACATTGCCTAAGATGTTATGATTTTAATTTCTGCAATGTAGTGATCACATCCACATTGGACTATCTCAGTGTGGGTCACAGAACACAAGTTTGTAATGCTTAATGACATCTGTGAGAACTGCTCAGTGAAAATGGAATTCCTGAGCTGAGAAGTCCACATTTCTGTTCATCTACATGAATGTATTAATCAGTTAACAAATAAATACTCAATATTTATTCCATGCAATGGTAACAAATACGAGGGAACCAAAAAGTACAAGACACAGTGCTGTTTTGAAATGCTTAGAATTTAATTGATGATAAAAATTACATCATAAAAACCCCATATTCATCCTTCAAGAATCAGTTCAAGCCTCCCACCTGGCTCTCCTTCAGTGTTCCTTCCTGGGAAGAGTCAGTCACTCCTTTTTCTGGACTTTTCACCACTTTCACTCTAACCTGTAATGATTTCTACAGGCACTGTCTACACAGTTGCCTAGTACAATGCAACATGGTAGGTGCTCGACAAAATGTAAGTTAAATAAACAATGAACAAAGGAGCCAGTGCACCAGAAGAACCAAAGAACACTCTGGATTGTAATATGCATAAAACAAGTGGAGCAGAATGAGTGCTCACCCCAAGCTGGAGTGGTTGGTGGCGGTATGTAAAATAGACCAGACCTTCTTGGCTGGGATGCTCAGCTGTAGGGAATTACGCATATGACCCCAT
>NW_012116596.1:1403-2270 GCF_000951035.1 Colobus angolensis palliatus | reverse complement strand
TTTTTGTAGAGAAGAGGTCTTGCTATTTTGCTGAGGCTGGTCTCGAACTCCTGGGGTCAAGTGATCTTCCCACGTTGGATTCCCAAAGCGCTTGGATTACAGGTGTGAGCCACCATGCTTGGCCTATTTTTACTGTTCTAGAGATGGGGTCTCTTTCTCTTCCCCAGGCTTGAGTACAGTGGCACAATCACAGCTTGCTGTTGTCACGAATTCCAGGGCTCAAGTGATCTTCCCACCTCAGTCTCCCAAGTAGTTGGGATTACAGGTGCATGTCACCATTCTCAGCTAATTTATTTACTTTTTTAGAGCCAGGGTCTTGCTATGTTGGCTATGCTGGTCTTGAACTCCTGGCATCAATCGACCCTTCTGACTGGGCTTCTGAGTAACTGGGATTACAGGTGTGAGCCATTATTCCTGTGGCTTGTTGTTTTAGATAGGGTCTCACCTAGGCTGGAGTGCAGTGGCACAATCCTAGCTAGTTGCAAGCTCCAATTCCTGGGTTCAAGCAATTCTTGTGCCTCAGCCTCCCAAGTAACTGGGATTACAGTGCACGCCACCGTGCCCAGCCCTGTGGCTTAACAAGGTTTCATAGTTTTCAGCCTCCAGATCTTATAAATCTTTGGTCTAGTGATATATCTATATTTGCAATATATTCAGATAATAATAAAATGTTGACTGAAGAAAAGACAAGTAGACACAGGATGTGAGGTTACTCCAGCTAAGAAAAAGCTTAGATATGGGCAGAGTGGGCAGTTTTTTCCACTGGGGCAGTAGAGGGCACTTGCCACCTTTTCTCTCATTTGCTCTGCATCTCTTCTTTTTGGAGAAACAGAGTCAGTACCAGAACCAGCCAGAATGAATTGCCCC
>NW_012116596.1:0-1353 GCF_000951035.1 Colobus angolensis palliatus | reverse complement strand
CAATATATTCAGATAATAATAAAATGTTGACTGAAGAAAAGACAAGTAGACACAGGATGTGAGGTTACTCCAGCTAAGAAAAAGCTTAGATATGGGCAGAGTGGGCAGTTTTTTCCACTGGGGCAGTAGAGGGCACTTGCCACCTTTTCTCTCATTTGCTCTGCATCTCTTCTTTTTGGAGAAACAGAGTCAGTACCAGAACCAGCCAGAATGAATTGCCCCTGAGTCACTGCTGGTGGATCCCTCAGACTCCATCCATGCACTTCAGATGGAATTAACCCACCCTATCACAATAAATGGGTTCATGGTTGTTTACTGGACCCAAGCCAGGCCAATGGGCCTCATTTTGGGGAGCCTGTCTGGAATGATGAGGATGCAGTGTTTTCCTTTTGAAGGGATTAGCCGCTATAGGGAGGACATCATAGACCCAGAGCTGTGGAAGGCTACTTTTGTCTTTTATTGAACCTGCTTATGAAATCTAGAGAACTCCATCAGATTAGGTAATTATGGAATACAGTTTGTGGTAACCAGCCTCCAGCATCATCTTGGAGTTGTCTCTTGCATAGTGCCCCAAGATAGTCAATTATCTTCAGTGATTCTTGCCACCTGCTAGTCATCTTTGTGGAACCCTCTTTGAGTTTTTGGATTTTTTTTTTTTTTTTTTTTTGCCAAGGCTGGAGTGCAGTAGTGCAATTTCAGCTCACTGCAACCTCTGCAACATAAGCCTCCCAGGTTCAAGCCATTCTCCTGCCTCAGTCTCCTGAGTAGCTGGGATTACAGGCACCCACCACCATGTCCAGCTAACTTTTGTATTTTTAGTAGACATCGTGTTTCTCCGTGTTGGTCAGGCTGGTCTCGAACTCTTGACCTCAGGTGGTCCACTGCCTCAGCCTCCCAAAGTGTTGGCATTACAGGCATGGGACTCCATGCCCGGCCTTAGTATATATTTTCATGATATTCAGCCTCTTTTTGCCCCAGATATCATACCTATTTTACCTACCTAATATTTAAGTAGTTTCCATGTTGTGATTAAAAAAAAATTACCTTAATTACCTAGATTATTGCTAATTGTGACATATGCAAAATCTATTAATGTAATAAATCTCCCTTTTTAAGTCAAAAAATAATTTTGTATAATTCCAAACAGGAAACTGACAAGGCATAGGTATTCTCAGCAGTCTCTAAAGTCCCAAAATCTAATGACAATTTTACCTGACCAGATCGTTAGAAGTATTGCTGTAAATTTGGATATCATATTCTAATTTTAAAGCCAAATGCTTTTTGAGAAATAAGCAAGCTGTTTGAAAATCTTTATATTATAATGGTCTTGATAAGCAGTTATGTCTTATGGGG
>NW_012116595.1:9644-10024 GCF_000951035.1 Colobus angolensis palliatus | reverse complement strand
GAGTAGCCGGGATGACAGGCATGTCACCTGTATCACCTGGCTAATTTTTGTATTTTTAGTAGAGATGGGGTTTCACCATGTTGGTCAGGTTGGTCTCAAACTCCTGACCTCAGGCAATCCACCCACCTCGGCCTCCCAAAGTGCTGGGATTACAGGTGTCAGCCACCACGCCTGGACCTGAGAGACTTCTTAAGAGCTCTCCAATAATAAGCATTCAAGTAAGAAAGGACGCCAACCGCAGCGGAAAGAACATGGGCTTGCTGGTCAGACGACGTTGTCAGAGCTCCAGGATTTTCTTCTTTTTTTTTTTTTTTTTGAGATGGAGTCTTGCTCTGTTGCCCAGGCTGGAGTGCAGTGGTACAATCTTGGCTCACTGCAAG
>NW_012116595.1:3881-4669 GCF_000951035.1 Colobus angolensis palliatus | reverse complement strand
AATTCTGCAAAGAGGTAGCCCCCACAGGCCAAGTCCAACGCCAGCTTCCCAACTTCCCACTTGCGGTGCCTCCCCCGAGCCCAGGACCCTCTTTGAAGCGATCTGAGACATAAGGCAATAGCTAGAGGCAACGTGATCATTCATTTTCAGACTCTCAGGATATGCCAAGTGTATAGAATCCCCAGATAAGATAACCAGGTGAACGTTTATTTCCTGATTGTAGAACCAACCTATGTCAGCAGGAACATTATTGATTTGAGTGTCAAGTACTGAAAGTCTCAGCAGACCATGGTTACAGAAACTGATGAGCGTGGGCCTGCTAACAGGAAGTCTGGTCCCTGGCCAGCTTCCGGCCAGAAAGCTCCATTAGCGTAGAGAGGGAGGCCTCAATTCAAGGACTCCCAAGGCCATTACACAGATGAGATGGGCAGCTGCCTCCTGTGCAGACCACAGTTACAGTAAGCAGAACTGATGTACGATGGCAGAACAAACCTCAGGACTTCAGGACCCGTGGGCATGAGATTAAGGGTAACCTGGGCAGCTCTCTCCTCAGAGAGTTTAGGGGGATGAGTATGTCCTTGGTCTGTACTATGTACTGGCAACTTCTGGCATAACATTGCAGTATTGATAGCTTCACTGTACAACCAACCACAAGGAGGCCCCATGTTTTTTTTTTTTTTTTGACGGAGTCTTGCTCTGTCACCCAGGCTGGAGTGCAGTGATGCGATCTTGGCTCACTACAGCCTCTGCCTCCTGGGTTCAAGCAATTCTCCTGCCTCAGCCTCCCA
>NW_012116595.1:0-1335 GCF_000951035.1 Colobus angolensis palliatus | reverse complement strand
GTGAGCCACCATGCCAGGCCCACTCACAGTATTTTAGAAAGTTTCTCAATTAAAACAATAAAGCCAACTGCATTTAAGATCACCTTGAACGCAAATGGTTCACTTTATTAAATCCTGACCTTGCCCTTTAATGTCCTGTGTGAGGAAATGAGAACTATGCATAAGGCATGCCTGCCGCCCATGAAAGCATGATGGCTGTCTAGAGATCTTGTTCTTGTGCCTGATCTTGTTCTTGTGCAATTGTCTTGAGTTGTGGGCTGAACTAGCCACTTTATTTTGCAGAATATCATTTTTATTAAAAAACAACTGACAACTGGGCATGGTGGCATGCGTCTGTAGTTCCAGCTACTTGGGAGGCTGGAACAGGAGAACTGCTTGAGCCCAGGCAGTCGAAACCAGCCTGGACAACATAGCAAGACCCCATTAAAAAAAAAAAAAACTGACAAATATGGGCATTTAGCAAATACTCTCTTAAAAATGAACAAACTGAGCTGATCACTTCAAGGGAAACAAACTAAAGATATTTATTGCCAATGATAAAATTTGAGCATTCAAGCAAAAATGAGAACTTTGGAAAATGTGTGTCCACCAGCCTGAACGTGACAGCTTCTCAATTTTTTTTTTTTTTCTTTTTGACAAGGTCTCAATCTGTCACCCAGGCCGGAGTGCAGTGGTGCAATCATGGCTCGCTGCAGCCTTGACTTCCTGGCCTCAAGTGATCCTCCCACCTCAGGTTCCAGTGTATCTGGGACTACAGGCATGTGCCACTGTGCCCAGCTAATTTTTATATTTTTTGTAGAGATGAGGTTTCATCATGCTGCCCAGGCTGGTCTCAAACTCCTGGGCTCACACCTGTAATCCCAGCACTTTAGGAGTGGTGGTGGGCGCCTGTAATCCCAGCTACTCAGGAAGGCTGAGGCAGGAGAATCGCTTGAACCTAGGAGGTGGAGGTTGCAGTGAGCCGAGACAGCGCCACTCCGTCTCAAAAAAAAAAAAAAAGAAAAAATCCACTGCTCTATCTTGCACTTGGATGTAACTTTGCCCCACCCATGATCCTGTAACGTCATGCACTGGTCACTTAGAAAATACTGGTTTACTGTGTTATGCAGATCTTCCAAAGTTGACATATTACACAATATTTTTTAAAAATTATATCCGCCAGGCACAGTGGTGCACACCTGTAGTCCCAGCTACTCGGGAAGCTGAGGCAGGAGAATCACTTGAACCCAGGAGGCAGAGGTAGCAGAGAGCCAAGTTCCCACGCCTGTAGTCCCAGCACTTTGGGAGGCCGAGGCGGGTGGATCACTTGAGGTCAGGAGTTCAAGACCAGCCTGG
>NW_012116594.1:11967-12738 GCF_000951035.1 Colobus angolensis palliatus | reverse complement strand
TGGATCCCAGCCTCCCAAAGTGCTGGGATTACAGGTGTGAGCCACTGCCGGCCTTTTTTTTGTTTTTGTTTTTGTTTTAGTTTTTGTTTTCTTTGAGACGGAGTCTTAGTCTGTCACCCAGGCTGGAGTGCAGTGACGCCATCTCGGCTCACTGCAATCTCTGCCTCCAGGGTTCAAGCGATTCTCCTGCCTCAGCCTCCCGAGTCTCAGTGGTGTGATCTCTGCTCACTGCAGCCTCAAACTCCTAAGCTCAAGCAATCCTCCCACCTCAGCCTCCTGAGTAGTAGCTGGGACCACAGGTGCATGTCACTATGCCCAGTTAGTTTTTTGCATTTTTAGTAAAGATGAGGTTTCACCATGCTGGCCAGGCTGGCTTCAAAATCCTGAGCTGAAGCATCTTCCCACCTCAGCCTCCCAAAGGGCGGGGATTACAAGTGTGAGCCACTGTGCCTAGTCCTTAAAAAAAAAAAATGTATAATTTATTTATTTTGATAAAATAAATCAGTATATTCTTGGTTCTTCAGGTCCCTTGGCAGCTCAGGACTTCTCTCTTTTTTTTTTTTTTTTTTGAGACGGACTCTCGCTCTGTCACCCAGGCTGGAGTGCAGTGGCCGGATCTCAGCTCACTGCAAGCTCTACCTCCCGGGTTCACGCCATTCTCCTGCCTCAGCCTCCCGGGTAGCTGGGACTACAGGCGCCGCCACCTTGCCCGGCTAGTTTTTTTTGTAGTTTTTAGTAGAGACGAGGTTTCACCGTATTAGCCAGGATAGT
>NW_012116594.1:5936-6512 GCF_000951035.1 Colobus angolensis palliatus | reverse complement strand
CGTTCTTGTTACCCAGGCTAGAGTGCAATGTCACGATCTCAGCTCATGGCAACCTCAGCCTCCCGGGTTCAAGCGATTCTCCTGCCTCAGCCTCCCCAGTAGCTGGGATTACAGGCATGTGCCACCACGCCCAGCTTATTTTGTGTTTTTAGTAGAGATGGGGTTTCTCCATGTTGGTCAGGCTGGTCTCGAACTCCTGACCTACGGTGATCCGCCCACCTCAGCCTCCCAAAGTGCTGGAATTACAGGCGTGAGCCACCGTGCCCGGTCTTCTGCAGAACTCTTACCTCAGTCTGCAGTTGTGCAGCCACTGGTGGGGTTCTGTGTTGAATGTCAGACTCCCCCATAGAACATAGGCTTCATGTGCGAAGGAACCTGCCTGTTTTGCTTGTCATTGTGTCCGCAGCACCTAGGACTGGACCTGGCACACAGAGTCTCACTCTGTCTCCCAGGCTGGAGTGCAGTGGTGCACTCGGCTCACTGCAAGAGCTAATTTTGTGAGCCACCGCGCCCGGCCTTTTTAAAATTTTTAATTTTTTTTTTTTTTTTTTTTTTTTTTTTTTTGAGACACGGTCT
>NW_012116594.1:0-295 GCF_000951035.1 Colobus angolensis palliatus | reverse complement strand
CCCCCCCCATGCCCGGCTAATTTTTGTATTCTTTTTACTAGCTACAGGGTTTCACCATGTTGACCAGACTGGTCTTGATCTCCTGATCTCGTCCCCGCCCTCCTTGGCCTCCCAAAGTGCTGGAATTACAGGCTTGAGCCATCGTTCCGGGCCTTTTTTTTTTTTTTCCCTGAAGTAGAGAACTTTCACCTTTTCACTTAAAGAAAGAAAGCACTTTGTGGCTTCTCTTTGGCATATCCACATTATGAGTATCACTCCTCCTGTGCTTTGAAGGCTTCTTTTTTTTTTTTTTTTT
>NW_012116593.1:9666-9967 GCF_000951035.1 Colobus angolensis palliatus | reverse complement strand
TCACCCAGGAACTTATCTTCTAATGCAGGTGTAAATGACTATTAGAGATACTTTGCTGAAAACTTGGTGAGCAAGCAGAGAGCATGAGGACGTTAAGCCCCTTTATAGAGTAGAGAAGGTGTGGCACGGGAAGGGGGAGCTAGCTAGGATACTGAGGAAAGGCTGAGTCTTCATACAGCTTGGTGAAGGTTTCCTCGGCACCCACATCCCAGCCTCTTTCTTGCAATGGATCAAGGTGACTTGGTGACATTCTCTGCCGCCCTAACTTCCATCTGATCATGATATTTTCCCCACCTACAGC
>NW_012116593.1:3205-4066 GCF_000951035.1 Colobus angolensis palliatus | reverse complement strand
CTCACTGCAACCTCTGCTTCCTGGGTTCAAGCCATTCTCCTGCCTCAGCCTCCTGAGTTGCTGGGATTACAGGTGCACGCCACCACGCTCAGCTAATTTTTGTATTTTCAGTACAGATGGGGTTTCATCATGTTGGCCAGGCTGGTCTTGAACTCCTGACCTCAGAAGATCCACTCGCCTCAGCCTCCCAAAGTGCTGGGATTACAGGTGTGAGCCACCGCAAATGGCTTTTTGATGAACCCCATGTGTGCAGTGTTGCTCCCCAGCGTCCTAAGGCTTGCTGGAGATCGTCCCCACTCAGCCAGGAGGAGGCGCTCTGTCCAGGTTTGGAGAGGTGAACACATTTCCCAGCGGAAAACCAAAGGTGAGTTGGCCTCGGAAGACCAGGGAGGAGAGAGAAGGAAGGCAGATCCCAGGAGTCCCGGTTCCCAGTTCCCAAGGGCTCACAGCTGGCTAATGGCTACTGCAACTGGGTTATCTGCAGTTCACCTCCCAGGTCCCACCTCTCCCTAAGTCTAAGGATCAAAAGTCCTGGCTCTCTAGAGCTCATCCTGTCCAATCTTGCTGCATCCAGAGCAACCCTCCACTAGACAGGCTGCCAGCACCTGTGCAAGAGGGGTGGGGAAACATGAGAAAAGACGAAGCATGAGGCTGGGTTTCCTTTAAGATTGCAGTTTGGGCACAGTGGCTCATGCCTCTAATCCCAGCACTTTGGGAGACCAAGGTGGGTGGATCACGAGGTCAGGAGATCGAGACCAGCCTGGCCAACATAGTGAAACCCCATCTCTACTAACAATACAAAAATTAACTGGGCGTGGTGGCATGCACCTGTAGTCTCAGCTACTCAGGAGGCTGAGGCAG
>NW_012116593.1:0-1380 GCF_000951035.1 Colobus angolensis palliatus | reverse complement strand
TTGCCTGGCTTATCTTAGTGTACATTCTTGGTAAACAACCTGTGAACTGCCTCTTCTTTTCTTTTGAAAACCCACTTGTAACTGCTGCTAATTAAGAGCTTATGTTCAGGGCAACTTAAATCTATGCTCCCTGATTGCAGTCTTCAAACTTGATGCAAACAAACTCTCTTCTTATATTAATTTTGCCTCAGTTTTTTCCTTTAGGGCCACAATAGGGAAGGGAATCCTTAAGGTCAGTGACACCAGGACAGCTCAGTTGCAAATTCCTTGTCCCTTCATCCTTAGAAATGCACCAGTAACCTCTCTGTGCCTACTCGGGCTTGGGAGCCTTCCTGATTTAAAAAAGAAGAAGAAGGAAGAAGACGAAAGAAGAGAAAGAAAGAAGAGGAAGAAGAGAAAGAAGAGGAGGAGGAAGAAGAAGAAGGAGAAGGAGATGAAGAAGAAAAAGGAAGAGAAAGAAAGAAAGAAGAGAAAGAGGAGGAGGAAGAAGGAGAAGGAGAAGGGAAGGAGGAAGAAGGAGAAGGAGAAGGGAAGAAGGAAGAAGAAGAAACAACTTGTCAGACTGAGAGACCTGACTTTTGCTTCGGAAAATTGGTCCTGGAAGTTCAGAGCATTTACTGTAAACCTCTCCTGGGTGATCACTGAGGAGTTGGGAGCCTCTTGCTCCCAGCATGTATGTTGACTCCAGGAGAGGTGGTGAGCTGCTTAAGGCTGGTGGTGGCAAATCAGGCCCAGAGAAAAAGCACCCTGTCTACCAGGCCAGATGCTTCTTCTGCAGTGTTGTAACTGTAGTAAGTCCATTGCCTGATGTATTCAGCAAGTCAGCAAGTAATTGCCCAGTGGGTTCGTTCTGCCTGCTGTACAGACAAAACCCATTCACTGATACTGTGGTATTAAAGAATTTAATTAACAATACATTCACTGATACTGTGGTATTACAGTAAACAATTTAATTAATGATAGGCCAGCCACGTGGGAGAACTGGGGATCACTCAAATCAATCTCCTTGAAGGCTTAGAGGTTAGAATTTTTCAAGGATAGTTTGGTGGGCAGGGAACTAAGGAATGGGTGCTGCTGATTGGTCAGGGATGCGATCCTGGTGGAAAACTGTCCTCATGCACTGTGTCTGCCTCTGGTTGGGGTGAGGGCACAGGACTGGTTGAGTCATGAGTCATTAAGTCCAGGTGGGCTCAGTCGGTTGCCAGAATGCAGAAGTCTGAGAAACATCTCAGAAGACTAATCTTAGATTCTGGGATTGGTAGTGGTGTCATCTGTAGGAGCAATGGGGAGGTCACAAAACTTGTGACCTCTAGCCACAACAACTCCTTAGCAATAAGAGATTATGGAAACTATGCCCTACTCCTTTTTTTTTTTTTTTTT
>NW_012116592.1:4878-5960 GCF_000951035.1 Colobus angolensis palliatus | reverse complement strand
TGTAGTCCCAGCTATTCGGGAGGCTAAGGCAGGAGAATGGTGTAAACCCGGGAGGCGGAGCTTGCAGTGAGCTGAGATCCGGCCACTGCACTCCAGCCTGAGCAACAGAGCCAGACTCCGACTCAAAAAAAAAAAAGAAAACACAATAAACCAGCTAGGTATAACAGACATAGACAAAATATATAACAATAACAACAGAATCCACATTTCTTAAGTGAGCATGGGACATTTTCCAGGATAGACCATAAGTTTCACCACAAATTAAGTCTCAATAGATTTTAAAAGATATCATTTAAAGTATCTTCTCTGACCACAACAGGATGAGATTAGAGACCAATAATAGAAGGAAACTGGAAAGTTCACAAATTTATAGAAATTAACACTCATTTAAGAACCAGTGGATGAATGAAGAAATCACAGGGGAAATACGAAAATACGTAGAGATCAGTGAAAACAAAAACACAATATACCAAAACTTATGAGATGCAATGAAAGTAGCGCTAAGTGGGGGATTTGTAACAACAAGCACATTTTAAACATCTCAGCCAGGCACGGTGGTTCATGCCTGAAATCCCAGCAGTTTGGGAGGCCAAGGTGGGAGGATTGCCTGAGCTCAGGAGTTCAAGACTAGCCTGGACAACATGGCGAAATACCGTCTTTATGAAAAATGGGAAAACTAGCCAGGCATGGGGGCGCATGCCTATAGTCCAGACTACTAAAGACGTTGAGGTGGGAGGATCACTTGAGCCTGGGAGGTCAAGACTGCACTGAGCTGTGGTCACACCGCTGCCTTCCAGCCTGGGCCACAGAGTGACATCCTGTCTCAAAGAAATATATGTATATTTATATTATATGTAATATATAAATGTAATGATTATTACGCCTGTAATCCGAGCACTTTGGGAGGCTGAGACAGACAGATCACTTGAGCACAGCAGTTCAAGACCAGACTGACCAACATGGTTGAAACCTCTCCTCTACCAAAAAATACAAAAATTAGCTGGGCATGGTGGCACATGCCTGTGATCCCAGCTCCTCAGGAGGCTGAGGCAGGAGAATTGCTTGAACCCGGGAGGCAGAGG
>NW_012116592.1:0-3443 GCF_000951035.1 Colobus angolensis palliatus | reverse complement strand
TGGTTTGTGGATGTTGTTTGTTGGTTTGTGGATGTTTGTTGGTTTGTGGATGTTTGTTGGTTTGTGGATGTTGTTTGTTGGTTTGTGGATGTTTGAAGAGTTAGGTATTTATTGTAGTTGTCACAGTATGGGCTTGTTTGTACCTGTCCTTCTTGGGAAGGCTTTCCAAGTATTTGAAGGCACTTGGATGTTGTGATCTAAGTTTTTGGTCACTGCAGCCACAACTGCATAAGGGGTAGCCCAAGCCCAGTAACATTTGTGCCCATCCCTCTTGAGAAGGCTTTCTGGGTAATCAAAGGGAATTGAGTGTTTTGATCTTAATTCTTTGGTGTCTGTAGCCATATCTGCACTAGTGGGGGCCACAAGTCCAATAATGCCGCAACTCTTGCTGCCTTGTGCTGCCTTGGTGGGCTTCGGTAAGACCCAGGAGGATTCCCTGGATTATCAGGCAAAGTCTCTAGTTCTCTTCCTTCACTTTCACCCACACAGAAGGAGTCTTTCCTTCCGTGTCGGATTGCCAAGAGTTGGGGGAAGGATGGCGCCAGCAGTTCCGTGGCCACCACGGCAGGGACTGTGCCGGCTCATACCTGAAGCCAGCACAGTCCTGGATCTTGCCTGAGGCCCACGGCAGCTACTGCCTGGCCACCACGGATGTTTCCTCCAGGCCTAGGAGCTCTTTAGTCAGCGGGTGGTGAATCCTTTCCCCAGTCCAGGGAAGCAGGCTCACTGCTGGCCCAGGCTGGGTCTACAAATGCCACCCAGAAGCTAGGGCTTGTAATCAGGGGCTTCGGGAATCTGCTTGGTGCTTTATTTTACTGTGGCTGAGGTGGTGCCCAAGGGCAAGGCAAAGTTCTCTTTACTCTTCCCTCACCTTTCTACCAGCAGAAGGAAGGAGTCTCTCCCTAAACTGCCCTGTCTGGCATTTGGGGGCAGGTGGGGTAAGCACTCCCTGGGCTGCCACAGCTGGTGTCTTACTGGGTTGGGTGCACCCCACGTCTACTGGCTCTGAGCCCAATGCAGCACCAGGATTTGCCTAAGGACTGCAGTCCTTATGGCCCAACTGCCTTTCAGATTTATTCAGGACCCCAAGGCATTTTAGTCAGCCAGTGGATGGGCTAGCTGAAACTCAAGTTCCTACTGCTGGGGCAGAGGATTCCCCTCGAGCAAGGGCTACGCTAAATGCTCCTTCCTGAGAGTTGGCAGAATTCTGCGCTATGTCGTGTCCCACTGTGGCAGGGCAGTACTAATTTCCAATGCAAAGTCTCCAAATCACTAAGCTTTTTCTACCCCAAGCACACAGCTTCTCTCTGCATGTGCTCCTGGGGGATGGGGCAGGGGTGCTGTAGGCAATGCAAGGCTGTCTTTCCTCCCCTCTTCGGTGCCTCGTTACTTGAATAACGCTAAAGCCAGGTGCTCTGATCAGTCATCTGACTTTTGGTTCTTATGAAGGAACTTTCTTGCATGAATAGTTATTCAATTTGGTGTTCCTGTTGGGGAACGATCATTGGAGGGTTCTATTCTGCCATCTTGCCCTGCCTCCTCCACAAAAGATTTCGTTTCCATTGGATACATTATCTATAGGTGGAACTGCTGGGTAGGTGTATCTTTAACTCCTTTTTTTTGTTTTTTCGCTCTGTCGCCCAGGCTGGAGTGCAGTGGCGCGATCTCAACTCACTGCAAGCTCCACCTCCTGGGTTCAGGCCATTCTCCTGCCTCAACCTCCCAAGTAGCTGGGACCACAGGCGCCCACCACCATGCCCGGCTAATTTTTTGTATTTTTTAGTAGAGACGGGGTTTCACCGTGTTAGCCAGGATGGTCTCGATCTCCTGACCTCGTGATCCGCCCGTCTCGGCCTCCCAAAGTGCTGGGATTACAGGCTTGAGCCACCGCGCCCGGCCTCACCACAGTATTTTTAAATGAGAAGTGCATACAATATAGTTTATCAGAAACTGTATTGTGTTTGTGGACACAACGCTGCAGCAGATCTATACTCAGCAAGTGCATGTGTGTGTAAAGGCGCGTCCTTTATGCATACCAATGTGTCCGAGTAAACAGGACCCACAGCTGTCACTTATACAGCAAAACAATCTGCAAAACAAGTGTTTTTCTGTAGCTTGATGTATCATAACAGCATTTATTTTAAAATGTAATAGAATTGGGGTCTCGCTATGTGGCCCAGGCTGGTCATGAACTCCTGGTCTCAAGTGATCCTCCTGCCTCAACCTCCCAAAGTACTGGGATTATAGGCATGAGCCACTGTGCCTGGACATATAACAGCAATGTTTACAAAGCATCTGAGGCTGGGCGTGGTGGCTCACACCTGTAATGCCAACACTTTGGGAGGCCAAGGTGGATGGATCACTTGAGGTCAGGAGTTTGAGACCAGCCTGGCCAACGTGGTGAAACCCCATCTCTACTAAAAATGCAAAAATTAGCCAGGCATGGTGGCAGGTGCCTGTAATCCCACCTACTCCAGAGGCTGAGGCGGGAGAATGGCGTGAACCCAGGAGGCGGAGGTTGCAGTGAGCTGTGATCCAGCCACTGCACTCCAGCCCGGGCGACAGAGCAAGACTCTGTCTCAAAAAAAAAGGTGGGGGGGGGGCGTTTACGTAAGTGGGAGTTGAACAATGCAAACACATAGACACACACACACACAGACACATGCACACACAGATACACAAACACACACAAAAACATGGGCACACACACAAACACAGAGACACACACAAATACGCAAACACACACACAGACACACACACACACTCTTTCTCTCCTCCCTTTCTCCCTTCTCTCTGCCATGTGAGGGTATGAGGAGACTTGTCTGCCACCTGCAGACCAGGAACAGGGCCTCACCAGACTCCCAGGCTTCGGCAGCTTGGTCTTGGACTTCCCAGCCTCCAGAACTGTGAGAACGAAATGTCTGTTCTTTGAGCCTCAAGCCAATGAAAGTTTGTTACAGCAGCCTACGCTGACAGAGACAGGGTCCATATAGCTCCTCAAAGGTTCGGGGCCAGAAGCTGGATTGCACTGAGAATGCATTCTCTGGCGCCCAACACCAGAAGTGTGCCAGTCGTGAAGAAAAAGTTTGAAATGTACAGTGAGAAGCTTGGTGGTGGGAAATTATTTCCATCTTTAGAGATGTGAAATTGTTAGTACAATATTCGATGTTTATTGATACCCAATTAAAACAGTTCTACCTGTCAGAAATACTCAGTAATGTAGTATACATAATTTTTTTTTTTTTTTTTTTTTGAGATAGGTTCTTACTCTGTTACCTAGGCTGGAATGCAACGGCACAATCACAGCTCACTGCAGCCTTCACCTCCTGGGCTCAGGTGATCCTTCCACCTTGGCCTCCCCGGTAGCTGGGACTACAGGAGTGTGCCACCACCATGCCTGGCTCAATTTTTGTATTTTTTTGTAGAGGAAAGGTTTTGTCCAG
>NW_012116591.1:9727-10246 GCF_000951035.1 Colobus angolensis palliatus | reverse complement strand
GGCCGAGCCGGGCTACCTGGTGACCAAGGTGGTGGCGGTGGACGGCGACTCGGGCCAGAACGCCTGGCTGTCCTACCAGCTGCTCAAGGCCACGGAGCCCGGGCTGTTCCGCATGTGGGCGCACAATGGCGAGGTGCGCACCTCCAGGCTGCTGAGCGAGCGCGATGCGGCCAAGCACAGGCTGGTGGTGCTGATCAAGGACAATGGCGAGCCTCCGCGCTCAGCCACCGCCACGCTACACGTGCTCCTGGTGGACGACTTCTCCCAGCCCTACCTGCCTCTCCCGGAGGCGGCCCCGGCCCAAGCCCAGGCCGACTCGCTCACCATCTACCTGGTGGTGGCGTTGGCCTCGGTGTCTTCGCTCTTCCTTTTTTCAGTGCTCCTGTTCGTGGCGGTGCGGCTGTGCAGGGGGAGCAGGGCGGCTTCGGTGGGTCGCTGCTCGGTGCCCGAAGGCCCCTTTCCAGGGCATCTAGTGGACGTGAGCGGCACCGGGACCTTATCCCAGAGTTACCAGTATGA
>NW_012116591.1:4925-6962 GCF_000951035.1 Colobus angolensis palliatus | reverse complement strand
TTGTAGAGGGACTGGGTATTAGTCAGTTGATAATGCCAAGAAGAGTAATCTCTTTTTATGGCATATCTAAGACAACCTAGTGTTTATACTTCTTGCTAAGATTTCACTACCAGTTCTGTTGAACTGTGTCGACTGAGTAATTATTCTTTCTTTTTTTCTGTTTTCTTTCTTTCTTTATTTTTTAGAGACAGAGTCTCAGTCACCTAGGCTGGAGTGCAGGGGTGCAATCATGGCTCATTGAAGCCTTGAGCTCCTGGGCTCAAGCAATCCTCCTGCTGCAGCCTCCCAAGTAGCTGGGACCACAGGCACATGCCACTACCCCAAGCTTTTTAAAAAGGTTTTTGTAGAGATGGGTTCTCATGTTGCCCAGGCTGGTCTTGAACTCCTGGCCTCCAAAGTTGGGATTTATTCTAGCAGCTTCCCTGTGATCTTCTCACATCTACTGGTGGAGGGGGAAAGAATAGTTCGAACAGCTCAGACAGAAAATCTAGCAGGTGCAACAGTGGAGAAAAGGGCCAAGTATTGTCCTATTACTTCCAGTTTTTCTAGATAGATGAGCAGCAGGACTCCTCTCTTTATAAAAAGAACTAAGAGTTTCCTGGCTCTAATGAAAAGTGACCAGGCGTTCAGGAACTTAAATGCCAAGATACATATAACCAACCGATTCTCCTAGAATGTATTGCTAAAAATGAATTTTGCTCTTATAGTTCAAAGACCTCATTTATAGTTATACTTAAAACAGTGCATAGGAATCAAGCTGTATCAGCCAATTTTATATGAAAGAACTATAGGTTGTAAGTAACTTAGAACATAATTTTATATCTAGAGGGGGTTAAGGGAAACAGAAAATAGAGACACAGAGATAGTCCAGCCTTACAGAATGGATTCTCTTGAAAACCCTTACAAAAAACACCTGGTTTTTTTTGTTTGTTTGTTTGTTTTTTTTTTTTTGGAAATAGGCAAAAGTATGGGGGGAAAAGGGACATAGGACATTTTATCTTACAAACACATTGTTCTCTTTATCTTTCTATTTCAAGTTCTGCCACCACTCCTGGGCCCACTGATTAATCTAACAACTTGACCTCTCAGTCCCTAAGTCTTTACCTTTACTCCTGTTATTCAGTTATTAATGCCTTGGCTACATGTTGTACTTTTCCCCACCAAGAAACTATCGTATGATATAATAATTTCAGCTATCTCCCTCTGAGAGCACAATTGTCTATGCCTATAACCTTCTCATTCTGCTGTTCCTATCACGTCTTGTCTTTAACCTTATCAGGAGCTCCATTCCATGATGCTTATACTACCTATCAAATGCTCCTGTTTTAATTTCCTTCCTAACCAATTGATTTCCTGGCTTACCGCTCGCAGTTACTCTCATGCCCATATTCTCAATTCCCTTGTTCAATTTTCCTTCACTCAAACCACCTGATGAAACTCCAGCCCAGATGAATATAGTCCTCCTCCTCTCTTACACATGGGGTGCTGCACTCTATAAGACCAAACTTACAAAATTAGCAATACCACTGCCACTATAAATGTATAATATTCAAACCTAATTGGGCTTCTGAGACCAAAAACTCCTTTTATAAATTTTCTAACGAGCTTTCTTTTCTATTCTCCACAACAACTATTTTAAACCTACTTATCTTACTTTAAACTTCTTACCCTCCCACTTGGATACCCTGTTTTATCAGATGAGCTTGCCTAATGCCTTATTGAGAAAATAGAATCCATCAGCTAGAAATTCATTTTCCTGTCCCCTACTTTAACAGCATTTGTATCTATACTTTTCACCTGCTGAGGTCCCTCCCACTGGTCTAAATCCAATCCCTTCATACATTGCCTGGATCCCATCTTTAACAACTTTTCTAGGGGACCTGCATTATCCCTTCTGTATCTTAATTTTCTCCTTCCCTACTGAACATTACACATTGGCATTTTAAGTATATTAAGTTTCTCTCTAGTCTTTAAAATATCCTCTGAGTGAATTCTTCTCCAGATACCAATGTATTTCTTATTCCTTTTACAACCTTT
>NW_012116591.1:0-375 GCF_000951035.1 Colobus angolensis palliatus | reverse complement strand
TTGCAGCTGTCGATCTTCCTCATCTCCTTAAAATGCTATTGGCTTTTGATTTCATGATTTTGAACTCTGATCCTTCTTTATCTTTTCAAATATGCTTCTTGCCCTGTCTCCTCTAAATGAAGATGTTTCTCAGACTTCTGTGCCAAGCCTCTTCTATACTTATTTGATACACTTCTGCTTGGTTATCCTAGAGCATTCATGGTTTCAATCACCATATATATATACACATATATACTGATGAATTCCAAAGTTCATATCGTCAGCCCAGGTTTATTTCCTATGCTTTGGTTATAGGCAAACACACACACACACACACACACACACACACACACACACCACAAACACACAAACACACATCCTACAGGCACTTACCTC
>NW_012116590.1:2219-4122 GCF_000951035.1 Colobus angolensis palliatus | reverse complement strand
GGAGCTTGCAGTGAACTGAGATCGGGCCACTGCACTCCAGCCTGGGCGACAGAGTGAGATTCTGTCTCAAAAAAAAAAAAAAAAAGAAAAAAGGGGCCGGTCTCGGTGGCTCACGCATGTAATCCCAGCACTTTGGGAGGCCGAGGCGGGCAGATTGCCTGAGCTCAGGAGTTTGAGACCAGTCTGAGCAACATGGTGAAACCCTGTCTCTACTACAATACAAAAGATTAGCTAGGGGGGCGGCAGGCGCCTGTAATCCCAGCTACCCAGGAGGCTGAGGCAGAAAAATCACTTAAACCCAGGAGACAGAGGCTGCAGTGAGCCACGATCTCACCATCGCACTCCAGCCGGAGCCACAGAGTGAGACTCCGTCTCAAAAAAAAAAAAAAAAAAAAAAAAAAAAAAAAAAAAAAAAAAAAGAAAAAAGGGGCCGGTCTCGGTGGCTCACGCATGTAATCCCAGCACTTTGGGAGGCCGAGGCGGGCAGATTGCCTGAGCTCAGGAGTTTGAGACCAGTCTGAGCAACATGGTGAAACCCTGTCTCTACTACAATACAAAAGATTAGCTAGGGGGGCGGCAGGCGCCTGTAATCCCAGCTACCCAGGAGGCTGAGGCAGAAAAATCACTTAAACCCAGGAGACAGAGGCTGCAGTGAGCCACGATCTCACCATCGCACTCCAGCCGGAGCCACAGAGTGAGACTCCGTCTCAAAAAAAAAAAAAAGAAAAAGAAAAAAGGGCAGGGTGCAGTGGCTTATGCCTGTAATCCCAGCATTTTGGGAGGCCAGGGGTGGGGGACCAGCCCAGGCAACATGGCGAAATCCTGTCTCTACAAAAAAATACAAAAATTATCAGGCAGAGTGGTGCATAACTGTAGTTCCAGCTACTCCCAGCTACTCCGGAGGCTGAGGTGGAAGGATCGCTTGAGCCCAGGAGGTCAAGGCTGCAGTGAGCTCTGTGTTGTCCAGGCTGGAGTTGCAGTGGCCTGATCACGGCTCACTCTTACTGTAGCCTTGACCTCCTGGACTCAGGCAATCTCCCACCTCAGCATCTCCTGGGACTACAGGCACTCACCACCATGCCCCACTAATTTTTTTCTTGTTTTGTTTGTTCTTTTGTTTTCTTTTTCTTCCCCCCCCTGCAGAGCAGGGCTACCCTATAGGCAGTGTGCCCAGAGTAGCACCTGGCCAATTTTTGTATTTTATTGTAGAGATGGGAGGTCTCACTTTTTTGCCCAGGCTGGTCTTGAACTCCTGGGCTTAAGCCATCCGTTCACCTCGGCCCTCCAAAGTGCTGGGGATTACAGGCATAAGCCACTACACCCGGCTGGATTGCCTATTAAAGTAAATCCATTTTTAATGTGATAAACTATGCTATAAATTCAAATTTAGATACAAAAGAATACAGGCTCATTTTAAAAGTTAGAAAACATAAAAAAGAATAAGAAAACACCTTCGTTACCTGTAGTTCTACTCTCAAGTCCAAGATTCTTGGCGTGTTTCCCTATTATTTAACTGCTTTCTCCTTAAATCCAGCACACAGTGTCTAGCTGGGCTCCCACCATCCTGGTTCTTGCCAAACCTGTCCACATGCCTGACTTCCTGCTCTGCTCAGGTTTCCAGCCTCTCTCTGTCAACCACACTCATGCGCAGTCCTTCTCCTCTCTCTTCCCTGGCTCCCAAGATCCATCACTCCTCCCGACCATCTTACCCAGCCGTCCTCTCCTCCCCAGCACTCTTGTCCCACTCTGATAATGGCCCTCCTTTCCTCCCCTCCATACCATAACCTTAGCTTCCCAACATGGCCCTCCCCCATTGTCTCTTCCAACTGCCACCTGTATCTTCTACATCCTCAGTTAATGGTCCTGAAGCCCAGCTGTAAGCATCAGCTCGGCACAGACTTAC
>NW_012116590.1:0-523 GCF_000951035.1 Colobus angolensis palliatus | reverse complement strand
ATTAGCTGGGTGTGGTGGCGTGCACTTGTAGTCCCAGCTACTTGGGAGGCTGAGGCAGGCAAATTGCTTGAACCCAGGAGGCAGAGGTTGCAGTAAGCCGAGATTGTGCCACTGCACTCCAGCCTAGGTGTTAGAGGGAGACTCCATCTCAAAAGAAAGAAGGAAGGAAGGAAGGAAGGAAGGAAGGAAGGAAGGAAGGAAGGAAGGAAGGAAGGAAGGAAGGAAAATAAATAAATAAGAAATGCAGAGTTTTAGGCCAGGAACAATGGTTCACACCTGTAATCGCAGCACTTTGGGAGGCTCAGGAGGGAGGATCGTTTGAGCCCAGGAATTCAAGACTAGCCTGGGCAACATGGCAAAACCCTATCTCTATGAAAACTGCAAAAATTATCGGCCAGGCACAGTGGCTCACACCTGTAATCCCAGCACTTTGGGAGGCAGATCACCTGAGGTCAGGAGTTTGAGACCAGCCTGACCAACTTGGAGAAACCCTGTCTCTACTAAAAATACAAAATTAGCCAGG
>NW_012116589.1:11029-12699 GCF_000951035.1 Colobus angolensis palliatus | reverse complement strand
CAAACACTTATTATCTCATAGTTTCTGTAGGTCAGAAATCTGGGACAACTTAGCTGTGTAGTTCTGTCCCAGGATCTCTCATGAGGTTTCAGTCAAGCTCTTGACTGGGCTGCATTTATCTGAAGGCTTGACTGAGGCAGGAGGATCAACTTAAATTTTTGTTTTATGCTGTCTGTTAGAAGCAAGTCCAGCTGCTCTCAAGGGGAGGAAAAGCAGGACCTGCCTTTTGAATGGAGCAGTATCAAATAATTTGTGAGCATATTTTAAAACCATTACATCCACCTATATTATCTGCTATTTTCCCTGTTAACATACCAGTGTTTTAATAACTGCCTCTGATGATGGTCAGAGTCCAGCGGCCAGAGTTCATTTTACCCTCAACTGCTATTTCAGTATTACTTGGAACAATTCGATTCATTTTGATGATGCAAATTCTGACCTGTAATCAAAATGGTCCTTTTGAGGGACAAAGGTGAATTTCGCTTTGCTTGGGCTTTAAACACTTGTATATGCATATTTTATGTCTGTTCTGTCTTATGTGTTCCTTAGTTGATTCTTAGTAGTGGAATAAAGCTGTTTGGATATTACATGGTAAATATGTTAAAACGAGTATTGTATTGTGGTTTTGTATGTTATATTTCGCTTAAGATTCAGAACACTTAAGAACCATTCTATATCTCATCGTACCCCTGAGAAGTTTGAAAGTAAAGCAGGTATCCTGTTTTCTATCTCCAAGTAGGGAAAGGGAGGGGAGTTCATTTACATACGAGGCTGAGTGGAAGATGTGAGGGAATTCAGAGTTGTAAGGCAGAGACATAGGTGTTTCCAGGAGTGGCTTCATCCTTACTAACCCTCATCTTTTAGCTGTTTTGTTTTTGGCTTAGCGTCAAACTTCTGAAGTTTATACTGAAGCAAGAGACAAGACATATTGGATAAATGACCCAGGAGACATAATCAGTAAAGGTAAATTTCCGTCTGCTTTGGGTCAAAATGGAGCTTTTGTATAAGGAAACTAGGTATCGTAGTGGGAAGTGGTTGGGTTATGAGAGGGTTCAAGAATCAGGAGAAGAAGTATTCAGTTAAAACCATTTGATTTCATTTTTTTTTCCTGGTGTCTTAGTATGCTTTAATCAGGTATTTCCTAAGGAATTTAAAATTATCTCTTTAAGTTTGAGAAGTCTGTGGGGCTAGATGAATGGATTGTTAGAAAGTTTGTTGCCTTGGACAGAGACTTAAAGAACCCTTGAATCTAGATACTGTTATCTTCTGTATCCTTGTCATCTTTGTCATTAGTTTAATACTTAAACATAGTTTCGAATTGTTACTTGTGTTTGTGTGTGTATGGTTATCTGTTGTCTCTCTAAGCAGAGTTAATTTTCTTGATGACCATGCCTTTTATTTCTTTGTGTTCTCTCTGCTATTGATGATACTTTGAGTTGTATATTTCAGAGGATATACCTCAAGCATATTGGCAGCATCCACTGGTGTGGTAAAGTAAGAGTCAGGTGGAGCTCAGTGGTTAACAGTTTGGGGTTTAGAGTCCTACTGACTTTGCTGTTTAATAGATTTGTTACCTTAGGCAAGTTTCTCAATTTCTCTAAGACTCAGTTCCTTCATCTGTAAAATGTTAATAATAGTTTCTACCTCACAGAGTTGTGAGAACTAATGAG
>NW_012116589.1:5622-7058 GCF_000951035.1 Colobus angolensis palliatus | reverse complement strand
GTCCACAGTCAGCATTGCTAGCTTGAAGATAGTTAATGTTGATAACATTCTTAAACACTGGGGTGAGAGGGTAAGGTTTGGGAATATGACTGATACTTCTTTGTTTTGCCTTTTCCATTATCTCATTGACTTTGGGCTTGTTAATCCAGTGGAAGCCTTAAAGAGGGTAGGCATAAATAAAATATGCATGTTATTTTTCCTTTGCTAATGACAGTATGAAAACATTGTCTGCTTTCAAGTTTGGTCTTTTATGATGAACTGGCTCCCAGAAAAATAACTTGGCTTCTATTCGAGGTGCACGTTTTTCATTTCTTCCTTCTCCCACCTTCACAGCAGGCACAGTGAGCTTTCCATTCAGACAGTGAGCTCGTGTTGCCTTTTAGCTGAGGGAGCTCAGCCCACAAACTGGGGGTCTCAGCTTGTGCTTGACAGGACTTTGTTAAGTGAATCAGGGAGTCTGAATTATTCATTCTCCTTCCTCATCCTGCTGTTCATATCAAATTCCTGCTGTGTCTTTGGGGCATCTTGCCAGTCTTCAGCATAATTGATTTCCTTGCTTTGTGCTATGTAGGGTGTCTGTGTCTGTATGTGTATGGGTTGTGCCTCTATTTAAGCATCCCTGATTGCCTATAATAGGGATATTTATTAAGCTTGCGTGGGCAGAAGCACAACAGTTCAGCCCCAGATTACTAAAAATACAGCGGACTGACTGCTTTTATAATCTGAAGGAGAGGTTAGAATTGGTCTTTTCATTATCCAGGCTGCATTTTGCATTTTCTTTCTAAGCAACAAGGATTTGCTGCCTGATGAATTATGAGGAGGACTCTAATCTGTCTATCTCTATCTATCTATCTATCTATCTATCTATCTATCTATCTATCTATCTATCTATCTATCTATCTATCTAATCTATCTATCTCTTTAGAGATGGAGTCTTGCTTGCTTTGTTGCCCAGGCTGGCCTTGAACTTCTGGGCTCCAGTGATCTTCACACTTTCTGTGATCTGATTGGAACACCTGGGAAGGAGACTGTCCTTTTCTCTTTCTATTCTTTGATCCTGTTGTATCCTCTTAACTGTTTTTCTTTGAGAAGATATTTCATTTAGAGCCATAGACTGTTAGAATTAGGAAGGACTTAAAAATTATCTAGTCAAGAGGTTGCAAACTATAGGCCTTTGGTGTGGCTCCCACATGTGGGGTTTTGTTTGGATAACAGTATTTTAAAGGCTTTTGGATTTAACATTTAAACATTGGGAAAGCTCACATGAAACCCAGATTTGTGACTTCACTTGGCAGCATGGGGCCAACATTCCTACATCTGACAATCTGCGGGAGCTAAATAGTGACTGTTCTCTTTTGGAATGGCCCGTTTGCTTCAGTATTGCAGAGTCTCTACCTGTGCACTTCACTCTTTACCTCTGGTGAGTATTACAATCC
>NW_012116589.1:0-1336 GCF_000951035.1 Colobus angolensis palliatus | reverse complement strand
ATAAAACAATGCATTTTATATTATAAAATCATGAATTCACACTGATAACTCCATTAAATGCAGCCAGCCTCTTTCCATATTTGTAAATATATTCTCCAGTAGGGAAAAACTTGGCTCCCCTTATCCCCAATATGTTTACTTATTTGCTCAGTGTTGCCAGTTTTCCAACCACAATGGCTGTCTCCACCACCTCTGTGCCCTATTCCTCATGGTCTGGAATCCTCAGTAAATGGGCTCCTTTGGCCTATTCTTCCTTGTGGCTTCCTAACCTCCCTAGAGTTTCCCAGCTTTACCTGTAGTCCTCCAGTATCCCCTGACCCCCAGCCACTCTTGTCTGGGCTCTGGGCCTGCTGTCCTGTGCATCCTTGATTCCTCAGTTCCTCACCCACCTGTGTCCTTGGCTGCTGTGCTAACTCCTCTGTGATGGAAGGGGAACAGGGCTGTTTTTTTTGAGGGGGATTTTATACATATACACATATATATGTATGTGTGTGTGTGTGTGTGTGTGTATATATATATTTATTCAGATATAATTTTCATGCAGTAAAATTCATTCTTTTAAGGTTATATTTCTATGAATTTTGACAAATGTAATATAGGCATGTAACCACTACCACAATCAAGATATAAAATGCGTCCATTACCATAGAAAGTTCCCTCAGGCTCTTTCACAGTCAGTCCTCTCTTCCATCCCCAGCCACTGGAATCACTGATCAGATTTCTGTTCCTATGATTTTGCCATTTCTAAAACGTTATATAAATGGAATCATGTATTATGTAGCTTTTTGAGGATGACTTTTTTCACTTAGTGTAATTCTTTTGAGATTCGCCGGTGCTGTTTTAGGTATTAGTAATGCATTCCTTTTTACTGTTGAGTAGCTTCATTTCTCTTGGGTAAATACCTAAGGGTGGGAATGCTGGGTCATATAAGTGTATATGAAGTGTATAAGTATATGAGAAACTGCCAAACTGTTTCCCAAAGTGTCTATACCACTTTGGATTCTCATCAGCAATGAATGTATCTACATTCCTTCCACTATTTGGTATTGTCAGTTCTTTTTTTTTTTTTAAATGAGAGTCCTTCTGATAGGTATATACTGGTATCTTTTCATGGCTTCAGTTTGTATTTTCCTAAATATTAATGATGTTTAGCATCTTTCATTTGCATATCTGTCATTTGTATCTCTTTGAATGGGTCTCTTTAAATGTTTTGCTCATTTTTTAAAACGAGCAGTTCATTTGCTTTTCTTTTCTTTTCTTTTTTCTTTTGAGATGGAGTCTTGCTCTGTCGCCCAGGCTGGAGTGCAGTGACGCGATCTTGGCTCCCTGCAACCTC
>NW_012116588.1:1249584-1250911 GCF_000951035.1 Colobus angolensis palliatus | reverse complement strand
GCGCGTTCCATCCCCGCACCATCTGTGGGCTAACAGGCTGCGTTAGTTTCCTAGGGCTGTTTTACAGGACCACAGACTGGGCACCCTCAACAACAGAATGTTACTGTCTCACAGTCCTGGAGGCCATGAGTCCAAGATCAAGGTGTCAGCAGGGTGGGTCCCTCTGAGGCTGTGCAGGAAGGCTCTGTTCCAGGCCTGTCTCCTGATGCGTGAGTGGCTGTCTTCTCCCTGTGACTCTTTATTAAGGGTGATTCTGGTGAGGATTCTGAAGAGGAGACTTGGACAGAATGTTGGTAGATAAATATGTCAGTGGAAACCAGAGGGTAAACAGGACCCATTCACGCCCAGGGCTTTCTGGGGACACAGCTGTCCAAGCAGCAGCCATTCCCAACCGAGTTCTATTCCTGGAAAGCCAGGCAACAGCTGGGGCTGGGCGCTCTGCGATTTGTTTAGTGTCCTGATTATGTGGGAGGCCTGGAGCGGGTGGTTGGGGGCAGGGGTGGCACCGCCCCACCTCATTACATCACTCACTTTCCAGGGCCTGCCCTCAACCCCTCCTGACCAGGCCCTGGCCTGGTTCTCAGTCACCCTGTCCCAGTGGGTGCTTCAGACCACTCACTGACCAAGTGAGGGACTGATTCGAAGTTACAGAGTGCTGTGTTTATGTGACCTGAGAATATGTGTGCACAGACTGTGCCCGCAGTGTCCTTGCACAGTTGAGCATGTACATGTGCTGCCTGCGTGTAGGCAGCCTGTCCACACATGCCTAGGAGTGTGACTCCGTGTCCTGGTAGATGGGGAAGGAGAGAGGGAGTTGTGCCCAGGGTCCCCTGATTACTTCTGTGGGTGCATGTTTGTGCGTCTTGTTAGGGGTGCTTGGGGGTATGCAAGATTCTGCCCTGGGTGCCCTTGATCACATGTGTGTGTGTGTGAGTGTGTGTGCATTAGGGAGTGTACTGTGTTACAGCATCCTCAACCAATTCTGTATGTGTGCTTATGTTTGTGTGTGTGTGTGTCCTACAGGTGTGAGCGAGTGGACGCTTCCACTGCGTGCCTGCACACTTGTGTGACTTGCATTGTCCTTGCACACCTGCGTGTGTCCCGTGAGAGCGAACAGAGCCCAGCATGTGCTGGCACCTGGAGGAACGTGTGAGTGTGCATTCTGCGGGTCCCTGTCCTGCTGGCTCCCCGCTTGTCCCGAGGGGCCTGCGCGCGTGGGGTCCCAGGCAGGCGTGCCCTCCAGTGTGAGTGCGAGTGAGTGTGGCCCCACCCAGCTCTCTCTGCTCTGTGCTGCCCGCGCAGCCCGCACACTCATCCTGCGGTGGTT
>NW_012116588.1:1225673-1248875 GCF_000951035.1 Colobus angolensis palliatus | reverse complement strand
GGTGCACGCTTGCTTGTCCGCTATTCTAAGGGCCAGTCTCAGTTTGCCCATCTGTAAATAGGGTTGATTGTCCCTGCCCTATGTGACTGTTGTGAGCATTCAATGAGCGCTGCCAGTCCTGGGAGACTCTTGGTTTTTTTAATTGTGCTAAAATACACAAATATAAATTTCCCATTTCAACCATTTTTTACTCCTTCACTCCCCACCCACCCATTTTTAGCGTACAGTTCAGTTGTGCTCAGTACCTTCTACCTTCACACTGTGTGCAACCCATCTCCAGAACTCTCTTCATCCTGCAGAGTTGAAACTGAACCCATTAAACAACAGCTCCCCATTCCTCCTCCCCCGGGCCCTGGCAACTGCCATTCTGCTTCCTTCTCTGTAGATATGACTATTCTAGGAACCTCATATAAGTGCAGTCACCGGTATCTGTCCTTTCGTGTCTACCTTCTTTCACCCAGCAGAATGTCTTCAGGCTTCATCTGTATTACAGCGCGTGTCAAAACTTCCTTTTTCAGGCTGAATGATACTTGAGAATCAAAATCTCCTCTCCCAAACACGCGCCAGCAACAGTGTCTGAGAGGCCCAGGGAGGGGCAAGGTTGGGGCTTTGGGGAGAGGCTGTCGTCTCAAAGCCAGACCCCCCATCTATCCCCTCAGTGCCAGCACCAATCAGGGCCTCCTCTCATGGCTTACTCCACCTGTCCCTCCCGTGGGACCCGCCCCTAAACCATGGGGTCAGTTTCTGTCTCTTGCCAACTCACTAGCTGGGGAGGGTCTCCCCAAGAGCCCCCCTAACAGCTGCCTGAGCTGGAATCAGCCTCCTGCCCTCCCCCGTCTGTGGACAGAGGTCACACTCCGTGGGAGGGCAGCCCCACAGAGGGCTGGTTGGAGGCACTGGTGGGAGCCCCGGGTCAGGGCCAGGGAAGCCACTTGTTTGGGCACAGAAGCTGGTGGCAGCACAGTGACACGGCCTCAGGAAGTGCCCACTGGTCTTTTTGCTTCTGGCCAAATGTGTCACTGTTCAGGGTGCTCAGGGACCTGCTGGGTGAAGGAGTGGAGAGGTGGCAGCAGAGGGCCCATCACAGTGCAGGGGTCTGAAGGACAGAGCAGGCATCACTCCCGTCCCAGTGTGGCAGCGCCCCCAGCCTAGCCCCCACGGGTATCTTGGGGTGCAGAGGTGGGACAACCAGAGCCACTGGACAGACATGCCAAAACTTCTGGTGGCCCAGAGATATGCAAGTGAAATGTGTCAGGACCCAGGGAAAACATTCTAAGCTACAACAAACAAATGCATACTAATTGTAAGAATAAGACACAGTGGTCAGGCAGCCCCTGTACAGGATGGGCCACCAGATTCCCAGAACTCTGCACTCCAGGCACATGGTGGGAAAGGCAAGAGGCCAGGGTGAGGGAGTTGGGTTTGGAAGAGCAGCCATGTCACCGTGGGCGCACATGGGGCCACTGAGCAGGCCCTGTCCACGATGCAGTCCCACAGTGCAGGGCACAGCTCACATACGCCCACCTGACCTCAACCACTTCTCTGGCATCTCACAGGGGCGTGGCATGCAGGGAAGGGGAGGAAACGCTCTGGCTGCCAGGCCCTGTGTCCACATCGTCTCCCTCTTTCTCACTCCAGCCCTGAGAAGATGGGACTACTACATGGTTACCTTTTTTTGTCTTTTAAATTTTGGGAAACAGTTTCAGTCTGTTGTCCAGACTGGAGTGCAGTGGCATGATCATGGCTTACTGTAGCCTCTGCCTCCCAGGTTCAAGCAATCCTGCCTCAGCCTCCCTAGTAGCTGGGACCACAGGCATGTGCCACCACAGTCAGCTAACTTAAATTTTTTATAGAGATGGTGTCTCACTATGTTGCCCAGGCTGGTCTTGAACTCCTGGGCTCCTGGGCTGGGATTACAGGTGTGAACCACTGTGCCTGGCTCAGGCGCAGATGATGATAAAGCTAAGGCTTAGGGTGAAAAGTACTCATCCACTTCATAGCTAGTGAATACAGGGGCTGAGCCCAGAAAGCAAACCAGCCGACCCCCAAACTTCTGCCCTTTGCCAGTGGCAGAGTAGTAGGTGGTTGGAAGCCCCCCGATGCCCCGGAGCTCTGCCAAACCAAGGTGGGGTCTGCCTGGGAGGGAGACAGCCTCCCCTTGGAGAGGAGCCTGGTGTGAGCTGCCACGCTGCCTCCCCGACCTGGCTGGGCGGAAGCCTTGCGGTGCATCTTTGAATAATGTTCTGGGGTTACTGGCTGCGCCCCACAGATGCCACAGCTGCCTCCCTACAGCCCTGTGCTCCAGCTGAGAAGGAAAAAAGATGCAATTTTCAGAAACAAGAGCCTGCTGAGGTCAGCGAGAGCTGACAAGAGCCCATGTGTGTGTCCCTGGCTGTACACGCTTGGCTGGGTTTTCTAAAGGAACCGAAGGCAGAGTGAGTGAGGGGTGCCGTCTTGTGGACGAACCCTCTGTGGCCGCTCAGCTTATGTGACCTCTGTGGACTGACTGGGAGTTGTGACAAATATGGCCAGCAATGGTGCCTGGTCTCGGACGGTGTCCTGGGGTTCCGTGGATTTAGGGCCAGTGAGGGACATGGCCTCTCAGGAGGCCCTGCTGGGAAGATGGGGGAGGGGAGACAGGACCAGGGAAGGGCTGACCAAAGCGGGGTGGGGAGGGCGGCTCAGAGGAACGCCAGTCACCGGGCTTTCAGGATGATGAGGAGAGAAAGCCTGTCCTGACAGACGCCCCATGACACCTGCCCTGGGCCAGGATGTTTGGGGGAGGGGAGATGGCACTGGCATTGAGCCGCCCTCACTCCTTCTGTCTGGAGGTGTGGGGCCAGGGCCTTCTGTGAAAGGGGCCATGAATGGACCCAGCCAGGAGATCAGCGGACAAGGGCATCTGCTGGCCCAGGCACCTGCAGGCCCTGGCAGCTCCGTCTCCTTGATGTCCCGTTCACACCCTTTCCTGTTCTTTACCCAGGACCTGAAGCCCATGGACCACAGTGGGCTGTCAGACTCCTGTGTCAAGCTGCACCTGCGGCCAGGAGCCAGGAAGGTGAGGGAGGTTCACCCTGGCTTGCCCACCAGCTGTGACCACTAATGGCGATGGGGCCTGGACTGGGCTGGGAGCACCCAGGGAGGTCCACAGATGCCACTCCTCCTCAGAGCCCAAGCAAGCTGAGGAGACCTCAGCCATTCACCTCCATGCGGAACAGCCAGTCTGTCCCACACCTGGGATGCCTTCCAGCATAACCTACCTGCTGATCTGGGGAAACCCTGGAGAATTTCCAGGCTGGCATTTTATAAGAAGCATTCTCAGCTGGAGGTTACTGTGATGTGCCAACAAAGAACTGTGGTCAGATCACATTGGAAAACATTATTAAACCAGTTTCTTTACTGCAGGACTTACCAGAGCCTTTAATGTGCTGATGGGCTATTCCCTGACTCTCAGTAAGGGGGATGAAGTAGGCAGCGTCTTCCCAATGTATTTGACCACAGAATCCTCATTCCCAAGAGGCCAACCACAAATGCACTTAAGGCACCAGCACAACACGTGCATCTAGGAGAGGAGAGAAAAAAATGCTATTAAATAAAAGCATCAAGGTGACCTTGAGCCATGAAAAATCAGAACTTCTTAGACTTACTTCCTTCTGTGCATCCTACGCTTCAGTGTTGTTTTATTTTTCATTTCATAGGGCAGAGTCTGAGTTGACTTGGGGACCTAAATGTGTATGCCTGGGGCCCACCGCAGTCCAGGAGGACCACCCCAGAGGGGAACATTGCGCCTTCTCTGGGGAAGGCAGGGCTGTAGGAGACACGGCAGTGCCGCACCACCTACTCCTGGGGAAGAAATGGCTCACCCTCGATGTCCTTACGCTGCAAGTGGAGCTCAGGGATGTGAGAGCCAAGAGCGAGTGTAACCAGAGAAGGGTGCCCAACGCGGGGGCTCAGTCACCCCTAACTCGTGGGACTGGAGCTGGCAGGGCCTGTTGAAGGAAGTCCCCGGGACTCTCCCCAGTTTATAAAGAGCAGTCTCCTTACAGACAAGCTCCTGAAAGCAGTGCGAGAGAGGGATTCTGTGTCCTTTCCATGGTGGGGAACCTGACGCTGCCACAGAGCTGGAATTGGAACCCCGGGTTGCCTGACCTCCAAGCCTGGGCCGGGGTGGCGGGCATCAGACTGAGTCAGACACGGAGCTCAAGTCACTGGCACAGGAGAAGGAGTTGTGGCAATGTTCCAGCTCAGAGAGGTCACTGCACGAGCATGCCCAAGGACAGGATGGGTTCCAGGCAGAGGGGACAGTCTGCAGAGACAGGGCATGCCCTCGGAAGGAGACTTCAGTTCCACACCAGGCGTCCTGCAGAACACCCCAGGGCACCGGGGCTGGAGCTGGGATCCTCCTTGGATGAGCCTCCTATGGCTGCTGCAGCAAATGACCACAAACTTAGAGGCTTAGAGCAACACACTTACTATCTCACAGCTCTGCAGGTTAGAAGTCCAACAGTGGTCTCCCTGGGCTCTTGTCAAGGTGTTGGCAGGGAGGTGTTCCTTCTGGAGCCTGGCGATTTCACCTATTTCCTGGCCCTTTCCAGCTTCTAGAGGTCTCCTGCCCTCCTTGGCTGGTGGCCCCTTCCTCCATCTTCACAGCCCACCGGTTGCATCTCCCTGACCTTCTTCCTTGGTGACATCTCACTCTCTCTTCTCTGTTCTTTCTTCTGCTTTTAAGAAGCATGTGACCACATTGGGCCACTCAGACAGTCTAGGATAATCTCCCTATTTTAAAGTCAGCTAGTTAACAACCCTAATTCCATCTGCAGGCTCAGTTCCCCTTGGCATATCAGTAACATATTCACAGTTTTGGAGATTAGGACATGGCCATCCATCTCTGGGGTCCATTGTTCTGTCTACCACACGCTTTGATGCTAATAAGATCATTTTTTCCTTTCTCCAGGCAAATAAGCTCAGAACAAAACTCTCCGTAACACTCTGAACCCCGCGTGGAAGAAAATCCTCATTTCCTATGGGATCACAGATGAAGACATGATCCACAAGACCCTGCAGTGGGTGAGGGCCCTCGGCTGCCTGCTCCACCCAGAGAAACTGATGCTGGTGCAGGCTCAGGTTCAGACCTCAGACCCAAGTCTCCCACTTTGCTCCTTCTCTCCTCCTGAGGGACCTGGAGGACGGAGTGTGCCCCTCCTCCTTCCTGGCATAAGCATCAGGTCAGTTGCAGTGGAAAAAAGGGTCCCCTGTGCTTGGAAAAAAGAGCAAGCATTCCTCCTGGTTCTCACTCTGCCCTTCCCCTTCCCCTCCACTTCCTGGTTCACGCCGAGTACTCGGGGCCTCCAGGTGGTTGCTCATGGCATCGTGGCCCTACCACCACCACAGATGTCCCTTTCAGGAGGACTTGGGGGCAGTCCAGGGCCCTGTCTCTGGGGAGGCCTGTGGGGCTGGCTCCACACTATGACCACAACTTTGTAGATTCCCCACAATGTATATTGGATTGTACACACGTGCACACACACACATTTGGAGCAGGTGTAAGCGCACACTTAAGAGTGTATACCCATACACACATGTACACATATCATGAAAAATCTGTAATGAAACGTATCAAAATGAAAAATATCAAAATCTCCAGGTGGTAAGAGAATAGGTAATTTTTTCTTACATGCGTGTCTTGTTTTGTGTTTTCCAAATGTGTCACAATGAAGATTCATTACTTTTATGATAATGGAAAAACAAATGTTGTTTAGAAACTTAATCTATAATGGCTGTAATATTAAAATAATTTAGTCTGGGCATAGTGCCTCACACCTGTCATCCCAGCAATTTGGGAGGCTAAAGCAGGAGGATGGCTTGAGGCTAGGAGTATGAGACAAGTCTGGGCAACATAGAGAGTCCCCCATCTCTACAAAAAAAAAAATTAAAAATTAAAATAAATAAAATAATTTAAACACTTCGATAAAAGAGAGTGAAAACAAATTTGGGGAGTAGATTCCATGAAGGCTGGGAATCCACTGGGCTGAGTGGCCTTTTGCCTAACATCCCAAAATGGAACAACCAAACACGGCTTCAGGAACTCTTCCAGCACCTGCCAGCATGTGTGGCCTGTACTTCTCCGGAGAGGAAACCCACTGGCCCAGTTTGGAAAAGAATCTAATATGAGACTGTATCTGATTTATCTGTTTATTGAGACAGGGGCTCACTCTGTCACCCATGCTCAGTGCAGTGGCACAATCTCAGCTCACTGTAACCTTGACTTCTTGGACTCAAGCCATCCTCCCATCTCAGCCTTCCGAGTAGCTGGGACTACAGGTGTGTGCCACCATGCCCAGTTAATTTTTTAATTTTTCTTTTGTAGAGATGGGATCTTGCTGTGTTTATCAGGCTGGTCTTGAACTCCTGGCTTCAAGCGATCCTCCCACCTTGGCCTCCCAAAATGCTGGGATTACAGGTGTGAGCCACCATACCTGGCCTTGTATCAGATTCAGTACTGATTATCTTTTTGACTATTGTAAGTTTAGTATGTCATCATTTTAGAATACACTGGTTCTCAAAAGAATGAAGGCTACAACAGCCTGAGTCTCTGTTTTTCACAAATTCCCCAGATGATTCTGAAACACACCAGCTTGAGGCCCTCTGCTGTTGCATGTTTGAAAGTAGTGGTTCTCAAACTTGGCTGCAACTAGAATCACTCGTGTGGCCTTTAAAACTCTCAGTGGCGGCCGGGCGCGGTGGCTCAAGCCTGTAATCCCAGCACTTTGGGAGGCCGAGGCGGGCGGATCACAAGGTCAGGAGATCGAGACCATCCTGGCTAACACGGTGAAACCCCCGTCTCTACTAAAAAGTACAAAAAACTAGCCGGGCGAGGTGGCGGGCGCCTGTAGTCCCAGCTACTCGGGAGGCTGAGGCAGGAGAATGGTGTAAACCCGGGAGGCGGAGCTTGCAGTGAGCTGAGATCCGGCCACTGCACTCCAGCTTGGGTGACAGAGCGAGACTCCGTCTCAAAAAAAAAAAAAAACTCTCAGTGGCGAGACCATACTCCAGACCACAAAACTCAGGGGTGGGGTGAAGGGGGCTGTTCATCAGTAGGGTAAATGTCCCCAAGTGATTTTAATGAGGGGCCAGGTTTTAGAACCAGCGTCCCAATGGGAGCAACCTCATATCCAGGTGTTGTGCCCCCTGAGCCTGGGATACAACTCGGGCAAAATCTTGCGTCTGAGTAACTTTGTGTTCTCTGTCTCCATCTGGTGGTCATCCCCCTACATTGCTGTTATTTACCTGTGCAACTTGGGATCTTGTACTTTTAAGATCAGTTTGCCAACAGAATCACAAAGAACCAAAAAGACTTGAAATTTCAAGAAATAAAAATGGCTACAAAATATACCATTATAAAGAACAGAATGATCTAAGAGTTATAAAGGCATTTTAATAATGCATCTGAATCTTTTGCAGTATTTGGCAACTTAAAAAGGAGTCAATAAATGCTACTTATTCCCATTATAATTAAACAGAAGTTAGACCCCATCTTTTGGGCACCAGTGATTCATTTGGAATGAATGGCTTTAATTCAACCAAAAAAACATATTTAGTCTTATTATTACCTGGTATACTGTTGGCAGTGGTGAACAGACACATCTGCATGGTGAGAAAGAGATTGTGTGTGTGTGCGTGTGTGTGTGTTTGACAGAGACAGAGACAGAGAGCGAGAGAGAGATTATTATTTTAATAAAAAGCTGTTTGGGAGTATACTGCTCTATGAGTTTTGTAACCCCACCCCAATCAGGATTCCGAACAGTTTGATCATCCCCACAAAACTGCTTCATGCTTCCCTGTCGTGGCATGCTTGCCTCACCCCAATCCCTGGCCACCAACTGATTTGTTTTTTGTCCCTGTAGCTTTGCCTTTTCCATAATGTCATGTATCCATAAATATGTAACCTTTTGAGAGTGGCTTCTTTAACTTACCAACATTTCCTTCCTTCCACTTGTTTTGGATTTACTTTGCCCTTTTTTTCTTTAGTTTATGAAGGCTGAGGTTTAGATTGTTGATTTGAGCCTTCCTTCTTTTCTAAAATAAGCATCGAATGCTATACATTTCCATCTAAGCTCTTCTTTAGCTGCATCTACACATTTGGATGTATTGTGTTTTCGTTTTTGTTCAGTTTAAAGTATTTTCTAATATTCTCATTTCCTTTGAGACTATCTCCTTTGATCCATGGATTACTTAGAAGTATATTATTTAATCTCCAAGTATTTAGAGATTTTTGTCAGTTATCTACCTCTGGTTTAATTCTGTTATGGTCAGAGACCTTGCTTTGTATTATTTCAGTTCTTTTAAATTTATTAAGATTTGTTTTATGGGCTTGGAGCAGTGGCTCATGCTTGTAATCACAGCACTTTTGGGAGGCCAGGGCAGGTGGATCATTTGAGGTCAGGAGTTCGAGACCAGCCTGGGCAACATGGCGAAATCCCATCTCTACCAAAAATACAAAAATTACCCAGGTGTGGTGGCACAAGCATGTGGTCCCAGCTACTTGGGAGGCTGAGGTGGGAGGACCATTTGAGCCCGAGAAGTTGGGCTGCAGTGAGCTGAGATTGCATTAATGCACTCTAGCCTGGGCAGCAGAGCAAGACCCTGTCTAAAAAGGAAAAACAAATTTGTTTTACAATCCAGAATGTGATCTATTTGTTCTAGGGATTACTGAGAAAGGCAGGTTGGGGTCTCCAACTATAATTGCTGAATTGCCATTTCTCTTTTCAGCTCTGTCAGGTTTTCCCTCATGGATTTTGAAGCTCTGTTGTTAGGTGAATAGATGCTTAGGCTTGTTAATGTTTTCTTTGAAAATTGACCCTGTTGTCATTGTGTAATGTCCCTCTCTATCCTTGGCAAATTTCCTTGCTCTGAAGTCTGTTTTGTCTGATGGTGTGTAACTACTCCAGATTTCTTTTGATTGGTATTTGTGTATCTTTCTTTTTTGTCCTTTCATTTTTAATCTATACTATTTACGTAAAATGAGCTTCTTAGACACATAGTTGAGTGTTGGGTTTTTTGTTCGTTCGTTTTTTATGTTCAACAATCTGTCTTTTTATTAGCATATTTCAACTTTTAAAATTTAATATAATCGTTGGTATGTTTGGATTTATGTTCACTATTTTATTGTTTGTTTTCTATTTGTTTTCTATTTTCCCCTGTGTTTTTCATTCTTGTTTTGACTTTTCCTGCCTTCCTTTGGATTATTTGAATTTTTTTGAATTCCATTTTAATTCACTGATTTTTTTAATCATATCTTTTTGTGTAAGTTGAAAATGTAGTTGCTTTAGGGATTACAAAAACACGTAGGTTTTTATAGTCTATTTAGGATTATATATTTAGTGCTTCACGTGAAATGTAGAAACAGGCTTGACCAACATGGAGAAATCCCATCTCTACTAAAAATACAAAATTAGCTGGGCGTGGTGGCACGCGCCTGTAATCCCAGCTACTCGGGAGGCTGAGGTGGGAAGATCCCTTGAGTACCAAGAGTGTCTTCAGGAAATTGAGGTTCTCTCTGTTTTCTGCATGTCAAGTAATTATGGATGGTATCCTGAACATTTGAATTTTGTGTTATGAGACTCTGGGCCATGTTGGAAGCCTATGTTTTTGCTTTAGCAGACAATCATCCTGGTTAGGTTCGGTTCACAAGTTCCTACCTGCCTCCTGCGGGTTGTGGTTCAATGTCAATAAAGCTTCAGAGCCTTTTTCTGCGCTGTTGAGATCCGCCCCGTGTGTGCGCCACCCAGTGGCTGGTACAAGACTGGGCAGTGATTTGTCCCACGGTTCAGTTCTCAAAGCCTTTGGTCAGATCCACACATGTAAAGCCAGGGCGTGAACCCAGAAGTTCATATACAACTTCAGGGTATTACCTTCTTGCCTTCCCTCCTTTTTGGAATCTCAACACTTTCCATTCTCAGGGAGTCCCTCTTTTGGGTCCTCTGGCTAGAAAGTCAGGGTTTTAACTGTACTGCTCTGTCCTAGTTTCTGTGACTGTCTGCCTCACGGCCAAGCATGGAAGGATGTGTAGAGAAAAAAAAGCCATGGGCATGGCTCCCTTGCTGTTGGGACCATTCTTCCCCTGGCAGAGAGACGAGTTTCCTTCCCTTGAAGTTCTAGGCACCTGCCTGGCTGCCACTGCTGCAGTGAGATTGCCTAGGGGCTGGTGTGGGGAGAACAGAGACAGCAAACACGGGATTTCGCTATATTGCCTGGGTTGGTCTGGAATTCCTAGGGTTCAAGTGATCCTCCCGCCTTGGCCTATTGGGATTACAGATATGAGCCATAGCACCCTACCTCAGAAGAGGTGCTTTTCTTGAGTTCTGGAAGGGGGTAGGGATTAATGTGGTTTTTTTTCCACTGGTCACAGAAAAGTTTCAAAGAGTAAGATAAGCAATGTCTCAATGCTGTAGTCTAGTGGACAAGGGCCCTAGCCATCTGTCCCCGGACACCTCTTCCTCCCAACTTACAAGGGCCCTAGCCATCTGTCCCTGGACACCTCTTCCTCCCAACTTTTAAGTGTCAAAAGATAATTTAGAATCTGGTATTCTGCATTAGAAATCTGCATCAGTGGGGCTGTCTGCTGATTTCCATCAGCTTCAGTTGTCTTTATTGTCTGTGGCTTCCTTTCCCCACAGCAGCTCTATGGAGGCGCGTGCCCAGGAATGTGAGGAGCGTCTCTCCTCGGGTGTGCGTCCACTCACAGCGCTGCAGAGAAGACAATCAGCGCACTGTTGGGACACAGCAGGTACCACTGCCCTCTGAAATTTCTAGAGGTGCTATGCCTTGGTTCTTTTTCTGCACATGAACATGAACATCCACATCGGGATCTGGAAACCTTTACAGAAGCTAAAGTTTTAAAAAGGAAATGAATGGGATTTTATTCAAGATAAGGAAAGGACAAGAGTGAATCATCAAATGAAACCATGAGGCCACTTCGCAAATATTTTATCAAGAAACTCACCTGAGAAAACTCAAAGCACCACAGTAATAAGCTACAGATGCCATATTTTTCCTTTTTTGAAAAGCCAAGAAGCTACTACTACTACTAAGAATGTATTCAAGAGAAGGAAGTTCCAAGATTCGTCACAGGGTCAAGTGGGCTCAGCTTAGTTTCCTGGGCCCTCTATAACACTTTATGTTCAGAATCGTCTCCAAAGAAAAGCAGTTTAAAGGACCATTCATTATGGGTGCCTTTGCTGTGCTTGCAGTCTGAAGTCTGTGGACACTGATACTCTATCAATGGAAAATTGAGCGTTTAGTGAACTCGAATACCCTGTTCCCCAGTCACTGCCCAGAGAGCAGTTTCTGAGCTGCCAACATGTCAGAATCAGGAAAAGTGTAGCTAAAAGGCAAAGGAGAAAAACAGAAGACACATGCCTTTACACGTGTATGTTAAGCTAAATAACCATGATTAAATATCACCAAAACCCAGTTTTTGTATCTTCTTAATTGTCCCACATCAAGGTAAGTATGGGCTTTAATTGGTTCTTATATATCCCTAAATTCCTAATTGAAATCAATTCCAATAAATCGTCGGTGCTCAATAGGGAAATGCAAAATTTAACTATACATATTCAGTAGAAATTACTTTCATAACTTTTGGGGCATTATCAAAATATAATTGGAAACCCCTCTTTGTAACCAACTAGATTAATCAAATCATCTTTTCTTAAAGGCACAAATTAAAAGATGGCAAAACAACTATAAATTTCGTGTGTGGGATCACATTCTCCTAAAGGGCATCAGGAAAGTTAGGCAGAAGTAGATGTTGTGGCCTAGGTTAGAGGGCCCTGCTTGCTGGGAGGTAACTCTGATTATTGGATTGTGGGGAGGTGCGACAGGGAAGGTGGTCGGGGGAGCATGGGCACTCCAGAAGCTCAGAGCGGCAGCTCCTCATCAGCTGTGAGGAACTGTCAGTCTCCTTGCATCCTGGACAGCTGTGCCAGTACAAACCGGCTGCACTGCAGCTCTGCTTGCAGCTTGCCAGAAATACAACTTGGTAACAACAGGAGATTGTGGACACATAATTCTTCTTTAGTTTATTACAAAACTACAGATACAATATATAAAATTCTAATTCCTAAATCCTTCTACTTTTTTTTTCTGAGACTAAATGCCCTCAAAGCTCTGTCTGCTTAGCCCATATTACAACCTGACTCCTTGGTTCCTGAATGCATAGGTCAGACGTTCCAACAACCCTGACCATGGCCAGTGCCATGGAGCCACTCCAAAGGTGGTTGAGCCCTCTGTGAAAATTTAAATTGCTGCTAAGTCATTCTAAATAAATAGTGAATGGATTATTTCTGCTCCTAGGATGAAATCCCACAGACCTTATGCTCAAGCTCAGGTCTTCCTACTGCTCCCTTCGATACCTACAAAGTATGGTGGGATCCTCACTGATTCGTTAACCCTGGGAGTGCCCCTTGTGATCCAGATGAGTCAAAACAAATGGCCAGGATCTCTTCTAAAAAGCCCATGATGGCCCTTCTGGCTGTGTCTCCAGCTGGTGCCTGGATGCTGCCCATGTGCTTAAGGGCCATTCTGACCATCTGGTCTGTTTCCTGTGGGCTATGAGGTGCTCCAGTGTCATCTCCCTCTGCTCCAGATTTTAAAAACTGTAGGATATAGGACTGGACCATATTCCCATTCAGTTCAAGGATTTCTTTGATACAAGGGAGGTCTGAGGCACTGGCCAAGCTCAAGAGGTGAATCAGTGCCTGGCAGATTTGGGTCCGTAGGCTGGCACAGTACTTGAATTCCAAAAAGTCTATGGTGTCTTCGCTCTTCTGTAAGGCGGTGACCAATGCATTCCAGATCCGAGCATACTGTTCAACAGACCCATACTGCTCTCTCTTCCCCGGGACGGAAAGGGCAGCGGCAGATCTGATGCGCACTTTGAAGTTCTTGCATGATGTCACAACCGATGTCAGGGCACTGTAGGCCTGGGAGGTCCATGGGGCTGTCCCTAGAAAGAATCCATAGTCACTAAAACAAATGCAGGCTTAGAACTAGGTGGGGTGAGAGGGAGAGGGGCGGAAGGAAGCATAAACACTAGTGCCCAAAACACTCATTTTATGTGTTCACTTCATTCTCACAATCATCCTGTAAGACAACGGTGGTGACTGACTGTAGGATCCTAGGTAAGTGGCCAGGTGCCAATCCCCAAACCTCCCTCTTTCCCTACCTCAGTCCGTGACATGCTTAGAGCCTCTGCTACCCGATATAGGGCCTTTGGTGACTCAGAAAAAGGCTTCTTCTCTGGGAGGATTCTGTCCCATGGGGTATGGCTTCGTGGGCAGAGCATGAACTGAATTGCAACCCCACCTGTCCTCTCAGTTGGGCACTTCTGAGCTGTGTGCAAAGCACACACTGCATGTGGCAGTCCTGTTCATGCTAGCAAAAAGAATTATTTCCTCACCTTCAACAGCATCCAGACACTGTTCTGGCCATAGCAAGTCATGCATTTTATTCCAAAGAAAAGGAAAACTTACAGTTTCAAGAATAAGATGCCCAGATTTCTATTCTTTCTCCATACCTATAGGCCCTAGGAAATCAGCCTGCTTTCCTCCTTACCAGAGCTACTGCTATCCACTCCATTTTGGGGTGTCCTTACTCCTCAAGATGGGTGACAGAGTAGAATGCAGCTTCTCTTAACTCTCCCAGCCCTTCCCGGCTTCTCTGTTGCCTCCGAAGACAGGCAAGCAGGCCCTTTCCATTTGGTGGATGCCACTGCCATGGACAGTGGGCCACTGCTAGACCTACAAGACACTCACAATCTGACCCGTCAGAGTTCTTTATCAGTTTCTGGCTCCCTTTTCTTATGTGGCTCTTGATAGCTCTGCTCCTGGATGCTTTCTAGTTCTCAAACTTCCTGCCTCTTTGGAGCTTCCCTTTCCCTCCAAGTCATGCGGGTCAACTTCTCTCTCTAGTAGGCTGAGGGCAAGGGCCATACAGGAAGCCAGGTAGGAGCCAACCACCACTGAGGTGCCCTCGTTTCAAGGACTTCTTGGCTCTCCAGAAGGCAGACATCCACCTCAATGAGCTCCAACGCCAAAGGTCACCCTTAGGTGACTTCTCAGTGGAAGAAGCCAGAAGGCTACTTCTCCACCTGCTCCCAGCTGACTGGTCGGCCTGGACGCTCTGGGCAATAAAGGGGAGCAGAGCCAGACTTCCCTCACTTGATGCATGAGCTCCTCTCCAGGAACACATCCTTAGGTCTCAAATCTTCTGAGAGAGAGAGATGCAATAAAGCGAACACTGGCATTCAAAGTGAGCGAGGTTTGGAGGCTGCAATCCATACACCTAAGCAGCTGCTGGTCCTGAATGACGTATCAAGGTGCATGGCATGCCACTACTTAGAGACAGATGCCCTCCTTACATTTATTAATGGCATCTACTTCTGTACACAGCTCACAGGGGATTTCCAGTTTATATCCCCTCTCATTCCAGTTTTGTTTCCTTCCCTTTTTCTTGACCACTAAAACAATATATGCTTATTGTAGACAACTGAGAAAATGAAAACAGAAAAAATCCTACTCAACCAGAGGCAATCACTGTTAATAATTGGTCCAACTTCCTTTCGGTCTTCTTTCTACCCATCGATTGAGGTCATTCTGTAGAAATGATTTAATACCTGCTTTCATTTGTTTAACATCAGAAGTATTTTTCCAGATTATAAAATTCTTGTAAGTAATTTTAAAAGGCAACAAAATATCCCATTATATATCCCATTGTATAGGTAATGATGTATTTCAATGTTCTCCTAAACTTGTTTTCAGTATGTCTCCATTTTTTCCTCATACTGTGATAAATCACATGTGACAAACATCTTTAACAACAATGTAGATTGGTGTGTATTGTCCCAAGAGGCTTTCCACCAGGGAGTGAAGGGAAACTTTCTTACCTAATGGAAGGGCAGGATTTTTAAATACATTTCCCATTGCATAACAAGCATTCCATCGGACTTTCATGGCAGCTTCTGTTAGAACAGTAGAAATTAGGGCCTGGATAGACTCCTCAATTATTTCTGCAAATGTGGGTTTTTCTATATGAGAGGGTTGCAGAAAATGAAGCAAATTTCCAAGGGCCCGGACTGCATTGCTCTTTACCTAGAAAAAAATGTAAACGCTTTAGAAATCTGTTTTGCCAAAGAGATGTTTTCAAAAGTCTAATTTCAGCTTTAAAAAAACCCAGGAGGTCCTCGTTCTTAAAGCAAGTCCTTGGAACTCACAAGGTCTGCTCTGGTTAACATCCTGAGCCATCAGAACGGTGAAGTTCTACAAAACTCCTCTCTCTGATTATTTATTTATTTTATTTAGTGCTAGACAGGACCTCAGAGAGGTCCATCTTCCTTGTTTTACTGAGACGGAGTATAAGGACCGGGGACAACAGGACAAGGCTGGTTGATAGCAAGATGGCGAGGAGAAGCTAGGTTCCATAATTCCAGTCCAATACTTTTCTACTAGACTAGAGTCTCAACCTCTGCAGCCCACCAGAATCATTTGGGAAGGTTTTTCCTTTTGTTTTAAAACCAATTTGCAGGCCCTAACCTCAGAATTTCTGATTGAATTACTCTGAGGCAGGGCTTCCTGGGTGATTACCAGACTTTCAGAAGTAGTATTAAAGTGAGCACATGGTGTGGGTCAGGTATTGTGCTAGGTGCTTTAACATAAGGCATCTTCATATCCGGTGAGGTATATAACTTCCATGTTAACAGGTGAGGAGCTGACCTTCAGAGAAGTTACATAATATACCAAAGTCACCCAGCTACTAAAGGGCAAGCCAGGGCTTGAATCAATGTATGTCTGACCTAAAGCCCAGACCTGTGCTTTTTAAACTTATTAGTTTAACAGGTAATATTCAAAGCCAAGAGCTACTCATTTTTCTGACTTGCCAATTCTACTTAAATTTTTTTTGGAGGGGGAAATAAAAAAAAGTTAATTTTAAAAGGAACCTGAATATGTCATGTAGTATTACAATGGGCACTGGTATTTCTCAGGAGGCAGGAGACAGTAAAGAAACCATACATGTGTGGAATGGGCCGTTTATACCCTGAGCAAGCACACCCTCAGTCTCCTTTGAACAGGAGTACATTTGGTGGGATAGTCTGAGGAGCATCAAGCCACACTAAACTACCACACTGCAGCTACAATACATTAAGTATCGGTTTGGGAGATACTGGGTTTTGTTGTGAGTCTACCTTGTCTTTATCCTTGGATGCTTCTATAGCTGATCGTAACATTTTCAAGAGCAAGAGACCAGAGAACTCTTCCTGGAAACTTGGGTCTGGCGTTTCCCTGTTCCACCAAAGCAGGCAACACATGTTAAAAGGTAAATACACTTAAATATATACATATAGAAATATATTCACTTAGTATAAGCATAAAAGTTTAGGAAAACAGTTTAACAGATCTGCTTGGATTGTATCAAGAAACTTACAGTATATATATTTTGACCCAATAGTTCCCCACCTAGGAATGTCTCCAAAAAAAAGTCTCAAAATGCAGATTTCATGCACAAAAATATTCACTGAATATAAAAGACTACAAGCCTAAAGCCTAAAACAAATGCTCAGTAATAGAAAAATGGTTAATCATCACACAGTGATAATTATGTAATCATAAATAAGGATTTCCAACAAGGCAATAATAAAAGAGAATGCTTACACATGTTACATGTCGCTTATATGGTGAAGTGACAAAAAGCAGGACACTTGCACATGAATAACCAGCTACCTCTGGGGAGGGGAACTAAGGTGTCAGGGTAGAAGACAGGCTGCACACTGAATGCTGTTTTGTACTGTTTGGCTTTTTTTTAGCCTGTGAACATACCACTTTAAGAAATTTTTTAAAATGCATTTTAAAAGTACAGTAACCATTACTAAGGTTTTGCTTTTATGTTTTCTATAATGTGGACATATTACTTATATCGGTATACAGTATTTTTAATACATATATGTCTTAATATATTCCTAATATATATTAAGAACAGCTTATTTTATTTTCTGAAAGAATATCAAAAAAAACCAAAGCAGGAAGCGGGATAATAAGCGGGAACTACTGCTGATTCTTTCATGGTAGGGATCGAGGACATTCTCTTGGGCCCTCAGTCTCAGAAGTCAGCTGGGGAAAGCAAGGTGAGTCACCTACATGTTGACAATCAGAGTGTCTGTCAGGTTGCCCAGGGACCAGGCTGCTTTGGCTCGAACATTCAGAGACTTGTCTTCAAGTGACATCAATATTGCATTTGCTGTGTCTGCAACAAATATGACATCCTATAAGACAAAACAAAACACTGCCATTACTTTAGCAGGTCAAGTTGCTACCTTTGAAATTCTCAAACTTATTTTCAGATAAAGCTATAAGCCTTCACACAAATTTCTACTTGGAAATAAAAATACATCTACTCAATCAATTTACTGTTCTTCTTCTATTTTACAATTTGGACACTCAAAACAATCCTGGGGAAGCTCCTATGATTTTGGTATGTGCCATGGACACCCGAGAAGCCTGTGGATTTTGCCCTTATGAACATCGAATATATAACCTAGCCTGGGACAGTTATCTATGAACTCTGTGCTTGGTTGATTTCCATCTCAGGAAATAATGTTCTGAAAAAGAAATGCATTTATTTCCAATACACACCCTATGTACTACACACCTCTCAGTGAGATAAATGTCACAAGTAAGAGTGAAAGAGGACATTATGTCCTTTTGAGTAAAAACTATGTCAGCTTTCTAAATGATGACTACCACCTGGTAATGTCCCATTTCATTTTTATTATATCATTCATTAATTTAAGCATTTATTGGGTGCCTAAGGTCCCAGGCAGTGTGCTAAGCAATTAAAAATTAAAAATTAAAAATAAATACCATATACCTTTATGGTAATGCCTTAGTTCATTTATATATGATATATATATGGTAATGCCTGTAGTTACATATATATACAACTATATTTATGTATAACTATATATAGAGAGAGTGTGTATCTGTGTGTGTATGTGTGTGTGTGTGTGTCTGGCTCTGCCACCCAGGCTGGAGTGCAGTGGTGTGATCTCTGCTCACTACAGTCTTCACCTCCCAGGCTCAAGTGAGCCTCCCATCTCAGCCTCCCAAGTAGCTGGGACTACAGGCGCATACCACCATGCCTGGCTAATTTTTTTATTTTTTGTAGACACGGGGTTTCGCCAAGTTGCCCAGGCTGGTCTCAAACTCCTAAACTCAAGCAATCCACCTGCCTCGGCCTCCCAAAGTGCTGGGATTACAGGCATGAGCCACCATGCCTGGCCCATGACAATTAAGGAAATCAGATTACAAAGCAATTTAGTTTCCTTTACTGTCCAATGCAGGAGCTCTATATCCACAAAATAGGGGTGTCATGGAGAATAAAGGGGCACAGAAGAGCTAAATAGGCTCACTCTGACCTGTCTGAGACAGGGAAAAAGCACATAGACTCCCAGGGCCCTTGAGGTTGCAGCTTTCACTAAGCGATTCTTGCTGTCATTCAGTCCGAGCAGCACTGTGATGCACAGGATCTGCCTGTCATTCTGCAATGAGAAGGTTAACAAGGGAAAAATGAGAATGAAATAACTACGAGCCAAAGGCTTCCATAAAAGATGTGAAATAGCTGTGCCTGAGACCATATTCAGGATTTGAATACCACTGCGACCTTGAGGCTACCCTGGTAAACAGCAGGTTCAATTCAGATTCCATGATTACCTGAGCACCCACTTTGTGCAAGACACACACAGCATCTCATCACATTTAACCTTTATTAAAGTTGCCTTCTTTATAGAAGCTCATTTGTGTAAATAAGAATGGATGCAAATGTCACTGAGGACTAAAGAAAAACAGCAGTCTGCATACCGCTATTCTGAATAGCAGTATTCTGAATGTTTATGCTCCCTCATAATTCCTATGTTGAAATCTTCACTCCCAGGGTGATGGTATCAGGAGGTGGGGTTTTGGGGAGGAGATCAGGTCATGGGAACAGAGCCCTCATGAAAGAGATGAGTGCCCTTATGACTGAGGCCCCAGAGAGCTGCCTTGCCCCTTCCATCACATGAGAACATGGCTCACATGGTGCCATCTGTGAGCCAGAGAGTGAGCCCTCCTTGAGGCACCAAATCTGTCTGTCAGTGACTTGATCTTAATTCCAGCCTCCAGAACTATGAGAAATACATTTCTGTTGTTTAGAAGACACCCAATTTATGGTATTTTATGACAGCAGCTCAAACAGACTAAGACAAATACTATATGTGTTGGACAACGAATCTGTGTTTTCACATACTTTGTTATTTTTCACATGACTGCCATCTTATTGATGATAATATCAAGTTTTAGAGAGGTTAAGCGTCAAAGAGCTAGCAAGTCAAAGAGCTGGGCTTTAACTCAGGCCTTTTAAAGTTTGGATACGAAATCTTCCTGAAATCTCTCTGCTTTCCAAGCTCTGCTACCCTTGCCTCTACCACCTACATTCTAACGCAAGGGGGAAACAGCTTTCCTGATATATTAAGGCTTCAAGTTTTCCTATTTGCTGTTCCCCAGTGCCCTCATCCCCAACTCAAGTAGAATTAGCACCTTTTCATCAGAGATGATGCTGAATACTGGTTCAAAATGCAAAAGCATCAAATTCTAGCTCTGGTGCTCCAGCCATGATTTAAGGGTGAGAAAACACCCTTACATTACCGGCAGACTGCTGAAGGCCTCTGGCAAGATGGAAGACAGGGCATCACAGGCGCTCGCCTGGAGTGTTGGGTGCTCCGAATTCTGCAGGGCTCTGGGTAAAGGACCATTCAGCATCATAGTCCAGAACATCACCACCTGGAACAGAGGCAAAGGAAAAGCTGCAGCCCAAGACATAACAGGAGAACCAACTCGGAGCTAAGCCTACCAGAAATGGCCTTAGTAGTCAAACATTTTTCCTTAACGTAGCAGCTTTCTGTAAATGTTTTCATGGGCTCTTCTTCCAGTGATGGAAAGGACTTTAGAAAACAATTGCAGTGTTTAAGCCTTCCTTTCAACTCCTATTGATTAGGAGACTGTGGTCTGATAAAGTTACGCAACAACAGTGATAATAATCAAGAGGAGGCTGAAGACGGTGATGACAGTAACAGCGACAGCTAATGTTCTTCAGAGAGCTCATCCCATGCAAGCCATCGCTCTAAGTATTTTACACGTATCAACTCATTTTATTCCTTGGCACAAATAAATGGGGTCTGTAGCATTATCCCTGCTTTTTCACAGAAGGAAACTGAGGCACAAAGAGACAATACAACTGCTAATCAGCAGCAGGGGTGAACTAGAATCCACATCACTTGACACTTGGCTAGGGCTTTTTCAACTACTTTGCAGAGTCTGTGTGATAATAAAATGTAATACTCTGTGTAAGGTTTCTAGCGCCGGGTCTGATACACAGTGGACACTCTTAAACTGGGCAGTAGGTTCTGTTTTCAGCACTTTGAAGAACTATCTCACTTCACAGCCTCTAAAGTAGCCATGTGAACAGTTTCCTTTCCATGCTTTATACATATCCTGTGATTTCATGTTCATTTGCGAATCTCTGTGGTTTTGGTATGTTTTGTTTCTGTCCCATGGACCTAGTCCAGGGTTTTGCTGTGTATTTCACACACCAGTTCTGTCTTTCTCCTACTTCAGCTCCTAGAAACCCAGTCTGGGCCCTCCCTACCCACTCCAGAAGAATGTGGACGAAAAGTGGTTGCCAGTCTCCAGGATGGCACACAATTACACTCACCTACTAATATTTACACCCTTGTGTAGTCCCCTCCCATACTGAACAGGCTGACCTGTGTAACCAATAGGATGTTGTGGAAATGACGGCACGAAACCTCCAAAGCTGGCTCATAAAAAGCACCACAGCTGTCTTGCTTTCTTTCCCTTGGATCACCTGCTGTGAAGGAAACTGCCTGCCACGTCAAGAGGATACTCAAGCAGCCCTCTGGAGACGTCCTCACGGGGAGGAAATGAGTTGAGGTTCTGCCAGCAGCCAACACTAATTTGCTAGGTCTATGGGTGAGCCACCCTGGAAGAAGATCCTCCAACCCCATCAAGTCTTGCAACCCATCAGTTGACTGCAACCCTGGGAGCATCTTGATCCCAACCTCATGTGAGAACTAAGCCAGAATCACTCAGTCAAGCCTCTCCTAATTCCTGACCCACAGAAACTGTGAGGAAATAAACGTACATTGCTTTAAGCTGCTAAATGTTTAATTTATTACTCACTAATAGACAAGCAATATAGAAAACATGTCTTTTTTTTCCCCACAGATGAATAATACCTGAGTGTGAACAGTTAAGAGGCTTGCCTAAAGTCATTTACCTAGCAAAGGGAAAAGTTTGAATTCAAACCTAGTTCTGTCTGATAACAAAGCTCAACTCACCTCCCTGCATATGTTATATGGAAGCTTTAGTGGCAGTCTAAGGCAGGGACTAGGGTTAGAATCTTTAACTCTTTGCAAGGATGGCAGAAATTGTGAAGGGAAAACAAGAAAAGAATAGGCAGAATGTGGAGGGCAGAGGGAGCAAAGACCACCAGCACTGAGCACTGAGCTGATTTTGCTTTAGCACTAAGTAGAAGCCTTTTCTGGTGTGATCACATGCCCTTCATCCATCTTTGGAACTGGCACAGTGTGGGGGTAGCAGAAACAACCTGAAATCACAGAAATTTAATAGAATCATGGTGGGGCTGGTGGGGGGCGGGGAGGACGCGGGTACCAGAATTACCTCCTATGTGTTAGCACCTTTACATGTCATTCGATTTTTCAACAGCCTTGTGACTGAGGGGTTATGGTTTATTATTCCTTTTTACAACTAGGAAACCATGCCTATGACCACATATCCATTAAGTGGCTGATATGGTTTGGACGTGTGTCCCCTCCAAATCTCATGTTGACCTGTGACCTCCAATGTTGGAGGTGGGCTTAGAGGAAGGTTTTTGGGTGATGTGGGCAGATCTCTACTGAATGGCCTGGTGCTATCCTTGTGGTAATGAGTTCTTACTCTGATATTCAAACGAGAGCTAATTGTTTCAAAGAGCCTGGCATCTCTCTCTTGCCTCCTCTCTCGCCATGTGACATGCCTGCTCCCCTTTTGCCTTCCACTGTGACTGGAAGCTTCTGGAGGCCTCACCAGAAGTAGATGCTGGCGCCATGCTTCTTGTATAGCCTGCAGAACTGTGAGCCAGACAAACCTCTCTGAAAAATAAATTGTCCAGTCTAAGGTATTTCTTTACACAGCAGAAAAGAGACTAATACAGAAAATTGCTACCAAGGAATGGGGTGTTGGTATAAAGATGCCTAAAAATGTGGAAGCAACTTTTGGAACTTGGTACTGGGCAGAGGTTGAAAGAGTTTGGAAGGCTCAGAAGATAGGAAGACAAAGGAAAGTTTAGAACTTCTCAGAGAGTGATTAAATGGTTGTAACCAAAGCGCCGATAGAAATATGGAGAGTGAAAGCCAGGCTGAGGAGGCCTCAGATAGAAACAAAAAAGCTTGGAGAACGGGAGGAAAGGTCACCTTTGTTACACCTTAGCAAACAACTTGGCTGCATTATGCCCATGTCCTAGGGATTTGCATAAGGTTGAAATTAAGAGTAATGACTTAGGGTATCTGGTGAAAGAAATTCTAAGCATCATTCAACAGGTGATGTGGCAGCTTCTCACAACCTATAGTCGGATGTAGGAGCAAAGGAATGACTTCGAGTTGGAACTTACCATTAAAAGGTTAGCAGAGCATAAAAATGTGGAAAATTTGCACTCTGGCCCTGTACTGGAGAAGGAATCCAAGCTGGGAGCAACTGCTTGCTAGACAGATTAGCATGACTAAAAGGGAGCCAGGTGCTAATAGTCAAGACTATGGGAGAACAGCCTTGAGGGCATTTTAGAAATCTTTGAGGCAACCCCTATCATCACACACCCAGAGGTCTCGGAGGAAAGTGGTTTTGGGGGCCAGGCCCAGGGCCCCACTGCTCTGCACAGCCTTGAGACACTGCTCCCAGCATCCCCAGCCTTGGCTCAAAGGGCCCCAGATACTGCTTGGTTTTCTGCTTAGTGGGTACAAGCTGTAAGCCTTAGCGGTTTCCATGTGGTGTTAAGCCTGCAGATGCACAGAATGCAAATGTGAAGAAGGCTTGGGAGCTTCTA
>NW_012116588.1:1220190-1225432 GCF_000951035.1 Colobus angolensis palliatus | reverse complement strand
CCCCTTGCACCAGTGTGCACTGGATGCGGGACATGGAGTCAAAGGACTATTGTGGAGCTTTAAGGTTTAATGTCTGTCCTGCTGGGTTTCGGATTTGTGTGGGGCTTGTTGCCCCTTTCTTTTGGCTGATTTCTCCCTGTTGGAATGGGAATGTCTACCCAATGCCTGTACACCACTGCATCTTAAAAATCAATAACTTGTTTTGGATCTTACAGGCTCATAGGTGGAAGGAATTTGGCTTGAGTCACAGCTGAGACTTTGGACTTTTGAGTTGATGCTGGAAAGAGTTAAGATTTTGGGGAACTATTGGGAAGAGATGACTGTATTTTGCAATGAGAGGAACATGAGATTTGCGGGGGCCAGGGGCAGAATGATATGGTTTGGATGTGTGCCTCCTCCAAACCTCATGCTGAAATGTGACCTCCAGCACTGGAGGTGGGTCTAACAGGAAGTGTTTGGGTCATGGGGGCGGATCCCTCTTGAATGGCTTGCTGCTGTCCTTGTGGTAATGAGTGAGCTCTCACTCTATGACAGCTGGTTGTTTAAAAGAGCCTGCCGTCTCCCTCTTGCTTACTCTCTTGCCGTATGACATGCCTGCTCCCCCTTTGCGTTCCACCAGGATTAAAAGCTTCCTGGGGCTTCATCAGAGGTAGATGCTGGCATCATGCTTTTTGTATAGCCTGCAGAACTGTGAGCCAGATAAATGTCTTTTCTTTATAAATTGCCCAGCCTCAGGTATTCCTTTATAGCAACATAAAATGGACTAATACAATCATGTTCCCTAAATGATCCCATGGTTTTGGGTACAAAATTCCTGGCTCTTTGTCTCTTGGGCAGGCTGAGTAACCAGACTAGGTTTTATGCAAAAGAAATATTAGTTTTACTATTGCTGGTTATATGTTATACATAAGCCTACCACATCCTAAATTGCAAATAAACTGAAATGTAAAATAAAACCCATTTATACTAGTTTCAGGTTTTCCTGGATTATAAAACACAATTTTTGACACTGGAAGAAACCATATCATCTACTCCACTTATCACTGAGCTTCAAAATAAAACTGCAACTGAAGCACTAATAAAAGAAAACTATGAACTGACATTTATTTACCAAGAAGACTGGTACTCTCTGATCAGGTGCTACAGTAGAATCCGGTTTATACTGCTGTATTAAGCCTGTGCCCAGTTCTTCCAGAAGCTGCCAAGAAAAAAGAATTGCCAAAGCAGAGTATTAGGACTAACAAACAACTTCACTTTAGTTTGGAGATCACCTCAAATCAAGGGGAAACATAATTTGCAACTAATTTTCTTCCTTTATTCAGTCACTCTTAACAGAGGCATTCTTTCAAGGACTGAAATCAACAGCTATATCTTATTCATTTGTTACCGAATCAATTCTTGGGGTTTATATGTAAGAGCTGAAAACAGAAGAATGTACAGTCTTCCTCACCTGAAATCTCTTTAAGAAATCTCAGAATTGAAGGACATGTGGCAGACGAATATAAAGTGAAGAAAAGGAGAGATATAAAGTGACAAGAAGGAAAAAGCGTTGTGGTTTTGATGAAAATTACCTTTGCTCCATGAAGCTGAATGGATGGATCTGCTTCCCCCATGCACTTGCAAATCACCTCTCCAAGCTCCATCAAGTAGGCTTGAGTCATTGAAAAGTAGCCCCTTGCCACAAGAGCCAATACCTGCAGAGAGAGCATGGAATTAACCCTCTAAGACCTGAGTGCAAGGCTGCAATATCCAGAAAAGTGTTATAATATTTCAGAAATCGCTTATGTTTAACAGGGGCTGAAATCTGTCAAATGAAATTAAGAACCATAATCTTTATTTCATGACTAACATCAATTAACTGTATCACATTTTTATGGTGCTTTAGTATATGATCGCTTTTCATTAATGTAAGCTCATTTAAGTCTTGGAACTATTCTTTTAAGTTAGGTATTAACTGAATTTTACAGCTAAAGAAACTAAGCCTGACAAGGTTAAAGGACATGTTTCATGCTGTCCAGTTAATTAGCAGCAGACCCCAGGACCAGGCCTTGTCTCAGATCATATTTGTATAGAAAAAGTGAACTCTTTTATCTAGGATTGTTTTCTTTCTTTGAAGGAACAATTATTTTGTTACTCTAAGCAGGTACAAGACCAAGGAGAAGTTTATAAAGAATTAAACATTAAGTTGCAAAAATCAAAAATTAACTGTACAATTTCACTCAGAATTATTCTACCATCTATTATATCCACCTGTCATATAATACCTGAAGTGACTAAAATAATTTGCAATCAAAGAACAAAAAGGAAAGAATCTGCTATTTTGCAACCAAGGAACACCTCCCCAAAACAAAACAACAAAAACAATAGACCACCCATACCTAAAATATGACTCCCACAAACACAGTTGACACATGGCTTGGTTTTAGCTGCTCGCTCCTCACGGTCACTCTGGAGGAAGAATGGTTACTTCCATTTCAGAGATGAGGAAATGAAACCTCCTACCTGTAAGGCCTCCAGTCGCATGGGGGATGGTTCGTAGGCACTTCCTGCTGCAGAGCCAGCATCGCTACCTGAACAGGAATCCTCCTTGGGCAGTACGACAATGGAAATGCAGAGTCGAATGAGCCAGCAGGGCTCTGAAGACCCCTTAGGTGAGCTAACTGACATTTCTTCCAGAGAGGGTCCTGCAGGGGCTTTCTTCCACCAATCAGGAGGGCTGAGGTGAGGGGTTGCTAAATTGCTATTACCGAGTCCAGAAGAACATGGCTGTTGCAGAAGTAGCTGGACTTCAGGTAAAGGTGCGTGGGTGGACACTATAGCTCCCAAGAGTGTGAGACTTGACACGCGAACATTAACATCTGTCAAAGGAAGCAATAAGAACTTATCACCATGGGAACAGCTACAGTAAAGATGGTAGTTATCCCTGCAGGCAATTAAGAATAGTTCCTTGTGTAACCTGAATCTAATCAAACTTTTAGACCTCATTTCCAGTTTGGAAATACATGGGACAGGAGAATAAGTTAACACCATAAAGAAACAATCTGACAAATTGAGACTGTGGTTTATTTTGTTATCTTTGGTGACGAGCTTAGAGTTCACATTCTATAAGACAATTGGGCTGGATTCCTTCCTAAGTCAGTTTGATGTAAAAAAGATGGGTGGGGGGACTCTAGATTTAAAAAGACTACAGTGACATGATAACTAATGCAATGCATGTACGCTGAATGAACCCCGGATTTTAACAAGAAATATTTTTAAAAAGCTAAATAAAAGATCTGTGACTAGACTCATTTTTTTTTTTTTTTTGCATGTGATGTCCAGCTGTTCCAGCACCGTTTGTTGAAAAGTGTCTGCTCCTTTGTTGTAGATCAGTTGACTATATTTATGTGGGTCTATTTCTGGGCTCTCTATTCTGTTCCACTGATCTGTTTGTCTCTTCCTTGGCCAGTATCACACTGTCTCAATTACTGTAGTTTTATAGTAGATTTTGAAGTTAGGGAATGTCAGTCCTTCAGTTTTGTTCTTCTCTAGCAATATTGTGTCGGCTATTCTGGATCTTTTGCCTATCCATATACGTTTCAGAATCAGTTCGTTGATACCTGCCAAGTAACTTGCTGGAATTTTGATTGAGACTGCACTGAATCTATAGATCAAGCTGGGAAGAAGTAACATTTTTACAATATTGAGCCTTCCTGTCCATGAACATGGAATCCAGTCCATTCATTTAGTTATCTGATTTATTTCATCAGAGTTTCACAGTTTTCTTCATATAGATCTTGTACATATTTTGTTAGGCTCATACCTAAGAATTTCAGGGTTTGAACATTTTAATGAAAGAAAGTTACTTGAGGATAAAGTCAGATACTTGAAAGGAACCTTTGAGACATGGTGCACTCTCTTCAGCTGAAGATGCAGATAATGAAAAGCTGGTACGGTGGAATGAGCAGGGATTGTTTTCATCTTATTTCTGCCATGAATGTGACGGGAAATCTTAGGGTAAGACTTATCTTTCTGGGTCCCTTTTTTACACATTAATGTAAGTAGTGAACTAGACTTAGTTTACACCTCTTATCTCATTTGAGCCTCATAAAAATCTTATGACGTAGTTATAATTCTTGCTGTTAGCAAGAAATTAGGGTTCAGAGAGGGCCATGGCCATGAGATGGCAAAAATGGGAGTGGGCTCCAGACCCTTGGATTGACTTCAGGTCCCATGCTCTTCCCACTATGTCACCGAAAACAGCCACTATTCCTTCCTTGTTACAATCCTGCCTGAAAAACTGAACTCATCAGAATGTGGTGTGATGTGAAAGCTTGCAAACAAAAGAAAAGCAAATCTACAAAAGGCAAGTGTTTATAGCACATACACATTACGTGTGGGAGGAAATAATAAGGCTGTAGTTAGTCAAGATTTGAAGTTCTGGGATTTTATCTGAACTTACAGGAAATACCGTTAAAGAAGTGAAATTTTGTATTCATTTTTCTTTCCAAAAAGTAGATAGTATCTATCTGTCCGTCTGTCTGTCTATCTAACCATCCATCCATCCTCTACTTATGCCTAAGGGATATAAACTATCACACCCCTGAGGGGGGCTGCTTGCACCTGGCTCAGTCTTAATTGTAAAGAGATACTCTGGTCACTGTCCTGAACATTAAACAGGCATTACACTTTACAATTAATTCTCTAGCTCACTTCCACTGGGACTTGAGGGGTCAATTCTTGCAACAGCTGATACCCCTGAAAAGTTGAGAAGAAGCAGCAGAGATCTCTTAAGAGTTGTAAAAATGCTTTGAATATATACATATATCTGTATCTATGTATTTTTACTAATAGTCTGCATCTGACTGATATAAAGAAGCCATCAGGTTTAAGACACTACCAACCTTTGTGGCGAATATAAGGCTTTATCTGGTTCCAGACTTTGGTCAGCAGGTTGAGTTTTAGACGATTATAAGGTGCATTTGATACTAAATTTGCAAGGCACTGTAAAACACAAAAAGTAGTTCATCAAAAGGCTTGATTAAACCACACCATAGAAACCAATTTTGCAGCGTTTAATTAAAAAGTTTTCACACAACTAAAAATTAGTTCTTTTTTTTTTTTTAAACTAATACTTGTATTCTCATTGGTACAACTAAAGATAAAGAAGTACTTTTAGCAAACCATTTATTAGGACATACAGAGATAGAGATTATAGGTAAGATCAGACAAGTAGGTACAGACTTCCAAATAGGGTATTTTT
>NW_012116588.1:1217251-1220140 GCF_000951035.1 Colobus angolensis palliatus | reverse complement strand
GATCTCCTGACCTCGTGATCCGCCCGTCTCGGCCTCCCAAAGTGCTGGGATTACAGGCTTGAGCCACCGCGCCCGGCCCAAATAGGGTATTTTTAATAAAACTATTACTTAGTTATATTCTTAAGTCAAGTTACTTTTGGGCTATGTAAAACCGTATACAAAATTAAAACAGAGAAGCCCCCTCTGGAACCCACAGTTGGTACATTACCTTAATTATCTGAGTAAGGGTCTGTGAGGATGACTCTGCCACCAAAGCTAACAAAAGGCATCTGTGCAACTCTCTAATGCTGGAAGCGATCATTACGGAGAAGGGGGTAAAAGCCCTTCTGTGGTCACTGGTATCTTCAGCAACAGAAAGAAATTGCTTTGAGCCTTCCAAGATGGCAGATAAAACTTGCAGAGCACAGGCACGTGTCTGAAATTTCGGGATGATTCACATTGATTAGCTGAACATTAGGAGTCCGATTCCCTTCTTCCTATACATGCTTAATGTTCAAAGTATTTACAATCATTTTAATTAGAAGAATAAAGGCAATGAGATTATCTGTTAGTTCCTAAAAACTAGGCCACTTGCATCCCACACCTAAGAAAAGAATATTTTATTTTTATCTTAGAGACACAGTCTCGCTCTGTCACCTAGGCTGCAGTGCAGTAGTGCAATCATAACTCACTGCAGCCCCAAACTCCTGGGCTCCAGCAATCCTCCCATGTCAGCCCCACAAGTAGCTAGGACTACAGGTGTGTGCCACCACACCTGGCTAAAAAATACTCTAGAAACACATTGCTGTTAGATTTCTTACAGTAAGAAGTAAATCTAAGCTACACCATAGCACAAAAATCTGAAATCCTAAGCATGAGAACAAGGATTAGAGGCCTGCTTTATTCAAGCAGAATGCCAATTGAAAAGTTATAACTAAACAGCCCATGGGGTAGAAAAAATACATGTGCCTAGAGTCTGTTTCCTATCACAGTTCCTGAGAACATTATGCCTCATCTTCTACTCTTATGTATGTATTCAATGTTAACTTAAATAGGACTTTAGGAACTTGGTGTACATACAACTTGGCAGACATCATTAGTGATCCAACTTTTAGAAACAGTCTTAGGTACAGGAAATAACACTGCCTGCAGTGACAGTATCTGACAATTCAAAAAAGGAATACCATTAAGTACAATCTTATGAATGGAAAGGACAAAAAGTACATCTTTGTCATGGACTGCTATATTTGTCAGGAAAGGTGTCACTGGTACCAAGATTTTCTTAATAAGGTTGAAAGATTACTTTCAATTGGTACTCTGACAATTTTGCAGCATTAAAAATCAGAAAGGAAAAGAAAGTCCAACTTTACAAAAACAGGATACAGGTAATAAGCAAAGGACTATTAATACGGAATAATATTGTACTCTCTTTGGCCAGCTCATCCAAAAATGACAATTAACATTTTTAGTCAAAAAATTTAAAAGCAGGGAATTAACATTACAATTCTAGAATCTAACCTAAATAGTTACCCAATATGAAGCATATCTGAGTTTGGAGCAAAAAAGCTTTTCCCAAAGGCCTTCAATTATATTATCTCCAACCAACCAGGTGATAAATCACCAGGTAGGCCTTTTATAGACTGGAATCATAGAAATCTAGACTTATTGCTCTGAAAAGAAATTTGAAGTACAGTAGCATCAGACTTCAGAATGAAGCATAATCCCCTAAGGTGGAAAACTAACAATGTATTAGGAAACCGTGTGTATATGTGTGAAAAAACGAGACAGCAAGAGCATGAACACCAGTCAGCTGATCCAAAAAGGACTCAGATCAGGGGCTGGCAAACTTTTCTGTAAAGAGCCAGTGGTACGCATTTTATATTTTAGACTCTGCAGGTCAGTTTCCGTCACAACCACCCAACTCTATGATTGTAGCATAGACACGTAAAGGAGTAAATGTGGTTGTGTTCCAAAAAGACTTGATTTATGGACAATGAAATCTGAATTTCATATGATTTTCACATATCATGAGATATTATTGTTTTATTTTAAAACCATTTAGAAGTGTAAAAACCGTTCTCAGCTCACAGGCCATACAAAAACAGGTGGTGGGCCAGATTTGCCCTACAGGCCACCGTTGGCCAATCCCTACTAGAGGCTGGTCTGAACTCAACAAGACAGATCTTATGCTAAACCTTCATTTCTTTAGAAGACAATTAAAAGTCACAATTCCAATAGCTCACAAACTGAATAAAATTAAAACTTGAATGGAAAGAAATGAACTAACATTCCAAAAGTCAAAAATTTTAGCACAATTTTGGCATCCTAAGGGGAAAATCACGACTATCACAGATGAAAACAAATGTCACTGAAATTGGTTATTCTTTTCCACCAAGTTATAAAATCTACATAGAAATTTGATACTACATCATATTGTACTTCTCACAGTTCTGAGTTAATTTCCTTTAAACTCTAACATATCTTTGTTGTTATAACTGAAGTAACAATTTAGATACTGAATCTGGTACAAGTTTTGCTTTATTTGTTTGTTCTTTATTTGTTCTTATATCAGTATTTAATATCTTGTTTACCAGTTCTAATCAGCACTTTCAGCAGAAATTACTAATGTGCAAGCAAATCATCACAGGTGTAGCTCTCCAGGGAGCTCATTTGGTTAAGTTTTTATTGTCTGAATATTTAAAATGATGAATGAAAGGCTTTTCAATCTTACAGAAGTCAGTGTGCTCGGTTTTACTAGTGTATAGTTTCATCTCCTTGGACATGAAGGCTTATCTAAAGCTAATAGAACAGAAAAGGGCCGGACGCGGTGGCTCAAGCCTGTAATCCCAGCACTTTGGGAGGCTGAGACGGGCGGATCACGAGGTCAGCAAATCGAGACCATCCTGGCTA
>NW_012116588.1:1215142-1217201 GCF_000951035.1 Colobus angolensis palliatus | reverse complement strand
TAGCAGAAATGTTTGCTGAGGTAGCTTAGTCAATCCTAATTTGTTTTCCTCTTTATGTGTGTTTGGTCTCAGAATATTTCTGGAAGGGTGACAAAGAAGTCCCTGCTGGGAGTGGGTACCACTGAAGTCTCCATACAGGGCACCTGACTGTTCACATGTTACTTTATTGGATCTCACTTCCAAAGTCAGTTGTCTTTTACGTAGAGGCATTTCAACATTGTGTCAGGGACTCTGGATCGGGAGGTATCTAAGTGATCTGGTTTGGCTGCGTCCCCACCCAAATCTCAACTTGAATAGTATCTCCCAGAATTCTCACGTGTTGTGGGAGGGACTTGTGGGAGGTAACTGAATCATGGGGGTGGTCTTTCCCCGGCTATTCTCGTGATAGTCTCACAAGATCTGATGGGTTTATCAGGGGTTTCCGCTTTTGCTTCTTCCTCATTTTCTCTTGCTGCCGCCATGTAAAGAAGTGCCTTTTGCCTCCTGCCACGATTTTGAGGCCTCCCCAGCCATGTGAAGCTGTAAGTCCAATTAAACTGCTTTTTCTTCCTAGTCTCGGGTATGTCTTTATCAGAAGTGTGAATACAGATACACTAATTAAAGACTGCCTGTTCTTTGCTAATACACTAAGCAAAGATTGCCTGTTCTGGGCAGGCCATATGAGAGAAAATCTACCATTCCATAACAGTTAACAATTCCAACCTTTTCATTCTCTTTTCTAGTTATACCATCTATTATCTTGATTTCAATTTGTTTTCACTTTTTATAGTTATCTAAAAGAGCAATAAATCATCATCATAAAATTTGTAAATCAGGATAATTCTCAAGGTACCAAGACAAAGATTTGCCCTGTAGTTTGTTTCTTAGACAAGACTTGATGATATCTCCACAATATGCCTTTATAACACCTAAGGAAATCATATAAAGGAAATTATTAAATTAGTCTTGTTCTTTTTATTGATAATTTGCTCTGTCCCTTTTGGAAGCATATAAGATGTGCTCTCTGAAGCACATTTCCAACATGGAAACGTGATCATTTCTCAAGTACCACAACACTGCCAAATCCTAATGGACATTTCTAAGTTTTCTTCTCCCCAGTTAACCATTCTAGCATATTATGTTTCAATTTCCTAAAGGTAGCCTCTGTTTATTGTTGGCATTCTGACTGGAAGAGTCTAATCACCTTTCCTTCTGTCCATTTGTCTTTAGAAAATTCCTCAGGACACCAGTTAAAATTGTGCTTTCAGCTGAGTATGCCATGGGTCATATCAGACCTGCCATAAAGTCAAAACTAACCACTAAGCACTTCAATGACAAGATAAACTACTGTTGTCTTATTTAATCCTGGCTAAAAGGAACTCCAGCCATCTAACTCTACATGCACAAGGAATACCTGAGATGACCACTTGGCCTGAAATCATGGCAGCTCTTTTAATCTGGTCAATCCAGAATGCTGTTCCATTCTAATTACATGATCTGTTATTTTTAATTTTAATGCACATAACTTTCTAGAAGTCTTTATTTTAAAAGCCTGTCCCACTGGGCTGGGTACAGTGGCTCACACCTATAATCCCAGCACTTCGGCAGGCCGAGGCAGGTAGATCACCTGAGGTCAGGAGTTCCAGACCAGCCTGATCAACATGGAGAAATTCTGTCACTACTAAAAATACAAAATAAGCCAGGTATGGTGGTGCATGCCTGTAGTCCCAGCTACTCAGGAGGCTGAGACAGAATCGCTTGAACCTGGGAAGTGGAGGTTGCGTTGAGCTGAGATCCCACCATTGCACTCCAGCCTGAGCAACAAGGGCGAAACTCTATCTCAAAAAAAAAAAGGCTGTCCTATGACATCACCTACCACAACACTTCCTTCTAGTATATGTCTTGGTGCACAGTTAATTACACTATGGACAGACTGCAAAGGTATGTTCCAAGCTTTGTTGTAAACAATAATCTCCACGCTTATTTAAACCCTTCCAAGTTAACACTTGATTTAAAAAATCTCTTAAGGCCGGGCGCAGTGGCTCAAGCCTGTAATCCCAGCACTTTGGGAGGCTGAGAC
>NW_012116588.1:1213235-1214711 GCF_000951035.1 Colobus angolensis palliatus | reverse complement strand
TGAACTAATTTAATTTCTTTCATCTTTTAAAATCCTCTTTAAGTAGGATGACTGTTTTTTTGTTTTGTTTTGTTTTGTTTTTTATTTCTCCAGGAGTTCCTTGTGGCTTTTTGTACTGGATCTATGACATCTCCAGAAGGAAGTTCTGTATCTTTTTTCCTCAGCACATCTCTTGCATTCACTAAACTTAAACACCTAGAACAAGTCTAAAAGGTACGTAAATCAAGGAGATGGATAAGACCACTTCGCAATATGTGAAATTTCTCATGGCACTTTAAGTGAAATGTAAACATTTTTAAAAATATGAAGATATAAACATCAGGAAAATTATTCCAATTCCTTTTCATCAGCTATGACCTCATAACCTTTATGTATTCATGTTCCAAACCCCCACGTCCCGCATTCCCTTGGCTGGGCAGCTATGATACAGGTGATGAAGCTGGGCTGCTGCTTTCTCCACAGCACCATCTCCTTGGCCACTGCTGGTAGCTCCCCTAGCTGGAGGGTCATCAAATATATGTTCTCAATATTTTTAGCAGCTTTTATTTCAATTACTCTAATGGCTTCATTACTGATTTATTTGCCACCATTCATTTTTCATTTTTCTTCCAGGTTCTCATTCACTATTGATTTAGTTAATTTGTAAAATTTCTGCCAGTTTAATTTCCTAGGATAAGGAGTATTTGAAATACCCCACAAGTCATTTTTTGGGGGGGTATAAAATTGAAGCTAACTTAATTTTCTTTACCTTGTAAAAGCTTCTGATGGGTCATCCAGAAATGTTCTTCTATAGTAAGTTACTCAAGGAGACGACTCATATGGAATTCCAACGTATTGTGGGTTACCACCCCGACCCCTTAATAATCTTTAAAATAGAAAAGCAACAATATGCTGTTGGCCTAATTAAAACCTCTCTATTTGCGGGTAGTTGGTTACCTGAGGACACCCAGATGCCATTCGGCATGACTTTTCAATGTTCACTATTGTAAACAGCAGGCTATTTTCCTTACTTGGTTAAGTGGCTAAATTCTGGAGAGGAATTAACATATTCAAGCAGAGGCAAATATTTGATCAGCTGTGAGATATCTTGCTACAGGTATCCATGCCTGCCAATCATTTTCTTCTTCTTTTTGAAAAATAAGTTTTTCTCATTAAAATATGTAAATATTTATTACACATGATTTGAAAACTGGAAAAGTTACAAGGAAAAAAACATGTTTGGGATCCTACTGTATATATAATTCTATATCCTGTGTTTTCACAGAACATTTTGAGCATTTTTCTAAGCCTTATGCATCCTTCATAGCCATTATGTACCATAATATTCTACTGAGTTGTTTAAGCCATTTCTGATGTTTTCTTATTATAAATACCACAGCAATCAACATTTCCATAAAACGAAGAGAAGCACAGTTGCTTCAGTGCAGTTCAAGGGAGACACCAAAGTTAGAATTCAGTGTGCTCAGGCTTCAGGCA
>NW_012116588.1:1204973-1210298 GCF_000951035.1 Colobus angolensis palliatus | reverse complement strand
TCCTAAAAGCAGCCAGTCTATATACTTAGTGTTTAGCACAGTGTCTGGAATACAGCAGACGTTGGGTAAATGCTGAGTGAGTGAATGAGTGAAGCAATTTCTAATAAGAAGCATTTTGATCAGGTATGACATTTCTGTAAGTGAATCCTTGGCCATACATCTGTATGCTGCAGGTTCTCCAACCTCAGCATGAGGCAGATGGCAGCTATCTGGAAAGGCTGGGAAATCAGGTGACTGTAAGGTATGGAAATGGCGCACTGACTGGTAGGTGGGCTTCTAACGATCTAGAGAGGGGCTGGCAAATTATGGCCCAAAAGCCAAATCCAGCCCAACACACAGCCTGCTTCTGTAAAATAAAGTTTTAGTGAAACAGTCATGCCCATTCATTTACATAGTGTCTACGGCTGCTTTTGCTCTGTTACAATAGAGTTGGCAGTTATGACAGACCTAAAGTATTTACTAGCCTTGTAGAGAAAGTTTAGAAAACATTTGTTGACTCCTGGTCTTGAGCATCACGGGGATGAGAATGCTTGGTTTGGGGTATAAAGTGGATGCTCATTTTTATAGCTGTCACACTGACTACACCTCTAAGCAGTATAAGATGCTTAACTGGTACTTTGAGCATCAGATGAATTTAAATTTACTATGCTAACAACCCCAAACTGAAACAAAATTCAAGGTAGGCTTTTAGGGTAGTAGTGATGCAAATCATAGAAAACACACATAGCAATCTATTAAAAATAAGCCACAACTTAAATCGAAATAAACATAAATGTACCAAAGTTGGTCAAGAAGCACTGGATTCTGATTGCTGTGGTTTGATAGGTGTTCACTCATCATACTGAGGAAGCGGAGTTGGGTATAACACCGTGGGCATCTCTATGTTTAGTCCGGGCAGTCCGTGAAACATGAACTTCTAACAATGATGAATCAAGGACACACACACACACACACATACACAAAACCAAAAAAGCCATTAATCATAAAACAGAACTATTTACCATGTCTGGATCAGAACACTCACAGATTAATGTTCAAAAGCCTACTAAGGAAATATAAATGAGACAGAAAATAGATACCTTGAAGGTGTAGGGCTTAAAGAAGAGCTGAAGTTTATCTGGCCTCCAGCTGGATCTGGTTTGGTCAGATCAAATCAGGTCTGGTTTCAGTTTCCTTATTTATTCATAAAATTTATCCAATTACTTTATCTGTCTATAATTTTTTTAAACCAATTTATCATTTTTATTTACCTGTCTCCACCTATAGCTATCTCTCTATTTGATGTCGGAGCAAGAGAATGCCACAAGGAAAGAATTACTTCTTACTTTGCTGGCTGAAGAAGCTGGGTCCCCAGAGATGCTGGCCTGACTTTCCGACTGACTGGCACACTCGGAAGCTGCCCACTGACACACGTCTTGGTTGGCCTGCCTACTACTTGGAGAAGAAAGCCAAGGAGAAGCACTGGCTCTTCTTGCAAGTACAAACAGGTACAACATAATCTATAATTAAATCTTCTACAGGTCATACCCCCCTACCTATTCCCTTCCTAAGATTCAGAGATAATTTTAAAATGTTGATGCATTTATTAAATGGAGATTTATTATTTTCTGTTCTTAAGTGTCTTTGAATATGAACATTTTTGTCTGCTTTCTCAAAATATATGTAAGAAGTTTTAATACCTCAAAGTTAGCCTTAGAATAAGGCTGTAAAGTGGTCCTTGTACCATGGGTTGAAACAGGAAAGACAATGATCATATGAAGACGTGCCTTACCTTTAGCACAGCTAAAAGTGCTCCAAGTTCATCAGTCTGCGTTAGTTTCATTCTCCCACCATTTAGAAGTGACTGTATACCTTTTAATGCATTTTGCAGTAACTAGGGGGAAAAGGGAGACCCAGTTAGAAGGCAGAATAAAATCTGGTTGTCCAGGAATCAACTCACTAGCACCACTTAGGAAGGAAGAGAGACAGTCTCTGGATGATGAAAAAAACCTTTAGACACACACAAACACACACAGAGCAGAGATGAAGATCCAAGGAGACCTGATAAACTACCATGAATTCTTTTCTAGAAGAAAAGAATAATGAAGTGGTCTTATTGTACACGTTTATAAACCCGTATGTGCAAATGGTAAGAAAAAAGAGAGAAGACGTTTAGCAAGAAAAATGTCATAAGGGATAAAAAAGAGATAGCACAGATCATAATTGGGGAAGCTCTGTAACATGGCAAACCCAGCCCTCTTAAAGGCAAGGGGATGTATGTGGGAACAGATGATAAATTATAAAAACTTGGTTTCTGGAGGACAATTCTGATCAAGATTGATTTCTTGACTCAGTAATCTCATTTCTAGAACTCTGTCCTTAAGAAATACTTCCTGCATTGGGATGATGTGAACTGTAGTCTTGTTTGAAATAGTGGGAAAACTTTAAAAACTTCAGTTATGATGATTATGATAATAATTATAAAAGAAGCTAACCCTCTGCTAAATGTAAAACTCAACAACAAGAACAGCAGACCCTTTGAATGCTTTATTTCATCTACTTCTCTTAAGAACCCCACAATGCGGTTATATCAGTCCCTTTTCAGGGAGGAACATGGAGGCTCCAAGAAGTTAACTAATTTGTCCAAGGTCTTCCAGCCATAGCAGTTAGAAAGTATGAAGTATATTAACAGGAATCGAATAGATGTCCCAGAGATATTAAGTTTTAACAAAACAAGAAAGTTACAAAACAGCATGTTAAATATGACCCCATTTAAAGTTGTAAATATGCTCATTTACATACATAAAAAAACTGAGTGCATATAGCACAAATTGTCTTCAGTGGCTATATCTGAGCAGGAGACTAGAAGGAACTTTATCTTAGATATATAACATTTGAAATGTGTTACTCTAAATTAAAAGATGTTAACAAACTGTAATTTGCATCATATTTTTTAAAAAGAAATAAAATATTGCAGATATATTTGGTGAAATCTCTCTTTACTTTCATCTTAAAGACAGTCACTAGCCTGCAACTGTTGCTTTTATACTCAGAAGGAAAAAGAATAGTTTCCTCTAAAAAGCTAGAATTGTAAAATGTAGCAAATAAAAAGCTTCTTATAATTTAAACCGAAATGGTATGATTTTAGTCTTTTTAGGTTACAAACATTTCATGTATGTGTATTGCTCTAGACAAAGCTAATAGTGCAAATTAAGCTCATTAGTAACACTTTTCCCATCTGCTTCTAGACACATCCACGACATTCACTAGATCAGTGATAGTTCACTTACCATGCAAAATGTGATATCATCCATATCAGATGATTCTGGAGATGGTAAAATAGTCAGGAAAGCTTGGAAACAGATATTTTGGTAGGGTTCCTCCACATATGGCTGTCCTGGCACACTAAATGCATATAGAGAAAACAACTCAAATTCAGTCTCCTTTGAAATGAGGCTTGCAAAAGACTAATTAAAAACAGCAGTAATATAGACTATTAGAGTTGGAATATACCCTTGAATGCAACTATGCTATGAAAAGTTATTAGTTTGGTTAATTAGTTACTGCTGGGGGACAGGCACAGGGCTAGAATGAATACAGAGGAAGGGTGGTTTCCATAAGGAAAGGTTACAGAAGGTTGTGGTAGAAAAAGTATGGAGAAAGAAAAATCTTGTTTTAGTTCTGCTGTTCAGTCCCAAGAGGGAAATAATCCAGATAGGTCCCGTCAAGCTAGAATCACCCATCTGTACTTGCCTTCCTACTCACTGGACAGCACTGTGCCATGCAGAGACGAGTTCACATTTGTGCTGCTCGTTTTCAACTGCCTACTGTGAGAATCTAGCGTGAGCAGCTGGGGCTGTTTCTGTCTTCTTCAAAGAAAAGAAATTGCCCTTTACAGATACATCTCGCCAGCACTGAAATTTGCATGAATATATCCTTCTAAAAACTTAATATACTTAGAAGTTATACCAATAGAAAACAAAATTTTGACATACTGCACATTATGTCACTATTACCACATTTTAGGAATATGGTCCTAGTCTATTTTTTCCTTCTTTACAAGCAATATTAAAATTAACAAACAACATAAGATGATTTTATTAGTAAAGTACATGGGAAATGCAAAGTTAGTTATTTGTCTAAGTCGGCTCTGGCTTCAGGCAGAGGGAACTACCTACAAAGGGCCCAACAGAGGCACTATCTTATGACTATTGAGAAACTTGACTGGAGCCACATACCTGAGACATAAGTTTGCCATACAATGTACTGCAGCTCTCCTGACTTCAGGATCAGACTGAGCCAAGTCACTCAACTTCATTAAGAGTCCAGTCTTGCCTAGTAGCTCTGGGAGGTACTAAGACAAGTAAGAGTCAACATAGGTCAAAGAAAAGCTTCTAGGAAAATATGTTTTACACAGATTTTCCTTCCTTCCTTCCTTCCTCCCTCCCTCCCTTTTTCTTTCTTTCTTTCTTTTTCTTTCTCTTTCTTTTTTCTCTTTCTCTCTCTTTTTTTAACTAAATGGCAGTTAAGCACCAAAAGACTAGCCGTTAGATAAATGTCTCAGATGGATATGCAAAGATATGCCAAAAAGCATCAATAAGGATCACTACTCCCAGCCTAGGAAGCTGCTGATGCTCTTTAGTGTGGCCGCATGGTTGATGGGTAATGATAATATTAAGAATAATGGTTACTATCTACCAAGGGCCATGAACTTGACAAGTATTGTCTCACTTCATCCTCAGAGTAACAATTTTATACATGAGGAAACAAGGCCCAGAGTGGTTAAGTAAGAATTGCTAGAGATTAGTAGCAAGATAGAAACCTGAACAGTGTTGGCACCAGAGCCTGTGCTCCTGGCCTTTCAAAGGAAGGATTAAGCACTTTAAACTATCTTTTGACATTTTGAGCCATTGCAGTACACCAGAGCTGCCAGAGCTTGAAGAATTTCCATGTGTGTCCAGGAACTACACTGATGAATAGCCGAAATAGTATACGCCAACAGGAAATCCAAGTGCTGTTCATCCACAATTACCTAACACAACAGGAAAAGATATATTCTGATCTAAATTTTAAAAGATATTATGCTTTTATGGACATGTATGCTCACCTGAATCAAGCTGTATAAAAGACAGAGTGTGTGTCTGTCGTTTATGTGTCAAAAGGATCACCTCTAAAGGGCCTGAAAGTTTGATCAACGTAGGGGCCTTCTCCCCGCCCTAAGGTCTTGCTCACTTCTTCCTCTTTTTTTTTTGGAGACGGAGTCTAGCTCTGTCACCCAGGCTGGAGTGCGGTGGCGCGATCTCGGCTCACTGCAAGCTCCGCCTCCCGGGTTTACGCCATTCTCCT
>NW_012116588.1:1202704-1203928 GCF_000951035.1 Colobus angolensis palliatus | reverse complement strand
GATACTGGGGAGTCTAGTAGAGAGTTTATGGGACACATTTCCTTACTCTTAAGTACAAGAGACACAATATAAAATACAGTTATTTAGCTTCTGCTAAACATTAATCAAGTACAAGAGACACAATATAAAATACAGTTATTTAGCTTCTGCTGAACATTAATCATTTCTTTGGCAGGGGATGTCCAGAAATGGCACAGCCATCTTATGACTGTGAGAGATGCTAGCTGAGGGTAACCCACATGCTGAGGATGCTGAAGGGAAAGATGAGCCTCTTATTATTAAGGGGCTACAGATGCCTCCCTTGGGACTTGGGACATGGAGTGATTCCTTTTGACTTTTTTAAAAGTTGTTTAGTGACTCTGGGATGGCTTTTCTGTTTCTTGCAGCCAACAGCATCCTAATTCACATAATGCTAGTTGATATGTTTTGTGCTCTTAAATATATGCACATACTCATGTGGTAACAGTCTTAAATAAATAACTGGGCTCTTTTTATCCTTCTGTCCCCTTGGCCCCAAGCTACTTCTTATATTTTAGAAGCATCAAAAGTAGACCACAAAAACGGTAGCTTCAGGAAAGGGGAAAAATATTGGTGGGAAAGAGGTAGGGAGTTATTTCAATTTATTCTTAGATATATTTTGTTCAAATATATCTTCCATAAGAAATTATAAATTAGCCAGGTGTGGTGGTGGGCGCCTGTAGTCCCAGCTACTTGGGAGGCTAAGGCAGGAGAATGGCGTGAACCCAGGAGGTGGAGCTTGCAGTGAGCCAAGATAGCGCCACTGCACTCCAGCCTGGGCAACAGTGTGAGACTCTGTCTCAAAAAAAAGAAAGAAAGAAATTATAAGGTTGGGGGGCCTGAATGATACTGGTTAACTGAACCAAACAGAAAGGCATACTTCTAATAGACGAACTACTAGAATTCTACAGAATAATTTTTTTTTGGATCAGAGTTATATTTGCTTTAAACGTATTCTTATTAAGGCATTTGCTTTTCCTATAGCATCTCAAAAAACAGTCTATCATACCTACTACAGATGTAGTATTTCAAAGGTATCTACTTTCAAAAGTTTATGATCTGAATTTTAGAGTTACACACATGATTACCTGTAATCTGTTAAGTAAATGGTGGATAAGCTGGGACACTTTGCTGACAAGATGATTCTGGTTAAGAGGTACCAGTCGGCAAGCCTGGACAAGAAGAGCACTAACGTCCTACCAAAAA
>NW_012116588.1:1199500-1202654 GCF_000951035.1 Colobus angolensis palliatus | reverse complement strand
AGAGGTAAAATACTTATTAGTCAAGTGAAGATCCTCAAAACACAGCCAAATGGGAAAACAAAAGTAAATATTCACATTCAAAAAAAAAAAAAAAAAAACAAAGAAGAGGTAAAATACTTATTAGTCAAGTGAAGATCCTCAAAACACAGCCAAATGGGAAAACGAAAGTAAATATTCACATTCAAAATGGGGAAAGAAAATGTGAGGCAAGAAGGATAAAAATGAAGTGACAGCACAAAAATAGTATGTGCTAAAAAAGAAGGAAAAAGTCAGGCACAGTGGCTCACACCTAATCCCAGTTCTTTGGTAGGTCAAAGCGGAAGGACTGCTTGAGCCCAGGAGTCCAAGACCAGCTTGGGCAACATAGTGAGACTCCATCTCTACAGAAAAAGCTTTTTAAAAAAAATTATCTGGAAATGGTGGTGTGTAGTCCTAGCTTCTTGGGAGGCTGAGGTGGGAGGACAGCTTGAGCCCAGGAGTTCAAGGTCACAGTGACCTATGATCTTGCTGCTGCGCTCCAGTCTGGATGACAGAGTGAGACCTTGTCTCTTAAAAAAAAAAAGAAAAAAGAAAAAAAAAAGGAAAAGAATCAACATGGTTTTGGTCAGGCTGAAGACTCTGCTCTCTATATATGTAGAGACAATATAATTAAACAACCAAAGAAAGGCTTCTAGGGTATAAAAGCACAAAAAGTTAAAAATACCAAAAGGTAAGTGAACCAGATTTTCAATGTCATTGGGAAAAAACAGACCTAACACTTCTATGAATTTTATGCATAATTAGGGAATTCTTTAAAAAAAGAAGAGGGACCTATTTGCAAGTCACACTCTTCATCCATCCATCCACGTTTATAGAATGACAAGGTTCTGAGCACCCACAATATGCCACAGTGTGCTAGGTCCTTGGGCTCCAAAGGTAAAAACAAACATGTTCCCGAACCTCAAAGAGCTCACAAACTAGTGACAGAAAGAAACACAACAAATAATGAAAATAAGGTGAATTAAGTGCTGAAAGAATAAAGTACAAACTCTGTCCAGAAACAGTAATTAGGGAGGCCTTGTGGAGGTGACTGTAAAGCAGAACCTGGAATGATTTGAAGGATGAGGAGAAATCTGCCAGACAGGGCATCAAAAAACACTGCAGGCAGAGTGGTCAGAGTATGCAAAAACCTGGAGGTGTGAAACACCAGGAGGTGCCTGAAGAACAGCAAGTTTTAAATGACTGCACACAGGAACAAAAGGAGTAACAGGAGAGAATGGAAAGGCACGAAGTTTTGTTGCAAAAGTATCACATTATACAAATACAGCAAAGGTCCCCGACTACTACTCCCTTAATCTCACTCTGCTTCCTAATGACATACACTATTATTCTGTTGTCAATTCTTTCAGACCTTTTACTTTGCATACATAAACACACATATTTTAAAATCCCTCCTCCAGCTTCATACTGATCTCATTCTGTATGAATTGTTCTGCAACTTGCTTCAACCATTTACCGATACGTATTGAAGACTTTTCCAAAGCTGATTTTAAATTTTATGACCAAATTTTTTTTTTCTCCTAAAGAAAAGATCATTCTGGCATCAGAGGAATGACTGGCTTGGAGAGGAGCCAGACAGGAGGTAGGAGATCAGTTAGAGGAGACCAGTGGAACAGTCCAGGCATAAGAGGCCTTGCCTGAGGTCTGAGGCACTCGCTATGGGAACAGACAGGAGGGGATGAACTGAGAAATATATGAGCCACATTCTGAAATATCTGAATTGGACAGGATCTGGGACGAAGGAGGGAAGAAACAGTGTTTGTGTCCTGTGTGACTTGGTGGATGGTGCATGTGTGTTGGAAGGTGGGATGGGCTGCGGACGGGAATGTGTGTTTGGAGCTAATGAATTTCATCTTTAGGAACTGTCTAGCTTGAAATGCCTGTGCAAGCAGGCAACTTGCACCACTTCCCTCTTTCCTACGTAGGGCCAGAAGGCCATGGTGTCAACAGTTCAGAGAATTCATTAATTTAAGGCCTTATGTGTGTAAGATTACTCAAAAAGACGGCAGAGGGGAGGAGCCAGTGTGTAGGAGCACAAAACGTAGGGGCTTTGTGGCAGAGTTTTGTATACTGTATTTTTATGAGATTCAGTATTTTCATCAGCAAAAAAAGACCGAATACTACTCAAGTTCTAAGATTCCCACGTGGTCCGTGTACCATGTACGCAATAAACAGTACTAATGCATTTTGTCAACAAAGTGTTCTGGGTGCACAGAGAGGGAGTGAAGGAGGGTGCGGACAGATGGAAAGGTGGTATCAGAGAGGAAACCCCAGGCATTATCAGAGCAGGAGTGGTCAAGTTGGGTTTTGAATGAGTCGAGCGTGCCAAGCACTGCAGGGTCTTCCAAACGGAGAACTAAGAATGTGCCAAGGTAGGAGGGGGCAGGCCACCCTGAAACTAAATCATCAGGCGCGAGAGTGGGAACAGCAGGGAAAGGCAGGCGGGGGCCACCAGCTGGGTTCCCGAAGGGGTGGGGCCGGGGCCAGCAGGCGCCGCACCAGCTCTCTCCCGGGCGCGCCGCCTACCTCCGGAGCCACGCCACTGCCCTCGCTGTAGTTCTCGGAGATGAGCTGATCGAAGAGCAGGTGGATCTCGGTGCGCGCGGAGCTGCTGTCATCCGGGCGAAGGGCGCAGAGCCTGGCAGACAAGCGGCGAAAGGCATTGCCTCGCTCAGGGATTGCTTCCCGCGGTGCCTCCCGCGGCTGCCCGGAAGGCAAAGATCCGGTACCTTGCACAGCAGCCATCTTTTCCACGGGGGGAGGGGCCAAGGAAATACTTCCGGGGCGTCCTTCCGCTCCGCGCGCTAGTTCCGGAAGTGCTTTTTCTAGCACGGACTGGGACTCAGAGGGGTTTCCGTGACTGCCCGACCCCTCCGACTAGTGGCCTACAAATGCTTGTCAGAAATTGGCTTGGAGGCTGGGCGCGGTGGCTCACGCCTGTAATCCCAGCACTTTGGGAGGCCGAGGCGGGCGGATCACGAGGTCAGGAGATCGAGACGGTCCTAGCTAACACGTTGAAACCCCGTCTCTACTAAAAATACAAAAAAAAATTAGCCAGGCGTGGTGGCGGGCGCCTGTAGTCCCAGCTGCTGGGGAGGCTGAGGGAGGCGGAGCC
>NW_012116588.1:1197202-1199394 GCF_000951035.1 Colobus angolensis palliatus | reverse complement strand
GCTCAAGCCTGTAATCCCAGCACTTTGGGAGGCCGAGGAGGGCGGATCACGAGGTCAGGAGATCAAGACCATCCTGGCTAACACGGTGAAACCCCCTCTCTACTAAAAAATGCAAAAAACTAGCCGGGCGAGGTGGCGGGCGCCTGTAGTTCCAGTTACTCGAGAGGCTGAGGCAGGAGAATGGCGTAAACCCGGGAGGCGGAGCTTGTAGTGACCTGAGATCCAGAAATCAACCAGAAGAGAGGAGCTTGATTTCAGTATCCACGTTACACATTGAACCAGGAGAGGCTAGAAAGGAGGATTGGCCTTGAGTTCTGTTTCAGGGTCATCAGACTATCTATTTGATTACATAGTAGTCCCCTCTTATCGGTAGTTTTGCTTTCAGCCTTTTCAATTACCCGTGGTCAATCACAGTATGAAAATATGAAATGCGCTGGGAGCAGTGGCTCATGCCTGTAATCCCAGCACTTTGGGAGTCCGAGACTGGCTGATCACTGGAGGTCAGGAGCTCGACACCAGTCTGACCAACATGTTGAAACCCCATCTCTACTAAAAATACAAAAATTAGCCAGACATGGTGGCACACGCCTATAATCTCAGTTACTTGGGAGGCTGAGGCAGGAGAATCACTTGAACCTGGGAGGCAGAGATTGCAGTGAGCAGAAATCGCACCATTGCACTCCAGCCTGGGTGACCAAAGCAAAACTCCGTCCAAAAAAAAAAAAATACAAAATGGAAAATTCCAGAAATAATTCATACATTTCAACTTGCTGCTGTTCTGAGTAGTGTGATGAAATCTTGCACCGTCCCACTTCATTCTGCCTGGAATGTGAATCATTCCTTAATCAAGCATACCCACGCCTTATATGCTACCCACCCGTTAGTCACTTAATAACCATCTCAATTATGAGATCCAGTGTCCCAGTGCTTGTGTTCAAGTAACCTTTATTTTGCTTAAGAATGGTTTCAAAGCGTAAGAGTAGTGATGTTGGCATATTGTTTTATTTGTTCTATTTTATTATTAGTTATTGTTAATCTTTTACTGTGCCTAATTTATAAATTACACTCTATCATAAGTATGTATTTATAGGACAGAACACACATATATAGAGTTTGATGCTATCCCTGGCAGTATATGTAGAGTTTGATACTATCCATGGTTTTGTGCATTCACTGGGGGTCTTGGAACATATCCCCCGTGGATTAGGGGTACTACTGTGTTGATAATCACTGTAGTTAACACTTACTGAATGCTTTCTATGTGTCAGTACTTTACATGACCCTCTTTTATCTTTGTAGTTTTATGAGGTACTATTATATATATGAGAAACTGAATCACAGAAAGACGAAGATTCTCACTGAAAGCAACATGGCTGTGTGGTGGGCCTGGGTTTGAAATTCAGAGTCAGAACTCCTGACTACCATGCTATAATGCATAGGCCTTATGTGGCATTTGACATGAGATTATAGTTTAGGCCCTGACAGTTACTTGCTATATGACTTTGCCCCAAACCTCAGTGTCCTCAAATGGTGATGATAAGAAGTGCAGTCAAAAGGTTGTTAAGGATACTTAGATAATGTCTGGGGAGAATTTAACATGGTCCTTGTTGATAGTCAGTACGCAACAAATGTCATCTGTCCTTCTCCCTCCTCCTCCTCACCTTTAACCAAATAACTCAAATAGTATGAGTGCTTTTAACAATGAGGATTTATTAAAAGAAACAACCCCTCTTCCCTGCCTCCCATATCCCCTGTAGTCCCTATCCACAAGCTCGCCATTTTCATCCATCTTCCTAGTCAAGGAACTCCAGACAGTCACATCTTGGAAGATAGGAACTCCAGGAAGGGATGCTTATCTTAGAGAAAGATGATCCTTAAGATAACTCTTCATCTGAGAAAAAGACAAAAAAATTATGCCCCAGACCTGCTGGTTTGGGGACCTGGGTCCACAGAATACAATCAAGAGGCAACAGTTCCTGATTTGGGAAATCAATCACACCTGCAAAGAGGCAGCCTAAGCCCCCAAGGATTGCAGGTGGATTGGCCAAATAATACATTCTGAACACAAAGGGTTTTTATTTAAAGTGTGTGCTGATTCTTTTGTGTTTAGTGCAACTTAGTTTATAATCAAAACTGAATTATGGTAGCTTTTTATTATGCATTTTTCAACTAATGGCTACTGAAAACAAATA
>NW_012116588.1:1178202-1196543 GCF_000951035.1 Colobus angolensis palliatus | reverse complement strand
TATTCATAATATCAAAATAAGAAATATCTTAAACATGTATTACTAAAGGTTGCTAAGTATCTGAGCATAGATGAACTTCTATAGGTTATCAAAGATGATGGGATAGAAGCATTAGTATTGACATTAAAGTTGTTTGGGGCTGGGCACGGTGGCCCAGGCCTGTAATCCCAGCACTTTAGGAGGCTGAGGCGGGTGGATCACGAGGTCAGGAGATCAAGACCACGGTGAAACCCCGTCTCTACTAAAAATACAAAAATATTAGCCGGGCACGGTGGCAGATGCCTGTAGTCCCAGCTACTCAGGAGGCTGAGGCCAGAGAATGGCGTGAACCCAGGAGGCGGAGCTTGCAGTGAGCCGAGATTATGCCACTGCACTCCAGCCTGGGGTGACAGAGCAAGACTCCATCTCAAAAAAAAAAGCACTAGATTATCTCATTTTTATATAAATATTATATATTTGTGTATGTTTAAAATATGCACCAAAGTGTTAAGCAGACGTTGTTTTGAGGTGGGGGATTATGTGTGATTTTTATCATTTTGCTTAAATAAATAGTCTGATTTTGCTCCAGGACATACTGGGTTAGGGAATTATTTTAAAGGTCTGGAAACCACCATCCTGTGATGGATGCATCTTTTTCTTGGGAAGGTTGGGGGAAGAGGGAGACAGATAGGTTTCTGTCCTACTCATTTCTGGAAAGTCCCATTGAGGCTAAGTGCACAACCTACCTAGACTGAACAACGTTTGGGAAAGCAGAGAGGGCCGGGTGTTTTTACCTGTGCTTACTCTGCAACACACTCATGACCACACCCATTGCTGACACAGTGCTCTCTGGGGTTGCAGTCCCAGTCACCTGTGCAGAGCTCGACGCAGGTACCTATGGGAGAACAGATGTGCTGAAAACCACCGTACTTTTGGGACAGATGCTACAAGAACAGCCCTTGATTAAGAAGTCAGTTCTACATTTTTCTTTTCATTCAATATGCAATATGATATATTACTTGCAGAATAATATCATTAACATCTTATACATTCTAGTTAAAGGCAGTGCATTCACATGATCTCAAAAAAGTAAGGCCTACTTTAGAGATGGGGATAACTGTGTTTGTGGAGGGAAAGTGCAAAGAAGCCCACTTAAATGTCTTCACTTTCCCCACTCTGCAGGGAATAGAGTGGAGAAGAAGAGACTCACACTTACCACGTGCCATTGGGAGTCCCTTGCAGTCACCCCATGCAGTGAGTCTTACTAGGCCCACTTTACAGGTGTGGCAGTTGGGGCTCAAAGAGGTGACTTGCTAGCCAGTGGGTACAGAAGTGAGATTCAGCTGAGATTTGCCTGGCTCCTCGGTCTGAGCACCTTCTGCTGTCCCACATGGTGAAGCTCATCCTGACATAAGTGCATATCTCCAAATTTCAAGGAGTCATTCCGGACCTGATTGGAGGCTCCCAAGTTCCCAGAACATCAAGCTCTTTGAGGACCAATGAAGTAGGTTCAAAGAGTTGGTTAAGATCGCACAGGCTTCTAGGAAAACATACGCAGAACTCTGGATGAATATGTACTGTACTTTGATTGGCTACTCAGCTGTTAGCAGGAATTTCTTTATCTGATTATGTCTCTGGATCTTTCTGGGACTTTTCTTATCTGTAAAAAGGGGCCCCTGGATTCAGCAGGGGTGATGAGTTTTATTCTCCATTGTCAACTTCAGTCAATGGAGGTGGCTGTCTGATGCTGTTTTGAGAAGGGTCGGACACCTTGTCCAGTTTCAAAGAGAGTGAGTGCTAGGACTGATTAGCAGTATCTGAGGGGTGTAAGAAGGGGACCTGGTGGGATATCTTCAATGTAGTTGTAGACCTCAGAGAAAATCAATACCATCCCCCCATGCTTCCTGTAGCTTTTGTTGATTTGTAGTGAGCAGGCTGAAGATCCCTCTTCCCCTCTCACAGCAGTTTGACTTATTAAATCAATAATATCTACTTATTAAGTATATATCTGTTGATTTCTTACTATGTATAAAACAGAGGAAATTATTCAGCAAATACAAAGATGTAAGACAAACAGCTTAGAGTCTAACAATATGGATAAGACATACTCAAAGTACTAAAAACAAAGCAATATGTAACAAGTGTCCTAAGAGAGGTATATTTGAAGAATTAAAGAGTCTCAGCTGGGCATGGTTGCTCATGACTGTAATCCCAGCACTTTGGGAGGCTGAAGTGGGAGGATCGCTTGAGCACAGAAGTTTGAGACCCAGTCTCTACAATGTTTGATTTTTTTTTAATTAGCCAGACTTAGTGGCACATGCCTGTGGTCCTAGCTACTTGGGGGACTGAGATAGGAGGATCACTTGAGCCCAGGAGATTTAGGCTGCAGTAAGCCATGATCGTGCCACTGCACTCTGGTCTGGGCAACAAAGCAAGATCCTGCCAAAAAAAAAAAAAGGCTCAGAGAATATGACATTACATCCAATTGGATTAATCAGAAAAGGTGAGTTTTGAAGTGCAGGAATCTTTTTAAGTCAGAACTGAAGGGCATGGGTGGAGTGTTGTGAGAAGGAAAAAGAATTACTAGCAACAATTCCCAAGGGGAAATGCAGGGCCGGGATTAGGGTGAGGCAAGTGAGGTGCCTAGGGCATGCAATTCCAGGAGGCCCTTGCACAATGCTGGCGGTGAGCACCCGTTTAATGTTTGCACCCTGGGTACCTCATCCACTTCACTCCTCAGCCTGAAATACAAGGAACACAGGAGGAGTGGGTAAGTGTTAGGGAACAGCTGGAAATGAAGCAGGAAAAGTAAGTAGGGGATAAAGTTATGGGGCATGGGGGTGCAGATCCTGAGGGCCTTAGGAGTTTGGATTTCATTTGATAGATCAAGACAGGGATGTGATTGATGTTTAATTAGGAAGATTATTCTGGTGTGAGAGCCTAGAATGGAACAGAATTCAACAAGCAAGCAAACTGCAGCAGAAAGACGGGGCAGGGAGAGCTATTAGGAAGCTCCTGGCATGGCCCAGACATGAGGTCATCGGGGCTGGAAATACTGCGTGACAATGGGAGATGGCAGGGGAAGGAAAGAACATATGCAAGAGACACTTTCAGAGAATGGACAGTATTTGGCAACCAGTTTAATGTCGAGGGAAGGAGAGCGAAGAAGAAAAGAAAGTAATAACTGAATCCAATAATGTTTAGAGAGAAGAATAAAATACCATGAAGGATAATGCAGGAGAAAAGAAAGTTTGAGAACTGAGGAAGTGGCAAGCAGTGTCAGACACTACAGAGGTTAAAGACTTGGCGACTGAGGAGTCATGAGATTTGTCCACAGAATCTGGAAGAGAAGTTTCAGGAGAGCGATGGGGCAGGGCTGGAGGCTGTAGGCCGTCTTCAAGGGGTCAAGGAATGACTTATAGGGAAGTAAGGACAGAGAATTAAGATTACTCCTTTGAGAATGTTGGTAAAAGGAAAAGAAGAGATTGAGATGATTAATGTTTAACATGATTAAGAAAATATTTTCTCTAGGTGATCCAATTTATTTTTAGCAAGAGAGGAAGAAGCTTATGGAGAGGGAGATGGCAAGAGTCAGAGGGTGGCTGATGAGGAGGTAAGAAGGGGAGGTACAGAGAGTCCAAATGGAGCGGTGACCCAGGGAAAGGAGTAGGGGAAAGTGGAGGTAGAATAAAAGAGATTCTGCTCTGGGGAGCTGAGTAGCACCAGAGGGTCCCTGCAGTGGCCCTTTAAGACCTTTTCTTCTCTCCTTTCTTCCCCTCTCCTCCCCAGCACACACTGGTCCCTGATGTCCTACTTTCTGGCCCCCCTCATTCAAGGAAAAATGAACCGGGCTACCTTTTGCCTGGACTTACCCAAAAGCCGCAATGGTCTCACTGCAGCCTGAAGCCCTTGTACCTCTAGGCTGAAGATGATGAGGATCACAAGGAGGAGGAAGGCTGCCAACTTCATGTTGCTGTTAGAAGGCTTTAGAAAAACACAGCAGGGCTGAGAGCAGCTGAAATTTATACCTTCCACCTGCTGAGCTGGAATGCAAGGCCAGGGGTGGGACTAGGGACTGCAGACACCTAAGCCCTGCCCAGAAACTGACATTTCCGGAGAACAGCCACCTACCTTGTGTACCCTGGGTCCTTCCACGTTACCTAAGCAAGGCTCTGAGCCAAGGGAACACCCTCCTCTGACAGACAGATAGGACTACTACACCAGGCCGGGTGCAGTGGTTCACATCTGTAATCCCAGCACTTTGGGAGGCCAGGGCAGGAGGTTCACTTGAACCCAGGAGTTCAAGACCAGCCTGGGTTACAAGAGCAAGACCCTGTCTCTACAAAATTTTTTAAAAAAATTAAATAATGAAAAAGACTCCTAAATCAAAAAAGCTGTGAGTGACTGAGAAAAGGGCGGGTGTAAGTATTGAACATAAGTATTGAATGTCTGCTATGGGCCAGGCATGGGCTCAGCATAAGAGAATCACAAAGAGAAATTACAGTCTGGGAGCTAGGTGCCAGGTAGCAAGGGTGCAGTCTGCTCTTTCCCTTCTTCCCCCAACCCACCCACCCCCAACTTCCAGGCCTAGCACCTCTGGAAATGAGGGTAGGGAAAAGCAGTACAGAACAGGCAGAGATGCTCCCTTATCACCTGCTGGTGGTACAGAGGTGACCTCAGTCTCCCACTGCCTTGGTCTGATTCTCTCTGCTGCTGGGCACCTAGGCAGTGATGGTCTTTGCCTATAGGAGCTATGTAATTTTCTTGAGATAAAGCTCTGCTTCCTCTCATCCAACTTCATTTCTGAGAAACCAAACTCAAGTTATGCATATTGAACTCCTCTAGGATATCTCTCCTCCTGCAGTTCTGGGGTGGGAGTAGGGGTGGGACCATAGTAACCAACCTGCTGGGGAGTGAGGTTTCATTTCCCCCTCCTTGTAGCACTCCTAATCTAGACGAATGATTTTCTTAAACACACACTACCCTTGTTTTTTTTTTTTAGGGGGGAGTGGGGATGGTGTCAGGGGTAGGGAAAAATATGCCCTCTTCCCTCTCCAATGACAAGGAAGCTGGAGACATGTATAACCGTTGGCCATGTGTCCTGTGTCCCAAAAGATACATAATGTGAGACAAAGAGGATACCTGGGCTGCTAGAGGGCAGTGGGATAAGTTTGCAACCTTGTGATAGTCCCGATGGGCCACTTTCTAAAGTGAAGTCAACTTTAGACTTCACTTGTAAGTCTAAAAGTACTTGATGTTTCACTTCTGGTTCCTAATTCTGGGTCTACAGGGAGAGACCCCCTCTGTTCTACTTTATGTATCACAGTTCCTGAAATGCTATTAGTTAGAGGTCCTTTGGGCAAACAACTGACCTTTTCTGCAAATCCTTCTTATCTAACAAGACCCAGCCTAAATGTCACCTCCAAAACTTTCCTCAACCTCCACCCCTAATAGAGTAACATTCTCTTGGTACTTATCTTGTCATAGGACTTATCAGACTCTATTGTAATTAATTATTGTGATGATTTTACATTTCTCTCCTGTATCTTGATGGCTAGCATGGGGTCTTACTGAACTTTCGTCCTCAGCGCTCAATCATGGGCACTTATTGTCCTCAATAATGTGTGTTTTGGGAGGATGAGGAGAATTCAGAGAGCCTTGTAATTAGGAAGACACCTCACATGGCTTTGCATACAGATAGGCATTATTATTGCCATGTCACAGTTGAGGAGACTAAGCCACGGAGAGTTTTAGTAGCCCGAAATAATAGTTAAATGCAGAACTACAATCAAACTCCAAAGACAGTGGTCTAAACTAGTACACATTACTGTCAGGCTACACCCAAATTCTTACAAAATAATTTGGACTCATCTCTGGGTACAGATAAATGACCGTTTTGACGTCAGAGAATCCTGCTTCATCTAGTGTGGCACTCATAATCACGATTTCATTAGCGTAGAACAACTGCTTTGAGCTAAGCAACTCACTCTAGAGGCTTCTGAGTGCTCAGTCAGATTAAAAATAGGTGCCATCCACCCAAAACTTACTTTGGATTTAAGTGAGTTGAGGAACAGCATGTGGCCCTTATTGCTGGCTGTTTACTAAAGCCGTTTCGAGCTTGTGAAAAGAAGCCTGATCCAAGTATAGCACAGTGGCTGAGAGTGAGGACCCCGGAGTGTGACAGGTCTGGTTTCCATCTGGCTCCACTACTTGCTAGCTGTGTGACCTTGGGAAAATTAACTTCCCTTTCTGAGCCTCACTTCTCTTTTCTGTAAAGTGGGGAGTATAATTCCTACTTCAATGTTGGACAGACCAAATTACAATATATGTACACATACATACTCCTGGCACAGAGCCCTCAACACTGGCAGCTACTATTCTTGTGGATTTCTGTGAAAGGGGATGCATATCTTTCTATTCCCTAGAGCGGGGCACCTACAGACAGCTCATGCAAAGTGTATCATTTCATTAAGGAAATATTTCAAGATAAAGAAAACTCAGAACCTGTCCCTATTTTATTCAGCTGGATATTGTAAACTCAACCATGAAGAGACTCCAAGACTGAAGCCGGTATTACTGTCACTTCCATAGCTATATGTGGGCTCATGATTCCCATATGGAGATCAGGAAGCTTCGTATGTGACCAATTCTGCCTCAAGAGTCATTAGCAAGGGGAGGGTCAAAAAAATCACAGTCTTACATAATTTCCTCACAAAGTGACAAAGAGCATAGTGATTGTCTACAGGGTACTTTCACCACCCAAAGGGCTCCTGCTCCCAGTGAAAGCCTTTACAACATGAAAGGGTCATTATCAGCAATGGCTTGTGAGTACTGAGCTGTTCCAAATATCAGCTCCACTGCTCCTTATGCTCTGAAACTAGAGCATGAGACCAAGACCTGGGTTGCTGGGAGGGGCCTGCAAGAGACAGCTGGACACCACAGTAAGTATGTGTCCTTCCACCTACACCTCTGCATCTTGTACCAGATCTAGATAGTGTAGCAGGTAAGCCTAAGAATCTGAGCTCGGGAACCAGATCACCTGGACTCAGATCCTGACTCCAACTTAGTAGCTGCATGACCGATGACAAGTTGTTTAACCCCAACATCATGTTGCTGAGGGAAGTTTCCTTTGATGACAACACAGATGGGCAGAGATGGGCTGAGATTTACGTCTTCCCTCCCAGCATGTGCGTCTTGGGTGATGACACAGGTATTTGTAAGCTTAAGCCACAATAAGAAGCTGACCTTTCTGGATTCTATAGACCTGTGTTTAGCATTAAGTATTTTCAAACAAGCTCTCTAAGCCAAGGGAAACAGCTTCTTCCACCTAATAATTAAGACTTCTAAAGAATGGTAGCCACTTTGAATGACAGAGAGAAACGGGGCAGGGAGAAAGGAGCTGGCATATACTGGGCCAATTCCTTCTATGTACCAGATTTTACCCCCCAACTTTTAAAGATCAAAAACATTGTCAGAGGTTGTCTTCTTTTCACGCCGGAAGAGACAGTAGCTTGCCCAGGTTTACACAACTTAGTTCCCCGACTCTTTCTGATTTCAAATCCCAGCCTCTCTCCTTCACATGACACTGTTTATGACTCTTTGGATTTTAGATCCAAATATTAATATTACAGGACTCAGTTCTTGGCCTAGGAACAAGGACTGGCATCCTGTTTTCTTCTTCTCCCAATCTTCACAGAACTATCTAGAATTCCTCATTCAATCACAGTATCTGAAATGTTAACAAGTAGAGACTTGCTAGGTTAAAAAGCCTCCTGGCATGTTCAGATGTAGGGAAAATCCCATATTTGATTATGATAACATTTTACTTCTTCTTTCCAACTTGAAGAAAACTTAAGGCTTGTATTACAGGTTCTCAGAAACGTTGATCCATCTTTTGTATCAAGTTTTGATTTTTTTTCCTCCTGTTGCAAAAGCTGCTCCAAATTCAGCCCTGCTGCTCCATAGGCTCTGAATGTTCAGAAGAACATTCTCGTTACGAGGATGACTCCATGGAATGCTTGATCACTAAGTTTGGTAACTAGCTGGTCAGCCTTTTTCACTTTAGCCACAGTTGGGGAGGAAAGCCTCTATATGAGTGGCAGAGGCTGGTTGGCTGTTTAGCAGACTCATTTCTTCTTTCTGAGGACACAGTAGCTTACATTTCCTAGCTTTCTTTGCTATTGGTTTGCCATGGCCATGCAATTGAGTTCTAGCTAATGGAATATAAGCAGAAGTGATGCACCCCACTTCCAGGGTGAGACCCCGAACTCCCCTGCTCCCCATGCACAGCCTTCCACTCTCTCCTTCCTATTGCTGGCATGAAGCACATAAGCAAGCTGTCTTGGAAGCCACGTGTTGAAGCTGGTGAAGACTATGAGATGGAAGGAGCCTGGTCCCAGAATCACCACTTGGAGGAAAGCTGCTTGCTGCTCAAGTACACCAGTTTTGGATTTCACACGGGAAGGGATAACCAGTAAGGGATAACAGGTTAAACCAGTAAGATTTGGGTTTCTGACCCCCTAGCTGACCAACAGATCAACTGACCCCCTTCTGATCCCTTAGCTGACTGACAGATTCATGAGAACTATTGGGGGAACCTGCCCCCAGTATTTCAACTATTTTCCATAAGTGTCGGCCAGCTGAGAAATAAAGAGTACAAAGAGAGGGATGTTACTGCTGGGCTGCCAGGGGTGACATCATATATCGGTAGGACCATGATGCCCACCTGACCCTCAAAACCAGCAAGTTTTTATTAAGGATTTCAAAAGGGGAGGGGGTGTATAAACAGGGAGTAGGCACAAAGATCACATGCTTTAAGGGGCAAAAAGCAGAACAAAGATCACATGCTTCTGAGGAAACAGGACAAGGGCAAAAGTAGAACTCCTGACAAGGGTCTATGTTCAGCGGTGCATGTAACGTCTTGATGAACATCTTAAGAGAAAACAGGGTTTGAGAGCCGAGAACTGGTCTGATCACAAATTTACCAGGGCTGGGTTTTTCCCCACCTTAGTAAGCCTGAGGGTACTGCAGGAGACCAGGGTGTATTTCAGTCCTTATTTCAACCGCATAGGACAGACATTCCCAGAGGTGCTGTTTATAGACCTCCCCCCAGGAATGCATTCCTTTCCCAGAGTATTAATTCCTTGCTAGGAAAAGAATTTAGCGATATCCTTTCTACTTGCACGTCTGTTTATAGGCTCTCTGCAAGAAGAAAAATATGGTTCTTTTTGCGCGACCCCACAGGCAGTAAGACCTTATGGTTGTCTTCCCTCATTCCCTAAAAGTCACTGTTATTCTGTTCTTTTTCAAGGTGCAGTGATTTTATATTGTTCAAACACACGTTTCACAATCAATTTGTACAGTTAACACAGTTATCACAGTGGTCCTGCGGTGACGTACATCCTCAGCTTACGAAGATACCAGGATTAAGAGCTTAAAGTATGACAGGCATAAGAAATTATAAAAGTATTACGTGGGAACTGATAAATGTCCATGAAATCTTCAAATTTATGTTCCTCTGCTGTGGCTCCAGCCAGTCCCTCTGCTTGGGGTCCTGAATTCCTGCAACACTCTCCCTTTCTTTTTATATAAATGTGCCATGGCGATGAAGGCTTGTTCATTCTCTCGGTTTTGACACGGGATTCTTTGACTGGTCTGGCACACTAAAGACAAGCTGATTAAACAGAGAAACATAATTCCAAAATTTACTACAGTGGAGCCCCCAATAGACTTAATCCAAGTCATGGGGTTTAACCCATATTTTCTGCCACCTGATCTAATGCCTCAGCTCCAGGCATAACGGATAAATGAACTTAAGAGGCTTCAAAAATTTGTTTATTTAATTTAGTTATGTCCAATGATAAATTATCTTCCCTACCCAGAAGGTGTCCTTTGACCATTTCCCATGAATGTTCAGTCCCGTTATAGGAATAGGGTGATACAGAAATCAGAGATATTCCAGTCACTCTGCATTTGCATGTAATGTTCAAGACTTATTAGCCGATCCCCAAACGAAATAACAGACTGTCTTAAATCATTAATTTGATTAGCTAATTTTTGATCAATGCCTTGTTGAGAATTCCACATTTGGGTGGAATTGGTTTGCCAATCATTAACGAAATGAGCCGTTTGAATAGATCGGTGTAATGCCACTCTGGCAGTAGTGGCCAGCGCAGTGACTGTAATTAGGCCCATGATCACAGCAATTAAAGTGAAAACAAATCTCTTAGATCTTTTGAGAATTTGTTGTAATACTTGATTAATTAAATGTACTGAGGGGGAAGATTCCCCAGGTCTGAGTAAAGTTGCTGGTATCTAGATTCCTTCTCAAGCTCGAACCAACATTACACTTTTCCTGGAGTCAAAACGGGAGTTAACACAAGTGTGTAAGTGACAATTAATGCATTGGACAGTTTCATTGTTTGTCCAAATTTTGATACTTCCCGCTAACAGCAGGCTTAACACAGCTCTGCATAGGAATAGTCAGGTTGGAGGTAAACAAAGCAGAATGTTTGAATCCATGTTGATACTGAGGGAGAGAAGTGATGGTCACACCAGATTATCTCCACCATAAAGAAGCAATCCAAGGTGTCCAGGGATGCTGAAGAGGTAGAGGGGCATACCTGGGTTGAGAAGAATTATCATAATGCCCATTGGACTCCCATAAAGGGGAATCAAAAAGAGGAAAAGGGTTGAAAGGGGATTTATCATGGCGGTAGTAGGGACAACAGACAGAAAAGTTTCCCCTTCCCATACTCGCAGTCCAGACATGGCAATAGCCAATTTCCAAAGTTCTGGGTGTTCTGGGCTCAGAATGGGTAATATCATATGAGGCCTTGGCGGGGGAGGGGGTGTAATGCCCTTATCTTCCCATTTTTAAGGGAAAGAATGAGCTGAACCTCCTATGCCAAGTAGGATGATGACCCTTGTCCTCCCAATAAGAAATAAAATAAGTAGCCTCCAGGCATTCCTTTCCCCCAGAGAAGCAATTGTTTTTTAAATAGCCCTTTGATGCCCAGTCTACTACTGAACCATATGAGTCATTTTTTAATACTACTGCATGTGAGTTAACACAATCTTCCCAAATTAAAGTTTTAGATGGACCCTCAAAATTTTTAGGACATGGTTTTCCTACAGGTTTATATTGAAAGTATGGGGTATCTCCTATTACTCCCCTTTCATTTGTCCTAAAGGAGAAAGGGAGAGGCCAGAGAACAAATGTCCCCATTATCCTGTAGCTAATCTCTTCAGAAGATAAGCAGACCAGACTTGAGTTTCTAGATGGATACAACCAGGTGCATGTCCCAGGCACAGAGGAGGGTATTTATAACCCATAGTAACATTAAATGCAGTGCCTTCTTCTCCTAGTTGAGTGGGGCAATGGTCATCTATAGCTCCAGGCAACAACACACTATCATTAGTATAGATTTCTGCAGAGCAGCCATCCAGGTAAGAGGTTGAATAAGTGGAGGAAAAGGCACATAAGCCTAATAATAATTTTGTGTAGCAGGTAAATCCGTTTGAGGGGAAACTAGTGAGACAGAAAGTATAAGGAGGAGAATTATTAAATAAAACCTATTGTAAGTGAGATCCAGTGCTGAAAGAGGAAGAGAAGAACAGAGGGATGCTATTTTCAGGCTAACAGAAATGGTGAGATTTTTAGGTTCATAAGGAGAAAAGGGGAATTAGGAGAAGTGGGATTAGTTAGAGGGGTATCCATTGCCATTAGGGAGGATTGAACCAGACCCATTTTGATTTGGCCTGCCAGTTTCTGAGGAGTCAGCACAGATCTCACCAGGTATGAAGGCGGTCTCTGACGCGGATGTCTTTTCCTGGTAGTTTTCATTTTCAGTATTCACACGAAGTTTAAGTCTTCTGGTGGGCACCCAGACAGGGAATTGATGATCTGGTGAAACACAAACATACCCTCTTCCCCACATTATAATTGTTCCAGGTTCCCAGGTATTGGTCTGGGAGTTTTTCCATAACACTGGCTTGCCTTCATTGAGGGAGAATTTTTCACCTGTATAATGGTGTTCAGCTGCAGTCAGAGTATTGTCTTTAGGATAATTTAGAAAGTTTAAAGTAAACAAAGCTAAATGTAATTGGGAGTGGGGAGTGGTTAAAGTATGCTTTTAAACCAGCCTTGTCTTCTTTTACAGTAACTTGAAGAGGTTTAGTAATTCCTTCATGTTTTGGACAGAGACCAAGTCTGGGAACAAACTTCATGTTTTCCATTATATGTTGTCTGGGAGCACTATAAGAGTTATGTGGAATATTAATTTCAGCCCCCCCATTGTGCCAGCAAATCTCTACCCCAAAGATTAATGGGGATAGGCATGATACAAGGCGGAATTGTACCCTTTTGACTATCAGGGCCAGTACAAGGCAAGATAAATGTGCTCTGGTAAACTTCATCAGCTTTTCCAACACCTACTAGTCCCATGTTAGCAGGACATTTAAGCCAGGAGGAAGGCCATAAATCAGAGGAAATAATAGAAGCATCAGCCCTAGTATCTGCTAGGCCCTCAAACTTTTTTCCTTGAATGTGTATGGTGCAGGTGGGCCATTGTTTAGAAATTACATTAATCCAATAAGCAGCTTTTTCACCACCAGAGCCCATCCCAGGGCTCTGTGTCTTATCTCCTTTGTTTAAAACAATATTAGGTAGTAAAAGTAATTGAGCAATTGACTCACCAGCCGGAACGGAAACAGGAAACTTGGCAGACACCATAAGTTTAATCTCATCAGAGGAATCAAAATTAATGAGACCAGTATGAACAGTGATTCCTTTAGCAGAGGTGGATGCCCTACCTAACACCAGGCCCACCGAACCTTGAGGAAAAAGGGCCAATGACCCCTGTGGGGACAATTAAAGGCAAAGAATTAGGTAGTAAACTTAGAGGAATGGTACTACAGAGATTGACCGCCTTGCCCCCTAATGTGGAGGTGGACAAGCATTGTACTGAGACAGAAGAAGAGGCTGGGGCCCATCTGGGTTGGCTGTAGGTAAATTTGTTTGTGCTGGGGGCTGTGTTGGGATGGCTTGAAGTGGAAACGCAACATTGGTCTGAGTCTGAGGTGTCCCATTTGATATTGGGGCCTGAGACTGGCCCCGCTTCCCATTTCCCTGGTTCTGTGGCAAGGGATTTCCATCTATATCAGACTTAGAGTGGCAAGTACTTGCCCAATGTTTACCTTTACGACAATGAGGGCAAACAGTAGCAGGAGGATTTGGCCATGTTTGTTGAGCTGGCTTGGCCGCTTTTAAGTTTTTAACAGTGCAATTTTTTTGTGGTAACTGCAGGGGGTCACAGGATTGGTATGTCACTAGGATGGCACGTGCCACGGCCCAATCACTCCAAACAGTGATGGGAACATCATTTCCTGTCAGGGCCAGTTCCCAGAATTTTGCACCAACATGACCCATGGTTCCATATCTAATGTTCCCTTTTCAGGAAACCAAGGACAGTGCTCTTCCACCACCCTGAATAGGGTGACGATATTTTCCAAGGGCACCCGAACTCCACCCTGTTTTAACAGGAGTTTAATATAGCAGAGATGAGCATAATGTTTACACTCCACGTGACCCATAGTTATCCCAGACAATACACAGACAACGCACCAATTGTCAGCGAGCCAAACAAGCGTTTCTGTGGACTGGACCGATGAACGTTTCTCTGCACCTTCCAAAGGGAATAGGATTCCCACATGCACTTAGGAAATAGAAAACCACGTTGGCACGCCAGATATCAGCAGAACCCGCCCCCAATAGTTCAATGTAGGTTCTTTCTATTTTCCATAAGTGTCAGCCAGCTGAAAAATAAAGAGAAAGAGGACAAAGACAGGAATTTTACAGCTGGGTGGCCAGGGGTGACATCACATATTGGTAGGACTGTGATGCCCACCCAAGCCTCAAAACCAGCAAGTTTTTACTAAGGATTTCAAAAGGGGAGGGGGTGTACGAACAGGGAGTAGATACAAAGATCACATGCTTTAAAGGGCAAAAAGCAGAACAAAGATCACATGCTTCTGAGGAAACAGGACAAGAGCAAAAGTGGAGCTCCTGATAATGGTCTGTGTTCAGCAGTGCATGTACTGTCTTGATAAACATCTTAAACAACAGAAAACAGGGCTTGAGAGCAGAGAACTGGTCTGACCACAAATTTACCAGGGCTGGGTTTTTTCCCACCCTGAGGGTACTGCAGGAGACCAGGGCGTATTTCAGTCCTTATCTCAACCACAGAGGATAGACATTCCCAGAGTGGCTGTTTATAGACCTCCCCCAGGAATGCATTCCTTTCCCAGAGTATTAATATTCCTTGCTAGAAAAAGAATTTAGTGATATCTTTCCTACTTGCATGTCCACTTATAGGCTCTCTGCAAGAAGAAAAATATAGCTCTTTTTGCCTGACCCCGCAGGCAGTAAGACCTTATGGTTGTCTTCACTTGTTCCCTAAAAATCGCTGTTATTCTATTCTTTTTCAAGGTGCACTGATTTCATATTGTTCAAACACACATGTTTTACAATCAATTCGTACAGTTAAGACAATTATCACAGTGGTCCTGAGGTGACATACATCCTCAGCTTATGAAGATACCAGGATTAAGAGAATAAAGTATGACAGGCATAAGAAATTATAAAAGTATTATTTGGGAACTGATAAATGTCCATGAAATCTTCAAATTTATGTTCCTCTGCCGCAGCTCCAGCCAGTCCCTCTGTTCGGGGTCCCTGATTTCCCACAACAGGGAATCATTATTTCAAGCAACTGAGCTTTGGGACAATTTACTTTTGTTGCAGCAGCTAATTAAGACATGCAGGTTCTCATTAGTTAGAATGGCTGACTTTGACAATTCAGCCTAACCTCTTTCTTCTACCAACACCATCACTACCACCATTGCTGCCGCCCTCCTCTGCACTCCTAAAGAGAGTGGCTACTTTTGGGGATTCGTAATTTCTTGAAGTCACCATGTGGAGGTCAAAGCAACTCCATGTTAGATGCTAATCTGCCATGTTGCCTTCAGATTAACCTCTGCTCTGGGAAGGCCATTAAGATTTCCAGTTTGTCTATTATTCCATGTGTAAGAGCACATACTTACTGTAAATTCTGCTCTTAGGTCAAAACAACTTTGATGTTATCATACTTTGTCCTACACATCACTTCTAAATCATGTATACCCTTTCCCTGTGGTGTATCAGCCCTGGGTCTGTGGGGTAATGGTGCAGGGATCCATCATCTCATCTCTCCACCACCAGAGACACAGACATGGCTTCTGTTTGTAAGTCCCTATTAAACATTACCTTTTAAGAGATAGGATTTGTTAGCCTCTTTCTTCAGTCTTTCAGCTTCCTTGTACTTTGGGGGTAGGCTTACATAGATTTGCCCACCATGGAACAACTATAAAGTTTTTCTGAGAAAATGGCATTGTTATAGTTGTGGAGTACTATAATCATATTACATTTAGGAAGTGCCAGCCCATGCTGTATTTCAGATGTAATTTCATTCCTTCCTATAGGCTGCTGGGGCTGGAAGACTTCGAGGTTACATCATTGTGCATTTTGTTGGCATAGGAGAAAGTAATATTTGTGAGTCTTGGGGTTTAGGCATGAAACTGAGAAAGGGAGAAAAGGAGAAAAATGGTGGATTGAACACACTTTTTTTTTTGGAGTTGGACCAGCCTGAAATAAGTAAAGATTTCTGGACCACCAATGACTGTCCATGGCACAGATCCAAGCATACCAGTCAGAAAGCAGTCACTTCCCAGGGAGCATCATGTAGCTTTTAGACTCCAGGGACACCACAAGCCACTGTCAGGTGAGAGGTGCAATTCACACAACCCAGCATACAGGCCCCCTCTTTATTTCTCAAAGTTTTGGGAGAACCCAGGACCCATAGCCTTTATTTTAGGGACTGTTTAATCGGCTTGGCAGAGAAAGAGACTACGTAATTGACTCAGGTCATTTGAGCTCTCAGCATTAACCAAGATCCTGTAACATAGGCAGGTTTAGCCCTTTTGTTCCTGTTTCTATATTTAACATAAATGTATATTAAATTCTTGCAAAAATTTAGCTTTTGGCTAAAGTCAGCTTTTGGCCATAGCTGTTGATCAGCAGGGAAACAGAAGGAGAAGAGGGATTTTCACATTTAGCAAGCAACTCATGTGTGCCAGTTGCACAAAAGCAAGGTTATAGTGAGCTATCCAATTCCCATTAGAGAAACAAGGGAGCTGGAACTCAGAGAACAAAGTGATTTGCTGACAGTCAAGGCTTGTGAGTTGCGATGCTGGGATTGGAGTCAGGCTAACTTGGCTCTAAGGTCCATATTGAATAGAAACCTTCTCTGTGATTCCCCAGCAGACACACATACCTATGCCGTTTCAGGTCCACTCTCAGGTTGCTTCTGCTGGGGCCTTATGAGCCTGAGGGCAGAAACTCATAATCATTTGAGGACCCATGAGGTGGTACAGTCCAGCATGAACATTTCAAACTCCAGCATGACATTTCAAACCATATAGGGTAGCCCCCTACTCTATATGGTTCCTAGCTGGGGCCCCTGTCACCAGGGAAATGGTGCTGGCTCTCACCCAGAAATAAAGAGGAAGTGTCTCTGCTGAATAAGAACAGGTATGTATGACTATCCCGACTCCCTGCTCCCTGAATGATGCAGGGCCTCCTGGCATCACTGGATGTTTGCGACACTATCCCAGGTTGCATTGGCAGCAGCCAACACCAGGGTTTTCCAGTGGCTGAAGTCCAACACATGGTTAATGTCATTGCCTTTTCCTTCCTTCCTGGGGATCAGAGGAATAAATGTCTCTTACATAGAACTGTTCCGCACAGACTTAGAGTGACAGAGGAGTAACTTGACCTATTAAAGGCTATTTTGAGCAAAAGCCACCTTGTGTCACTGAAGCTGTAGAACTGAGCCACAGGAGGAAACTGTTAAAAGTCGCAGGGTCATGGACTAGGTACCTATGTTATCCTGACAGCACAGAAGCACAGCCTGAGTCTCTTTGGCTGGGCCAAGGGTGTGCTGGAGAGCCCTGGGAGAAGAAGGAGTGGCCCTTGTGACCAGTGCCCTTTCAGTTCAGAAGGAACGTCTCCTCTTGTTTAAGTGACTTGGCTGAGCTTGCTACTTCTGCTTTGAGAGTCAAATATCAGGATCAAGACTTTAATTATCCCCAATTTACAGATAATGAAGCCATATTGGGCAGGAAAGAAAGTCACCCCAGGAGAGCAAGTTGGGCCTGGGCACTGGCTGAGGACACAGGGGAATGATCATTCAGGATGTAGCTTGTTAAGGGGCTTCCCAAGTGTTCTTGTGATCCAGGTGTTGAGAGGATAGAGCAGAAAGGTTGCCAGGGAGACAAGGGTAGGGTGCACTGCGAGAGTGGTAGAAATTAAAGAGAACACACAACAAAGCCTTGTGACACTGGGAGGGGGATGGACCACCCTGTTTTGTGCTATGAGAGAAGAGAGCAAGAAAATGAATCTGTGTTAAATCCCGACAGCCTGCAGAAGAAGTAAACACCCTTCATTTTGTTCATCTGCAGTGCGACTGGCATCCCTGTAGCTTTGGGAAACCAGGCTAGTGTGGATGCCAGCTCACTCCAGTGGGCCTGACTGGGAGACCATGGGCTGGGGTTCTGGTCTGTGCTTCTAGGCCTGATGGGAGGAGAGTTCAGCCCCAGGTTTCCTGTACTTCAGCTCATATCCAGACGATGGTAATTGTTGGAAAGAGAGACTCAAAGGAAGCTGGAACCTGAACTTTTTTGTTGTCCGATGTGGACACCTGTGTTCAGTTTCTAGTTCTACCTCTTGCTGTCGGTGTGTTCTTAGGTAACTCACTTAAACCTTTCTGAGTCTCATTTTCTTCATTTATAAAATAAAAGACATAAAATTTATCTCAGATATTGTCCTGAGGATGAAATGGGAGAATGAGGAGCCTCTTCTGCATTCCCCTGGCTTCCAGTGGGTGGAGGCCAGAGAAGCTGCTAAACATCCTGCCAGGTGCAGGACAGCCCCCATCACAAAGAATTATCTGGTCCCTGATGTCAGTAATGCAGTATTGAGGAATTCTGGTGTGGGGAAAAGAGAGTAAACTCAGAAGCTTGGCAGATCTTAATTCAGATACTGGTTGTACCACCTCTAGCTGAGTGACCTTAGGCAGGTCTGTGAACTCTCTGAGACTTGGCCTTTTCATCAGTAAAATGAGGCAGATAAAACTACCAAGCTCACACAGAAATAACCCCATGCATATATGGTGAGCTAATCTTTGACAAGGTCATCAAGGATACACAATATTCCTTTACTTTCTTAGTAGACTTGCTTTCACTTTACTCTTTTTTTTTTTTTTTTT
>NW_012116588.1:1168074-1178117 GCF_000951035.1 Colobus angolensis palliatus | reverse complement strand
ACTGCAAGCTCTGCCTCCTGGGTTTATGCCATTCTCCTGCCTCAGCCTCCCGAGTAGCTGGGACTACAGGCGCCCGCCACCTCGCCCAGCTAGTTTTTTTGGTATTTTTTAGTAGAGACGGGGTTTCACAGTGTTAACCAGGATGGTCTCGATCTCCTGACCTCATGATCCCCCCGTCTCGGCCTCCCAAAGTGCTGGGATTACAGGCTTGAGCCACCGCGCCCGGCCGCTTTCACTTTACTCTTAAAAAAAAGAATACACAATGTAGAAAGGAAACTCTCTTCAATGAATGCTGTTGGGGAAAGTGCCTGCAAAAGAATGAAATTGCACACTTGTTTTACATCATACACAGAACATTAACTCAAAATGGATTAAAGATTTAAATGTAATATCTGAAACCATGTAGCTCCTAGAAGGAAACATAGGGAAAAAATCTTGACATTAATCTTGGCAATAATTTTTTTTGCCATAACACCAAAGCATAGGCAACAAAAGCAAAAATAAATAAATGGGACTACATCAAACTTAAAATGTTTTACATAGCAAAGGAAACAATGACTACATGAAAAGGCAACCTATGGAATGGAAGAAAATATTTGCAACCCATATATTTGATAAAAGGTTAATTAAAAATATATAAGAAATTCACACAACTCAATAGCAAAAATTAATAAATACACAAATAACCCAATTAAAAATAGGCAGTGGACCTGAATGGACTTTTTTTCCCCAAGGAAGACATACAAATGGCCGGCCAGTATATGAAAAGATGCTCAGCACCACTAATCATCAGAGAAATGCAAATCAAAACCACAGTGAGATATTGCCACATAGGATAGGACGGCTATTCTGAAAAACGACAAGAGATAACAAGTGTTGGTGAAAGTGTGGAGAAAAGAGAACCCTTGTACACTGTTGGTTGGAATGTTAAGTGGTATAACCTTTATGGAAAGCACTATGGAAGTTCCTCAAAAAATTAGAAACAAAGCTACCATACAATTCAGCAACCCCACTTCAGGGTATATACTCCCCAGAATGGAATTAGAATCTTGAAGAGAGATCTGCTCCCCATGCTTATTGCAGCATTATTCACAATAGCCAAGATATGGAAACATCTTAAGTGTCCATCAACAGATTGAATGGAATGGATAAATTATACACACACACACACACACACACACACACACACACACACACACACACACATATATACAGACACACACACCATGGACTATTAGCCATTAAAAAAAAGAAACTCCTGTCATGGATAACCTGGAGGACATTACGCTAAGTGAAATAAGCCAGACACAGAAAGACAAGTTTTCTATGATCTCACTTATATGTGGAATCTAAGAGAGTCAAACTCATAAAAACAGATAGCAGAATGGTGGTTGCCAAGGGCTGGAGGTGGGGAAAATGGGAAACTATTAATCAAAGGGTATAAACTTTCAGTTATAAGATGAACCAATTCTGGAGATTTAATGTACAGCATAGCTGGTAATGGATGTAATAAATTTGTGATAATTAGTACACAATATATACATATATGAAATCATCAGGTTGTATGCATTAAATATATACAATCCTTGTCAACCAAATTTTTTTTTAATTTAAATGCCTAGGTCATAAGAATTCTGAGAATTAAATACAATAACATACATGAATGGGCCTGCTACACAGAAGGTGCTAAATAGGTTTGTTTTGTTTTATTTTATTTAACTCTGGCAGATGCAGACTTATTGGGAAAGAATGTAGAATACACTAGTGCACAGAGCATTATCTGTATGATGACTAAATATCCTGTATACATGCCATGTCATTTCTATTCCTCATTCAATGGATAATAAAGGCAGAACCAGCCTTCTGGTGGTCACAAAACATTTTGACATGAGAAAGGCTCATGAAGAGCAATTTGGCAATGTACATCCTAGAGCATGCACACCCTTTGACCCTTTGACCCACAGCTACCATGATGTCGTGTCTAGCAATTAGTCCTAAGGAGATCATCAGAGATGTGTAAAGAGATTTCATTCTAACAGCATCCTTTGTGGTGGTACATGTCAGGGGCTGGCAGACCACATCCAGAGGAGCAGGCTACATCTAGTCCACCACCTGTTTTTGTAAAGTTTATCAGAACACAGTCACGCCCATTCATTTACAAATTGTGTATGGTTTCTTTCCCTGCAACTGCAGAGTTGAGTGTTGCAACAGAATCCTATGGCCTGCAGAGTTTAAAATATGTACTCCTTGGCATTTTTTTTTTTTTTTTTTAGATGGAGTCTTGCTCTGTCACCCAGGCTGGAGTACAGTGGTGCAATCTCGGCTCACTGCAACCTCTGCCTCCCGGGTTCATGTCATTCTCCTGCCTCAGCCTCCCAAGTAGCTGGGGCTACAGGCGTCCACCACCACACCCTAAGTTTTTGTATTTTTAGTAGAGACGGGGTTTCACCATGTTAGCCAGGATGGTCTGAATCTCCTGACCTCCTGATCTGCCTGCCTTGGCCTCCCAAAATGCTAGGATTACAGGTATAAGTTACTGCACCCGGCCTACTCTTTGGGCTTTTATGGAAAAAAGTTGCTGACTCCTGGTGAGTATATTAAGAAAAAATTAGAAAAACCTAAATCTTCAAGAGTGGAGAATTAGAAAGTAAGACGTGTTATATAAAACTGACAGTGTGTGTGTGCATTTATTTGTAAATATATTGTTTGGAAGTAATGTCAACATCTGCTGCAGGTCTTAAAAATTGTTCAATATATAGTGTTGATCAACAAACAGGCAAACTATAAAATGTAGACAGAATGCAATTGTGCATTTTGTGCATCCAGCAACAGAAAAGGGTGCTGGGAAGCCTGTGGACCAACATGCTAAGTCAGGCTCTTTTGACGGTGGTATTATGGATTTTTACAAATCTTGGTTTTGTGAAGATTCTGACTTTCCTATAATGAGTGTGAATAAATACGTATTTCTTTCGAAATGTAAAAATAACTTTGTCTTCCCAGATTTATCCTAATTGAAAATGTTGGAACAAATGTCCTGGGACAGATCTTTCCATTGAGAAGGGCAGAGGAGGGGATTCAGCTGGGTTTCTGTTGCATTTCTAGTAACACACAGTTGTGAAAGGCCAGTGCTGGCCATTCCCCAGGACAGACTGGGGTAGAGGAGGTCAGGACTTAACTACTTGAGGGATCGGGGAACAGATGTGGCCACAGCCCTTCCTGACTCACTGTTTTCCCTTTCCACAGTCCCCGTCTTCTCTTCACTGATGCACATAGATGCCTGACAAGAGGAGAGACTTCATTTTCATCCAAGGATTATCTCTTACGTTGCAGTTCTGAAATTCCCATAATGTTTAAACTAGAACACAATTCATTTCATTATCTCCAATGTGTATGACTTGATAGAAGTATATTCCATTATGTAGCAACTTAAATTCAGATAAAACATAAGGAACTTTTATTTCATGTTTGTATGATCAATGTTAATAATACAAAAAGTCTAAAAAGTAGCTATTTCCTATATTACAGTATGAAATAAATACATTGAATGATTTGTTTTGGGGAGTGGGAAGGTGTAAGACTGAGGAGGGTGCCTGTGGGGAACAGTGACAGGAGTCCTTTCTTAAGGGTTGGGTTTTATATATGTCTTTTAAAATAGGTGATATCATTAGTAAATTATCTGTGGGCATCATGAAAAAAGTTTGTAATGTACAACTTTATGAGCTTGACAGTTGGTTAAACACTTTTCTATTTAAAATTTTATTTGACCCTCCCCAAAAGAAATGTTTGTTTATGAGCAGTAGGGTAGTTCCAGTAGTAACGTCTCAAAAGAACCAGGAGGTACAGTGTTGTCTAAAATGTGGACTCAGGAGCCAGACTGCCTGGCTGTGCAACCAGCCTTGTCATTTCCTAGATATGGGGCAAGTTAATTAACTTCTCAGTGTTCTTATCTGTAGAAGGGGGATAATCATAATATATATCTCAGGGTTATATTAAAAATGGAAAAAGTTAATTTTGTAAAGCACTTAGAATAATACCTGACAAATAAGTGTGTTTATAAAAGCAAACCCTATAAAAGTGTTTGCTCATTAAATACAATAATCTGAAACCATTACTCATTTAAACATTTGTGGCTGACTGGGTACTATTTATGAGAATAAATAGTGTATTTATAATCTTTGACCTTATTTTACTTATTTTACAATAAACAGGAGTTTATTGTGTAGTAAACATTTCACTATACTATTGTATAGTAAAAATATTACTGTAAAATCATATTTATTACATCTATCTGTGCAAAAGGAAAAAACATTAGGCAAATAAAATTACCAGCAAAAGTGGTATTGGTTCAATGAATTATAGTAAGTCCACTCATTAGTAATCATATAATCCAAAAAGAATGAGGCATATTTATGTGACATGGGAAGATCCACAACTAATGTTAAATGGTAAAAGATATAAAATGTTATGCCCAATAAAATACTTTCTGTGAGAGAATATATGTTAATTTATGCAAGTGTGCCGATGTGGAGGGCTTGTGCTAATTTCTTTATACCTCACAGACAGGCCTGGGCTCTCCCACTCATTATCCATGTGGTCTAGGGTAAGTCATTTAACTGCTGTAAGCCTCAGCTTCTTCATCTGTCAGCCAGTGATACCCAGACTCTGCAGGGTAACTCTGAGATTTAAACATGATAATCTCAGAATATGCCTAGCAAACAATAGGAGTCAGAATTTGATGTTTTTTCCTACAGTAAGTGCATGTCTTTTGGGGACAGCCCTTAATGCATGAGGTTGGTAAATCCTTATATACATCAAATATTGTCGAAACATAAGTACATGCTACTATTCTTTCAAACCTCTTTGTTGTTTTTTTTTTTTTTTTCTGAGACAGAGTCTCACTCTGTTGCCCAGGCTGGAGTGCAGTGGCGTAATCTCTACTCAGCTCACTGCACCCTCTGACTCCCAGTTCAAGAGATTCCTGTGCCTCAGCCTCCCAAGCAGCTGGGATTACAGCCATGTGCCACCACGCCCGGCTATTTTTTTTTTTTTTTCTGTATTTTTAATAGAGATGGAGTTTCGCCATGTTGGCCAAGCTGGTCTCCAGCTCCTGGCCTCAAGTGATCCACCTGTCTCAGCCTCCCAAAGTGCTGGGTCAAACCTCTTATATCCAGTAAAACAGCTTCACTGGGTCAATGGATATCCTGTGGCTGCCTACCATTTTTACATTATAAAAGGTCCTCATGAGGCCATTCAAAAGTATGAATCAAAACACTTTAAAATGAACAGGACCATAGGTTTGCATGAGGCTTGTCAGTCGACCTCCAGGATGAAGACCAAAGTAATTGCAATTTCACGTTTCATGTGTGAACATGGCCAGCAGCCATGTTCACACATGAAACAAGACAATGACAACAGCACCAGGAATAGCTGCCCCAGGTCATATGCCCTCATGAGCCCAGCTTCACAGGATGGGGCCACTAGGCCCTGCTTAGGGGAAAGGAAGGGGGTTTGTAGAGGAAGCCCAGCCAGCCAACCAACCAGAGATGGGAAAAACTCATTGGGAAGAACTTGCTTGATCTAGCTGGACTTTGCAAAGAACAGGAAAAGATGAGTCTGGACAGACAGAAATGGGCCCGAGTGGGAGCCTGGCCGACAGCATAACTCAGGGCATGGTCAGCAGCTGCGACACCAGGACACACAATATGCAAAGATGCTGGGTGGTTGGTTCTTAAAGATTTTGTGCCTTGAGAAAACTAAAGGATGCAGACATGGGCAGAAGGTGGCTCTTTAAAAGTGCTTCAGGCAAGGAGGCATTATGGCATGGTGGGCAGTGGTCTGGTTTTTGAGTTGAAGAGACCAGCCTTGCCATTTATTTTTTAACAGATCACTTCACCTTCTGGGCCCTAATTTTCATGTCTGCACAGTGAGTATAACATTATAAATAAGATGTAACAGGAAATGAAAGCACAAGTATAAGATCGCCCCATACTTTCACCTCATCCACTCTAACCAGGGCTGACATGGATGGTTTTACAGGTTGTGTACTGAACAACTATGTATGGTGGCCAGGATGAGTGGGACCATCATCCATCTCCAGTGTCATTTCTGAAGTGCCACACGCCGGCAATGCCTGCACCTAGAGGAAGGGGCACTTTTCCTAAATAGGAAAAAGGTGCTGTCTGTTTACCGATGGGACTCTGTTTACTGGAAGGGGGCCTTTTTCTAATTCTCACAGAAGCCTCATTTAAGCTAGTGGTGGTCTTCACCCAGCCTGCCATGACTTTCTGCATCTGAATGCAGGCTGTTTATACACACATTTCTCACCCTCTACAGAGCTGAGGCTATGGTTTTCCTGTTTGGAACCAACTACTCTTTAGTACAAATTGGGGACAATTGTAGGCATGAGAACCTAATGGGACTCTGTTTATTCTGGGAATAAGGTACAGATGAATCCTGCCTGGGATGTGGGAAAGGAAGAAAGCCTTTGGCTCATCCCTTCAAGAGAAGGGGCTTTTAGCAATCTGGGGTCTTTATCTTTTCTGAGTTCCTGACTGACACTGATGTTTTAAAGGCTAAAACAATTTGGAAGTTCCAACTCCCAGCTGACCATTAACTCCAGCCCATGCCACAAGCACCCCAGGAAGCCAGGGTTGGAACCCAGAGCTAGAGGGAGGGGTGGCAGCCCAGGCTCGCGGGAGCCAGTTTCCTAAGCCTGGTGCATATCAGGCAGAATCAGACAATGCCTGTCCTGAGTGTGCTGGAACTGGGCTGCCTGGAGGCGAAGAATCATACACAGAAAGGAGCACCCGAGAAATGCCCTCAGGCTAGGAGGAGAAACTCACATGACTATTGTAGAAAGTGTGGGTTTTGGTGTAGAATTTTTACACTTTGATGATTTGAGGGCTTTTCATCACCACAGTGGGCCGAGGACCTGCCCCAGCCCCCAGATATTGCTCCAGACAACGAGTCTTGCAGCTCCCAGTGACTATTTTCCCTCTTCAGCTGCTCTACTTGGGAGGCTGGCTCTGTTAGGAAGATGTGGGCAACCCTACTCCTCCCCAGGATTGAACCAGGACCAAGCTGTATCCAGGAAAGCTGCTGTGGCCAGCCTGAGCATAAGAGACACTGAGACTCCCTGCCCAGTGGAAATACACTATACTGCAAGATGCCAAAATGAGCCACTTGAATCCTCTCTTTCGGGAAGTCAAAAGTACAGTGAAGTATGAGAAGAAGGATCTCCAACTCCAATTTGTTCTTGCTCTTGTGGCTGAACACACTGTTACCAGACGCTTATCAAACCATTTGCATATGGTACAAGCCCACGTGGGAGAAATGAGAGCTCTGTCAACTTCTACCCATCTTCTGTCATCTCCTGACAATGCATTTCCATCACTGACACTGATGGTGGCTCCTGGGTTTTACTTTCTTCTGTGCACAAAGAAAACAACTGGTGGCATTTTTACGTAGAGAATTCCAGATGCAGGAAACTCTCCCTACTTTTAGACAGTGCACAGCAAAATGTAGTTCAGCCAACCTGGATTGCAAGCCACCTGTAGCAACATGGCCTTAGACAAGTCACAAGACTGCTGGGAGCAACTCTTCAAAAGACAGTGGTGAAGATACCTACTTCAACAGAAGGTTAAATAGAATAACACGTGTGACTGGGCAGAGCACACAGAAGGCACCACATATGTGTTTTTTAGATCCTTTCCCAAATCTAGGAGATACAACTTAGCAATGAAATGCCTTAAAACCTAAAAAAAAGTGATAAAAATACATTCGTGGTCATGAAAAAATATACATTAGGTAAAAAAAGGGAGATTATAAATGTATGTAAAATGTAATGTAGTAACTAGTTTCATACACTCTTACAAAATAAAGGTTCTGTAAGGATATGCACCCACTGATTTACTATGGCTAATTCTTCTAGGTTCTAGGAACCCTGACAGGTTTCTGTTGCACTTCCCAGCGACATGACTCCTAATCCCCTAATCTCCTAAACCTCCCTCTTTTCTGCTCACAGAGAACTGATAAGAGGAGAGACTCAGCTCAAAAGTGTTAAGTGAATGAAATAATTTCTTAAAATATTGGGCTTATTGTTTCCTTTTTTTATTTTATTTTATTTTATTTTTTACTTTTTATTTATTTATTTTTTTTTTGGAGATGGAGTCTCGCTCTGTTGCCCAGGCTGGAGTGCAGTGGCCAGATCTCAGCTCACAGCAAGCTCCGCCTCCTGGGTTTATGCCATTCTCAAGCCTTAGCCTCCCGAGTAGCTGGGACTATAGGCACCCGCCACCTTGCCCAGCTAGTTTTTTGTATTTTTTTAGTAGAGACGGGGTTTCACCGTGTTAGGTAGGATGGTCTCCATCTCCTGACCTCGTGATCCACCTGTCTCAGCCTCCCAAAGTGCTGGGATTACAGGCTTGAGCCACCGCACCCAGCCTGCTTCCTTTTTTAAAAAAATAAAACAAATGATATAGTTTGTAAGCTTTTTGCTGGAAAAATAATAAAACGTTGTTTAAAAATGGAGAATGTTAATGTTAATGAGATATTTTCTCCCTTAAAATCTCATCTGATACTCCCATCAAATAAGATTTATTTTTTAGGATTTGAGTAATTCTGAGAATAAAGCCTTAATAAATCAGGAAGGACAACGTAGTCCTCAAGCGGCTGGGCGCTGCAGATGCTGGTTTCCAAACCAGCTCCTTACTGTCTAACTTCTGCTAAGTTACTTTGCGTCTCTGAGCCACAGTCTTCTCATGTATAAAACAGAGTCATTAAAGTTCTCACCTCAGGATGTCACGAAGATTCAAGGTCCAGGAACAGTACCTAGCACAGCACAAGCATGATGTAAGTATTTGCTAAGTGAATTAATAAAAATTTGATGATCTTTTATTATGCTGCCTGATTTGGTAGTATGTGTTATTATCAGGGGAACCAGCCCCCAATATTTCAACGTAGGTTCTTCTGTATTTTCCCTAAGCGTAGGCCAGTCTGAGAAATAAAGAGAAAGAGTACAAAAGAAAGACATTTTACATTTGGGTCTCCAGGGGTGACATCACATGTCGGCAGGTTCCATGATGCCCATGAGTCACAAAATCAGCAACTTTTTATTAGCGATTTTCAAAGGGGAGGGAGTGTACGAATAGGGTGTGGGTCACAGAGATCACATGCTTCAAAGGCAATAAAATATCGCAAGGCAAATGGGGGCAGAGCAAGATCACAAGGCCAGGGCAAAATTAGAATTGCTGATGAGGTTTCATGTCCCACTGTGCATGCATTGTCATTGATGAACATCTTAACAGGAAACAGGGTTCAAGAGCAGACAACTGGTCTGACTAGAATTCACCAGGCTGGAATTTCCTAATCCTAGCAAGCCTGGGGGCACTGCAGGAGACCAGGGCATATTTCATCCCTTATCTACAACTGCATAAGACAGACACTCTCAGAGTGGATATTTTAGACCCTCCCCCTGGGAATGCATTCTTTTCCCAGGGCTGTTCCTTGCTGAGAAAAATAATTCAGTGATATTTTTCCTACTTGCTTTTGCAAGAAGAGAAATATGAGTCTGTTCTGCCCAGCCCCATAGGCAGTAAGGCCTTATGATTATCTCCCTTGTTCCCTGAAAATCACTGTTCTTTTGGGATGCCCAGATTTCATATTGTTCAAACAGACATGTTTTACAAACAATTTGTACAGATAATGCAATCATCACATGATCCTGAGGCAACATACATCCTGAGCTTACGAAGATGACGGAATTAAGAGATTAAAGTAAAGACTGGCATAGGAAATTATATGAATATTGATTGGGGAAGTGCTAAATGTCCATGAAATCTTCACAATTTATGTTCAGAGTAAAGACAGGTGTAAGAAATTATAAAAGTGGCCAGGCCCGGTGGCTCAAGCCTGTAATCCCAGCACTTTGGGAGGCCGAGACGGGCGGACCACAAGGTTAGGATATCAAGACCATCCTGGCTAACACGGTGAAACCCCGTCTCTACTAAAAAATACAAAAAACTAGCCAGGCGAGGTGGCGGGCG
>NW_012116588.1:1161117-1167401 GCF_000951035.1 Colobus angolensis palliatus | reverse complement strand
GGGGCGGAGGGACACAGATGTGGCCACAGCCCTTCCTGATGCAACATTTTCCTTCCTCATAGTCCCCGTCTTTTCTGCATTGGTGCACACAGATGCCTGACCGGAGGAGAGACTCAATTAAAAGCTTTTTAAGTCTTACATATTCAAAATCAAAATAACATTTTCAAATGCCTTTTTTTTTTGAGACGGAGTCTCGTCCTGTCGCCCAGGCTGGAGTGCAGTGGTGCAGCAATCTCCACCCACTGCAAGCTCCACATTCCGGGTTCACACCCTTCTCCTGCCTCAGCCTCCCAAGTAGCTGGGACTACAGGCACCAGCCACTGCGCCCATCAATTTTTTTGTATTTTTAGTAGGGACGGGGTTTTACTGTGGTCTCAATCTCCTGACCTTGTGATCCGCCTGCCTCAGCCTCCCAAAGTGCTGGGATTACAGGCGTGAGCCACCGCGTCCGGCCTCAAATGCCTTTTAAGATATTGTCAAAACCATCAATTACCTAGAGATAAATCTAGCAAATCTTGTGCAGAAAAGTGATATTACTAAGAAAATTTTGTAGGTGCCTTAATAAATGGAGGGATGTGTCATGTTTGTGGATTAGAAGATTCATTATTATAAAGCTGTCAGTTTTCCCCAAATTCAACAATAAATTTAATACAATCTCAGTCAAAATCTTAGAAGGATTTTTCATGAAAATTGATAAACTGATTCTAAAACTTATATGAAAATTCCAAAAGGCCAGAATAATCAAGACAATCTTAAACAAAGTTGAGGAACTTAAGCTACCATTTATCAGGATTTATTATAATGTGGCAGTAAATGGAAAAGCAGTGCGAGATACCGAATAGACCAGCATAACAAAAACACACCATCTCATAATTTATGACAAAGGAGCCCTGTAGTTCAAAGAGGGATAGAATGCTTTTTTCAGTAAAGGTAGCTGGCTTAATTGGCTTATTCATATAAACAAAAAGGGACCTTGACTCCTACCTGATACCACACACAGAAATCTCTTCCAAATGGATCATGGACCTAAATGTGAAAGAAGAAGCAATAAAACCTCTAGAAGATAGTGTAGAAATAGTTTCATGATCTCAGGATAGGCAAAGATATCTTTCATTTCTTTTCTTTTCTTTTTTTTTTTTTTTTTTTCTTTTGAGACAGAGTTTCACCCTCGACACCTAGGCTGGAGTGCAATGGCACGATCTCGGCACACTGCAACCTCCGCCTCCTGGGTTCAAGTGATTCTCCTGCCTCAGCCTCCCAAGTAGCTGGGATTACAGGTGCCCATCACCATGCCCAGCTAATGTTTGTATTTTTAGTAGACGGGGTTTCATCATGTTGGCCAAGCTGGTCTCAAACTCCTGACCTCAGGTGATCCACCCACCTCGGCCTCCTAAAGTGCTGGGATTACAGGTGTAAGCCACTGTGCCTGGCTGATTTCTTAAATGTTACAGAAACATCATTGATTATAAAGATAGGTAGATAAATTGGATCTCATTACAAATGGGGAGTTTTCTTCACTGAATGACATGATTAAGAGAGTGAAAAGGGCAGCCCCGTTGGATGAAAATGTTTATAGCACATACGCACAACAAACTGCTTGTATCCAGAATCTGTGACAAGTCCATAAAGACAACAGTGACAACCTAATGAAACAATGGGCAAAAGGATTGAATAGACAATTCACAAAGGTGGGAGTTAGAAGTTGTTAAAAATAGGCCAGGCGCAGTGGATAACGCCTGTAATCCCAGCACTTTGGGAGGCCAAGGCGGGCAGATCATGAGATCAGGAGATCGAGACCATCCGGGCTACCACAGTGAAACCCTGTTTCTACCAAAAATACAAAAAATTAGCAGGGTGTGGTGACAGGTGCTTGTAGTCCTAGCTACTCAGGAGGCTGAGGCAGGAGAATCGCTTGAACCCAGGAGGTGGAGGTTGCAGTGAGCTGAGATTCAGCCACTGCCCTCCAGCCTAAGCAACAGAGCAAGACTCCGTCTCAAAGAAAAAAATAAATAAAAAGAAATTATAAAAGTATTAACTTGGGGAACCAGCAAATGTCCATGAAATCTTCACAATTTATGTTCTTCTGCCGTAGCTTCAGCCGGTCCCTCCATTTGGGGTCCCTGACTTTCCACAATGGTTAGTAAATGTTTATGACCAATTTTATCATCTCACTCTTAGGAATTTTAAAAAATAACTTCTAGGGGTGTACAAAAATACCTGCATGTGATCCTGTTCATTTCAGCATTATATGCAAGAGCAAAAAATTGCAAACAATTAAAATGTTCACTAAAGGAATGCTGGTTAAATGGATTCTAGTAAATTCATTTAATGGAGTATGACATAGTCCTTTATAAGGATAAAGTAGGTAGATTTATAGGTTGATAGAAGTATCTATTCACAATTATTGTTAAAATGAAAAAATATGTTATAAAAGGTTAGGTATAATATGCTTTATATAGCATTAACATAGTATCTGTGAATATTTTCAAATATAGTCCACAGTGGATATTTCTCTCATGCTATACAGACAGATCAGTGTCATGATCTTGGCTCTGCCCCTTATTATCTGTAGAACTCTGGGAAAATCATTGAGCCTCTCAGAGCCTGTTTCCACGTGTATAAAGCAGTGACAATATCAATTATTCTGAAGAGTTGTTTTAGGTTTTCTTTTCTTCTCTTTTTTTTCTTTCTTTCTTTTTTTTTTTTGAGATGGAGTCTCACTCTTTTGCCCAGGCTGGAGTGCAGTGGTGCGATCTCAGCTCACGGCAACCTCTGCCTCCTGAGTTGAAGCGATTATCATTCCTCAGCCTCCCAGGTAGCTGGGATTACAGGCATACGCCACCACACCCAGCTAATTTTTGTATTTTTGGTAGAGATAGAGTTTCATCGTGTTGGCCAGGCTGGTCTCGAACTCCTGGCCTCAAGTGGTTCACTCACCTTAGCCTCCCAAAATGCTGGGATTACAGGTATGAGCCACCACTCCCGGCCCTGTTTCAGGTTTAAATGCCATAATCTCCATGAAAATCCCTAGCAAGCAGCAGGTACTCAGGGTGCTGTTTTTCCCACAGTGACTATATGTATTTGGGGAACAACATGGGTAATGCATGAGATTCACAAGTCCATGTGTAACCCACACACTGTCTGTAAAATTAATAAGTGATTGTTACTCTTTTCAAATATAAGTAGAGACTGCTGTAAATAACACAAACTCCTATTTAGTGGCATCACTGAATCCATTAGGCATGTAGGCAGATACTTTAATACTACAAATGTAGCTATCCTATGAGTAATTTAATGTTTCTGATGTTTTGAAAGGGCCCTCATAAGGCAATTTGAAAATATGTATCTAAAGCCTTAATATTAGGCAGGGCCCTGGGCTTTGAATAAAGACTTGGTTTGAGGTCCACAGAGAAGAGACACAAGGTCACAAGATGGTCCCATGGCTAGTAAGTGGCAGAGTCCAGATCCAAAGGATGTCTGTCTGACTCCAGACCTCAGGATCTTAACCCCACACAATGCTCATGTTCCTTACTGACCGAGGAAGGTTCAGAGAAGGTCCATACCTAGTGCCAGCTTCACACCACCATTTATTGAGCACTTGCTGTGTACTCACTAAATAAGCACTAAGAGCTGGGTGATCGTCCAATCTGATTCAACTCTCAGAACAAACCTACAAGTAGAAACTATTATCTCCATTTTAGGATGAAAGACAGAGGCGCTGGGAGTTTGATTCACTCGCACAAAGCCACAGAACTGGGAAGAGGAGGGTGCAGGGTTTGAATCGAGTCTATGTGACTTCAGCTCCCCTCACAACGCTATGCTGCTGCCCGTCTAGGTGGAGCTGGGACTGTGATGGCGGCCCCAGTAATGGCTGGCCCAGTCTGAAGCCCCCATGATCTCATGTCTCACTCAGCTGCTGCTTCAAAGGCCAGAGAGTGGTTGTGGAGGATTCCAGCCAGCCAGCCAGAGATGGGAAAACCCCACTGGGACAGAATTTGTTTGCTCCAGTTTGGACTTGGCAGAGAGCAGGAACGCATGGGTCTGAGCTGGAAGAAACGGTCCTGTGCCTGAGTCAGCAGCTGCCACAGCAGAAAGCATTTGTGGCCACTCTGTGCAAAGGTGTTGGGTGTTTCTTTTGCTGTTATCTTATAGTTTCAGTGGTTTGGAAGAAAATGCAGAACGATGTGGACAGCAGCTCCTCATGATTACTTCATTCGGGGAGGCAGCATGCTGTGCTGAAGTGTTCTGGCTTTGGTGGCAAAGAGATCAGCTTTGCCATTTACCAACTGCTTGATGTGGGACACAGTTCCTCTCCCAGAAACCAAGTTTCCAAGCATTTGAAATAAGGATAACACTATTTACTTCGGAACCGTGTTATGAAGACTAAATGCAGATGTGAAATTTACAGGTATTTCCACCTCATTTGCTCTAGCCGGTACTGCAGGGTGGGAAGGTCATGCACTGCACAGTGATTGCCAGTAGAAGGCGCAAAGGACCTGCCGCCATCCCAGGCTTTGTTTCTGTACCCAGCAGGAGAGGGGACACCTTTAGCTACAGTGACCTCCTGGGGTCACCATTGCGATATAATCCCAGTGACTTAAAGGAGAGAGTAGAAAGGAATCATGGTAAGGTGAGCAAAAGAAAAAAACATTTTGTTGATTCCTCAGTTTCCTCTTCTGCAAAATGTGGGTGCTATAAATCCACACATCATAAAAAGCTCTCAAGATTAAAAAAATAATGTACTTGAAAAGATCTGACACAAAAAGGGTGCCAACTACATGCTTCATTCATCCATTTCTTACTCTGGGGGATTCCAATTTATTACAAAAGATTGTTGAAACATTCCTCCAAACAAGCAAATATTTCACAAACATAATTGAGGTGTGTTTTATTGTTTGTTTGTTTTAATGTATGTGACTTAAAATTGTAAACTCATTGTCAGGCCTCTGAGCCCAAGCTAAACCATCATATCCCTGTGACCTGCACATACACATCCAGATGGCCTGAAGTAACTGAAGAATGACAAAAGAAGTGAAAATGGCCTGTTCCTGCCTTAACTAATGACATTACTTTGTGAAATTCCTTTTCCTGGCTCATTCTGGCTCAAAAGCTCCCCAACTGAGCATCTTGTGACCCCCACCCCTGCCCTCCAGAGAACAACACCCTTTGACTGCAATTTTCCTTTACCTCCCCAAATCCTATAAAACGGTCCCACCCCTATCTCCCTTCGCTGACTCTCTTTTCGGACTCAGCCTGCCTGCACCCATGTGAAATAAACAGCCTTGTTGCTCACACAAAGCCTGTTTGGTGGTCTCTTCACATGGACACGAGTGACATGAGTGAAACTCATACGAAATTATATCTACCATCAAATAGTGAAAAATTAAGCTATATCAAGTATTTGGAGGTTGATCAAAACTCTTTGGCATACAAAAATGTAACCTCATAACAGCAATTTGGCAATGTATTTTTGGAGTTTAAAATACATAAAATACAGTGGCACGTGTCTGCAATCCCAGCTACTTAGGAGGCTGAGGTGGGAGGATAGCTTGAGCCCAGGCATTTGAGACCAGCCTAGGGAACAGGGATGCCTAATTTTTTGGGGATCCCTAAAAATTAAATAAAATTAAACTGCAAAAAATGCATGTTTTCTCACCAAGACAAAGAATATTTCCTGAGGAAACAAGCAACTATGCATGGAAAGATTTCATTCTAAGGGAACCTTTTGAAAACTAAATGTCCATTGGTCAAGAATTAGTAAATAAAATGTGGTATATCCACATGGTGAGAATGATGTGAAGCCTTGGGGAAAAATGAAATTGTAGAAATACTTCCACTGACAGGGAAACTTATTTACTATATATTATTGAGTGAAAAAAAGAAGAGGTTCAAAATTATGTAGAGTGTGATGCCTTGATTATTTTGCACACACACCCCTTGGATCAAAGTAGGAAAGGACATGACAAAACATGTAAGTATGTTTATCTACTGGTAATGAGATTATGAGCAAGTTTTACCATCTCTTTGTTCTATACATCTGACTTCACTATAATGAGTATCTATTCCCTGGGAAATATGAAATGATTTTTCTTTTCAGGATTCTCATACTTGAAAATGTGGGGGTAACAGGTCTTAGGATCAGCCCTTCCCTCAGGAAGGGTGAGAGCAGGCTGTTGGGGGCATTTCCGGGTGACCACACTACTGTGAAAATCCAGATAGCACCAAATCCTTAATCAGTCCTGGACAGGCCAGGTGGGGAAAGTCAGGACTTACCTGCTTGGGGA
>NW_012116588.1:1153364-1157452 GCF_000951035.1 Colobus angolensis palliatus | reverse complement strand
CTAGTTTTTTATATTTTTTAGTAGAGACGGGGTTTCAGCAGGTTAGCCAGGATGGTCTCGATCTCCTGACCTCGTGATCCGCCCGTCTCGGCCTCCCAAAATGCTGGGATTACAGGCTTGAGCCACCGCGCCCGGCCGAAACCTAATTTTTTATTGCCAAATTACTTAGGGATGTAAATGTAAAAAAAAAAAAGACATGAACAATTTTCATAGCACAGGTAAATGTAAATAAGCAATTGCACATACTATAGGATTTTTTTCAATAATTATCTTGCCTTTTAAAGTTATTCCACTAAACTGATTCAGAATATTAGAAATTGCAACAACAGAAGAATTACTAGAATTTCAAAGACCTTGGAACATTCTACCAAAACTCAACAGAATCACGTGAACCATAAAAAAGCCATGTTCCAAATATGACTCCACGTCAGAGTTGAGATCTTTTTAAACATGGCTATTTTCTAGATGATCTTGGGCCTAGGGGGGATTTCCATAACAGGTTTCATATAAAATTACCCTCATACTAATTAAATATAAAATCTATATCTTTAGATTTATAAAATGGATAATGTAGGAAATGAATTGTAAAGAACCTAAAAAAGAAAATTAATTTCTAAAAATAAAATAAGCAGGAGTGGGAGTGGTCTGGAAAGAGTATATGAAAAGCAGAGCAAGGCTGATGAGTACCTTGGAATGATTAGAAGGGGAAGAAAGGATATTACTTCAGATCAGCTGCCTTGGCAGGGGGCGGGGAATGGTGGAAGGAAAAGAATTCAACTTAGCTAGTTTTGTTATTAATATGACTTATATCAGGACACCTATAGATGATAATTCAAAAAAAGAGAGAGCAAGGATCGTACTTAAAGGTCTTAGTGTCAGGTAACCATTAGAAGAAAATTAAAACTTTTTTTTTTTTTCTGTGAGACAGTCTTGCACTCTCGCCTGAGCTGGAGTTCAGTGGCGTGATCTTGGCTCACTGCAACCTCCAGCTCCCGGGTTCAAGTGATTCTCCTGCCTCAGCCTCCCTAGTAGCTGGGGTTACAGGTGCCGGCCACCATTCCCATCTAATTTTTTGTAATTTTAGTAGAGACAGAGTTTCACCATGTTAGCCAGGCTGGTCTCCAACTCCTGACCTGGGCTTCCCAAAGTGCCAGGATTACAGGAATGAGCCACTGCACCTGGCCTAAAACCCTTTTAAAATACACAATGAATAGGAAGAGAGAGAGAAAGAGAGCAAGAGAGATTACACAAATAAAATAGATTACTCAGTGAAAGACCACATATGTAATAAGGACAATCATTAACTCCATTTTGTCTCTGGTTCTGAGCGTTCTTTTGCACGTCTTCCTGTGCCACGTTTGGATGAGAGGAGGCATGCCCTCCTGCTAGAGGGGACAAAGGCTCACGGACTAGGTAACGTGCAGATACTATTAATGCCAATTTTTGAGCACTAACCTTTTGACAGGCTGGTCTGATTCTTTTTTTTCTTTCTCTCTCTTTCTTTCTTTCTTTCTTTCTTTCTTTCTTTCTTTCTTTCTTTCTTTCTTTCTTTCTTTCTTTCTTTCTTGCTTGCTTGCTTGCTTTCTTGTTACGGAGTTTCACTCTTGTTGCCTAGGCTGGAGTGTGATGGCACGATCTCGGCTCACTGCAACTTCCACCTCCTGCATTCAAATGATTCTCCGGCCTTAGCCTCCTGAGTAGCTGGGATTACAGGTACCCGCCACCACACCTGGCTAATTTTTTGTATTTTTAGTAGAGACAGGGTTTCACTGGGTTGGCCAGGCTGGTCTTGAACACCTGACCTCAGCTAACCCACCTGCCTCAGCCTCCCAAAGTGCTGGGATTACAGACGTGAGCCACCGTGCCCGGCCTTGATAGACTCTTAATAAGCTTTAACTCTCTTTGTATTTCTCCATTTAACAGACAACCCCAGAGGCAGAAACTATTATTTCCATTTGCTAAGTGAGATATTTGAACTTAGGATATATATTCAATTTGACCATGCTACCCAAGATAAAAAATGTCAGAGCCAAGATTTGAACTCACCTGTGGCTTCAAAGCCCATGCTTATGGCCCACATAGCACGGCTTTATTATTACAGTTGAGGAGGGGCTGTGGGAAATACCTGCTCCCTCACATATTTGATGAATGTTTGATTCAGAATAGTTTTAGATTTATAAAAAGTTACAAAGATAGTACAGAGAGTTCTCATATACCCCACATCTTGCACACGTATTTTTGACAAAGTCTACAGGGCAACTCGGGTAAATTTGTATGTATATATATAGATATAAACTTGATTTAGAATACATCAGAGTCTCAGATAGGGAATCACTGGTCCCAAATTGTGTATCTTGGAACACATGCCAGAAAGCAGCAGTGGCCAGGAACTTGTTGGGTGCTGGACTGAGATTTAGCTTGAGATTGTGGTTTCAGTTCCAGAGCCTTCCATATTCTCACAATTTTTAGGGAAAACTTATTTTTGGCTTGCTTCTCCCTTTTTCTCTTGGCCCCAGTGACTCCGGCATAATCCAAGAAGTTGGGGGTGAATTCAGGCCACAGTTTCCAAGCCTGATCAGTCCCCTTCGCTCCAGCAAACAAGGCCTTATTACTGGGCTTAGACTTTCTTCTTTCCTTCAGGGTGAGTCTGTTCCCAATTGCTTCTGAGTTCTGCAGGTCTAAACAGGTACCTGGCAGAGCCACCTGATGGACTGGTGTGATAGCCCCTGGTTATTTGCATAAATTGAGTAAAGCTAATGTCTGCCATGGGGTGTCCAAGCTAGAGACAGACAGAAGGGAGATCAAATTGATGGTTACCTGCCTGTGTTCTCTAGCGCAATGACTCACGGTACTTCTGAACCCCATTAGAGAGTGGTATCATTTTCTCTCACACCATTTCTTCCCAGAACACAGTGTGACAAGTAGACTGAGGAGGAATGAGAATCAATGCCATTGTCACCCTTGGAGGGTCTTGTATACTTGACAGCATCTGGAGAAAATGCACTGGACTCCAGCCACAGATGGCTTGGCAGTGAGCAGACAACACCAGGAAGTCCACGGAAGGACATGGGTTGGCCTTATTCTTTTTTTATATGAACGTATGGGGTACAAGTGGAACTTAGTTACATGCATAGATTGTGTAGTAGTGAAGTTAGGGTACCTGAATAATGTACATTGTACCCATTAAGTAATTCCTCATCATCTACCCTCTCATACCCTCCACCACTGTTCCAAGTCTCTACTGTCTGTCATTCTACATGCTATATCCATTGAATGTTTGTGTCCCCCCATATTCATATGTTGAAACCAAATCACCAACATGATTGTATTGGGAGATGATGGAGGGGTTGTGGAGGTGAATAGATCACAATAGTGCAGCCCTATTGGAATTAGTGTTCTTACAAAATAGGATATGGAATTAGTGTTCTTATAAAATAGGCCCAAGAAGATTTTTACTGCAACCCAGAGGAGGACCGTCACCAGAACCTGGCCACACTGACACCCTGATTTTGGACTTTCCAGTCTCCAGAATGGTGAAAAATAAATTCCTATTATTTATAAGCTATGGTATTTTGTTATAAAAGCCAGAATGAACTAGGACGGAAAGAGATGAGTTGGAGAAAGATGGATCCATTTTCAAGCCGAAAATAGATTATAGAAAAGCTAGGGATTTCTAAGTGGGAAAACAAAATTATTTCTTACCTGCAGTCCCTCAAGCCATTAAAGGAAACTCAAAGTAGTATATAATATCAGCAGTGTAGGTTTAATAAAAGGTATGGCTGTAGGACACCCTGTTAAGAGCTCTGTAAGATTTAAGGTGGTGCTTAGTAGATACTTTGAGCTACACAAAATAGCTTCTAAAAATTTTAGGGTTCTTGTCCAACAGATGCTTGCAACTCTCAAAGAAGAGAGAGACCTGTTCACGAAAGAATCATGGTAGACTTTTGGGTCATTGAGATCTGAACCAGTTTCATAGGAAACCTTTGAGGTTTTTAAAATAATTGTATTGTTAAAAGCACTACCACTCAGACTACAAGGGACTAAGACAAAAATCTTTTTTTTTTTTTTTTTTTTTGAGGTGGAGTCTT
>NW_012116588.1:1140157-1153314 GCF_000951035.1 Colobus angolensis palliatus | reverse complement strand
CGAAGCATGCAGATCACGAGATCAGGAGATTAAGACCATCCTGGCCAACATGGTGAAACCCCATCTCTACTAAAAATACAAAAATTAGCCGGGTGGTGGTGGTCGCCTGTAATCCCAGCTACTCTGGAGGCTGAGGCAGGAGAATCGCTTGAACCCAGGAGGTGGAGGTTGCAGTGAGCTGGAGTGCCATTGCACTCCAGCCTGGGTGACAGAGCAAGACTCCATCTCAAAAAAAAAAAAAAAAAAAAAAATCAAATTATGGGAAGGTGTTTTTAATTATGTAGTGTTGACACAGTTTTTGAATCTTCCAAAACCTCCCCATTCAAAACACACAGAACAATTAAACTAGCAAAAGTCAAACAAAGCACAAAGACAGTAAAACTAGAAGGAAGATTTCCCCTCCAACTCCAAAATAGAAGTGGAGGGGCGGGGACAAAGGCCATCATCATCACCCACCAGACCCACGAGTTCTCTGCATCTGTGCTGGGGAAATCTGAGGAAGGTGATGAGGTATGATGGAGATGACGGGGAATAGTGTTCCCATAAGAACTTCCTGAGGAATCCACTAGAGATTGAGCTTCAGCCAGCCAAGCAACTGGCGAGACATCAAAATGGGGACCAGGTAGGCCATTAAATATGTATTTACTGTAGAAGTAAGACCAAATAATGGTTTAAGAAGAGAGTGTATGCAACAGCTCTATGCTTTGACAATCTGATCACAAAAGGCCTCTGACAAATGTAAGCATAATATATCGAAAGTTGAGGCAGGGAAACCTAATTTTTTTTTTTTTTTTTTGAGACGGAGTCTCGCTCTGTTGCCCAGGCTGGGATGCAGTGGCTGGATCTCAGCTCACTGCAAGCTCCGCCTCCCGGGTTCACGCCATTCTCCTGCCTCAGCCTCCCGAGTGGCTGGGACTCCAGGCGCCTGCCACCTCCTCCGGCTAGTTTTTTGTATTTTTTATTAGAGATGGGGTTTCACTGTGTTAGCCAGGATGGTCTCGATCTCCTGACCTCGTGATCCGCCCGTCTCGGCCTCCCAAAGTGCTGGGATTACAGGCTTGAGCCACTGCGCCCGGCCGACAAAAATCTTTAGAATTAACTGTTGCTCTCAAATTTCTGCAGACAGGCAGCAGGATGAAATACCTACTGTGTTAAAGGTTCCCAAGGCATTTTTAGGCTCCAAGTTTTGCTAGGAGGACTCACAGGACTCAGCATAGAGTCATACTCATGGTTCTGATTTATAACAGTGAGAGGATACAAAACAAAATCAACAAAGGGGAAAGGTGTGTGGACAAAATCTGGAGGAAACTAGGTGTAAGTTTCCAAAAGTCCTCTCCCAGTACAGTCACACAGGAATAACTTAATTTCTTTTGCATCGAGTTGTGACAGCCCATGTGAAATCTTGTTTACCGGGAAAGTTTGCCTGAGCCCAGTAATTGAAGATTTTTACTGGAGGCCTGTCATATAGGCACTCCTTCTACCTAGCATATGCCAAAATTCCAGACTTCCAGAAATAAAACATGTATTCAGCATAAAGCATACTATTTGCACAAAAAGTTTAGGCACAGTGAGGCACTCTTGTCAATTAGGGAAAATTTTGTATTGGTGTAGTGAGCTGTTTAATATTCCAGTTCCCAGATGTCAGCCAAGAGCCAGCTTTGCAAGCAGGCCTTTCTAAGGACTACAATCTCAGGCCAGCTATGTTATCTCTTCTGCACAGCTAATCAGATGCAAGCACGAACTTGGTGGTAACAGAAATCTTGGTGATTTCCCAGGATTGAAGTTACTATGAGCTGAATGTTTGTGTCCTTCCCAAATCCATAAGATGAAATCCTAACCTCCAGGATAGTGGTGTTGGGAGCTGGGCCCTTTGGGAGGTGATTAGGAATTAGGGGCAGAGACCTCATGAACAGGATTAGGGCCTTTATAAAAGAAACTTTACAGCACTCACTTGTGGCAGTGTCCCATGGTCCTCTCTTAGTGGGAGCTGACTTCCTCCTAACTCTTGAGTTAGGAGGTCTGTAAACTGGTTAGTTTTGGTTTTGGAATGAGAAGTCATTACTTTCCAGTATGGTGGTTCATAACATGTATCTGTTCCCTAGACCAAGAAGTTGTATGCACTCTCTTGCTCTCTCACTTTCTCTCTCTCTTTCTCTGTTGCCCCTCCCTCCTCCTCCTCATTTCCTTCTTCCTTTCAGTATTTCCTTCTCTTTGTGGATATACATCCACAAAGGCCTCAGTAGGTTGCCCGTATCTTCCATCCTAATAACACCATGCCTAGTCAGCCCTTGCCAAAAACATACACATATTCCCTAGATTAGTGCTGATATAAATTGGCAAAAATATTTCAGTATTTTCACATGTATTTTATCTCCTCCCAGGTCATATTTTGGACTTGACCTTTGGAATGCAACTGGGATACGACTCTTGTACTCCCAGTATTCTGGAGGCAATGGACTATAGCTCTCTAAGACATTCACTAGAAGTTATTATAGAAACTTCAGGCAAGGGAGTGGCAACATCCTCAGGAGAGCTGAGGCTGTGACTGCTGGTAGGGAGAGTCGGTGGAGCTCTGGGAAGTCAAGGCGCTCATATTTGTCAGAATCATTGCAATCTATAAGGCCTCACTTTCCCCTCTTCATGTCTTACTTTAAATATGATAGACCTGGCAAAGCTGAGATTTAACTTGCTTTGTAATTCATAGTCACCCTGTCAAATTTGGTTCTGATCTCAAATATAATGGAAACAGATTTCCTTAGGGCAGAAGATGTCAGCTGTTTCTCTGACCTTGTCTTCAACTGAGAATTGAAAGCCCTGAGCTTATTTGTTTTCTGTAGACTCTCCAGTGCAGTTAGAAGGCACCATCCCACTCCATATAACCACCATAATGTTCTATTTTAAGAGCTCCCTGAGTTCCTAAAGACTTCTTTTTAAGAGGCATTTTATCCAAAGCAACTATAGGTAATAATTTCAGTATCTATCTTGCCAATCTGTGACCTGGACTCCTGGGATCCTACCTTCCACTGGTAATGTGGTTGTTACTGCCTTTAAACACAACCAGCAGAGGCAACCTCTCCCAGATTTCCATCTTTAAGATGTGGTTTCCTGGAATATTGTTTTCCCTCTACAGCACTTGCACTAGTCCAGAGCCAGGTGTCTGTGGTGTCTGTATTGTCAATGAGTGGATGCTGGTTGGGAGGATGCTGATGTTTAAGAATTGCAGCTCACAGCTCATACATTTAATAGTAAGAAGGACCCAGACTGTGTAAAGATACATCAAGAGTTCATTCAGGAAAAATATTCTAGAAATCAGCCACTCTAGCATTCCCCTTGAAATCTTCAGAAATCAAACTGTAACCTAGACCCATTGTGGATCTTTTTATTCTAGCACTGTAGTTTCAGGGTGCAGAAAACAGCAGGAAAGACTGGAAAGCCTTGCCTTATCAGGATGCTAGAGGTCCATCCTTGGACTTGGACTGGATAAAGGAAGTAACATTACACTCTTTATGAAAATACCACAGTATCTTGATAGTGTAACTTTACAGTCGATCTTGAAATTAGATAATGTGAATCCTCTAACTTTGTTCTTCCTTTTTAAGATTGTTTTAGCTAGTCTAGAATATTTTCATTTCCATATACATTTTAGAATAAGTCTCAGTCTTTAAAAGAAGATTGCTATAATTTTGATAGAGATAAGTTGAATCTATAGATTAATTTGGAGAAAATGAATATTTAATACTGTTGAATCTTTCTGTTTGTCATTGTGGTATAAATCTCCATTTATTTAGGTTTTATTTATGTGCTCACAAACAAGCCCACTCAAGTCCTTCTCATATGGCCTCTCTGCAAAGCCACTTGAGCCCGGAGACCCATCACTGCCCCCGCTTCACCGCTGCCAGTGTCCTCATGGGAATGCTGCCCTGTGCAGCAGGACAGTCTCTCCAGGTGGCCCCGAAGCTGAGAGTCTAAGTGACAGGATGGTGCTGGGTTCCCATTAGTCTTCACTCCATCGGTCACATCATGTTCTGGACAGCAATGGGGAGACTGCTTCTCTCCTCACAGGGCTCAGAAGTCCTGTGAGATATTGGCTGGAGAAGACAGGTAGAAAGCCGCTTCCTCCATTTCTCCTGCCTCTGTCTCTGACATGGGTACCCCAGACTTCCTGGAAGGTTCTCCCCTCCCAATTCATGTTACTAACTCATAGGAGGGACATTTTTAAACTTGAAAATTCATATTTCATAATTACTTTTGGTTCTTTACAGTCTTTTTCAGCCACCTCTTACGTAAGGGCTTTTGTTTCCTTTTGCACAACTGTTGATGGGAGCATTCATATCTTGTGGGCTGACTTTGCAGAATGTATCACCTCAACCTTGACCACGGCTGGGAGGTGGGAGGCTGGGTGTGGGGTGACCTCCTAGCCATTGTTGCATAAGCTATGTGGGTTTTATAAAACGAATGTGATCTCTCTGCCTCCAGACCACCCTCTTGCTTTCCACCCCTCATGCCTTCCATTCTAAGAGCAAAGGGGCCATTTCTGTGAGATGTCTAATTTTTGAAGGTCCTGTGATTCCTCTTGATCCTCAGTATAGAAGGGGCTGTTGCACATTGTTATCTCTGTGATTTAATTGATTTTTACATGCCATTTTGTATCTCTGCACAACATGGAATATGAATACAACAACGATTCTCTCTGATTTAAAAGTAGCATGCACAATCTGTCTGATAATGTCCTTCCTGGTGTAAGTGGATTTGGACCTCTATAGATTCTATTTGTGATTTTAAAAAATGAAAATATATTAATTTAAACATAAATAAAAGTTTACAGTGAAAAGTAATAATTTTCTGACTGGGTTCATTGGCTCACACCTGTAATCCCAGCACTTTGGGAGGCCAAGGTGGGCAGATTGCTTGAGTCCAGGAGTTCAAGACCATCCTGGGCAACATGGCGAAACCCCATCTCTACTAAAAATACAAAAAATTAGCTGGGCTTGGGGGTGTGCGCCTATTGTCCCAGCTACCCGGGAGGCTAAGCTGGGAGAATCACCTGAGCCTGGGAGATGGAGGCAGCAGTGAGCCGAGATTGTGCTGCTACACTCCAGCCTGGGCAACCAGAGTGATACCTGGCCTCAAAAACAAAAAAAGAAAAAAAAGAAAAAGAAAAGAAATTTTCATCCTGATTCTGACCTCCTATACCTCCCACCCCATTATCTCTCCAGGAAGAACTGCTATTATAATTTCTTGGGTTCTCTTCTAGAGATATTGTAGTTCTCTCTCTCTCTATCATCTGATCAATAGTTATATACATTTTTCTGTATGTGGGTTTGTCCTGAGAACATTCTGATAATATTTCAATGTAATGCTTGGGTTAACGTCAAGATCATTTGGAATGTATATTTGGGATGATACACATTTGAACTGAAGTCATGATATGGCTAGGCCTGTAATCCCAGCACTTTGGGAGGCCGAAGCATGCAGATCACGAGATCAGGAGATTAAGACCATCCTGGCCAACATGGTGAAACCCCATCTCTACTAAAAATACAAAAATTAGCCGGGTGTGGTGGTGCATGCCTGTAGTCCCAGCTACTTGGGAGGCTGAGGCAGGAGAATCGCCTGAACCCAGGAAGTGGAGGTTGCAGTGAGCTGAGATCATGCCAGTGCACTCCAGAATGGTGACAGAACAAGACTCTGTCTTAAAAAAAATAATAAATAAAAAGTCAGGATACATATTTGGGCTGTTTTCTGATCTCTGACTTTTTGTTTGTTTTGTTTTTGGAGTAACTTTTTATATTTTTAAATTATAAATCTCTTTGTGGGAGGAAGGGAAAATTTAAAAATGCTACTGGAGATGGAAAATGCGTTTATCCATTTGTGTGATATCACACACTGTAGTTTTCTGAAATTATATCTTTTTTTCATTTTCTGGATCTACACTAGGGGTCAGTAAACTTTTTCTGTGAAGGGTAGGAGTAGATACTTTAGGCTTTGCAGGCCATTCAGTCGTTGTTGTGACTCCCTAACTCTGACATTGTATCTAGAAAGCAGCCATGGATGATACGGAAACTACTAAGTGTAGTTATGTTCAAATGAAACTTTATGAGCACTAAAATTTGAATTCCATTATTGTTTTACATATCACTAAATATTATTAGCCTATGTGTCTGTTTGTATTTTAAACATTTTAAAATGCAAAGATCAGTTTAGCTCATGGGATGTGCAGAACCAGGAGGTGGCTGGATTTGGCCTGTGGGCTGTAGTTTGCTGATTCCCTGACTATCTGAAAACTAATAAAAATCAGTATTCAAGCTGGGTCTGGTGGCAGCCTGTTACCCAGGCTCAAGTGCGGTGGCACGATCTCAGCTCGCTGCAACCTACACCTCCCAGAGTTCAAGCAATTCTCCTGCCTCAGCTTCCTGCCGAGTAGCTGGGACTACAGGCATGCACCATCATGCCTGGCTAATTTTTGTATTTTTAATAGAGACTGGGTTTTGCCATGTTGGCCAGGCTTGTCTCGAACTCCTGACCTCAAGTGATCTGCCTGCCTCAGGTTCCCAAAGTGCTGGGATTACAGACGTGAGCCACCACACCCAGCCGACTTCTTCATTCATTCCCTATGACCCAGCTCTGATCCCCACTTTTGGTGCTCTCTCAGTCTACCTACATCTACCTCAGTCTACCCTACATCTTTGATACGGTTTAGCTGTGTCCCCTCCCAAATCTTATCTTGAATTGTAGTTTCCATAATTCCCATGTGTTGTAGGAGGGATCCAGTGGAGATAATTGAGTCATGGTGGGGGGTTTCACCCATACTGTTAGTGAATACATCTCATGAGATCGGATGGGTTTATAAGGGGAAACTCCTTTTGCTCGGTTCTCATTCTCTCTTGCCTCCCACCACGTAAGATGTGCCTTTGCTCCTCCTTCACCTTAAACCATAATTGTGAGGCCTCCCCAGCCATGTGAAACTGAGTCCATTAATCCTTTTTAAAATAATTTACCCAGTCTCAAGTATGTCTTTATTAGCAGCATGAAAACAAACTAATACGATCTTCCTCCTGCCATGGAGGCTAAGCAGAGGGGCAGCCCCACTCACCCTTAGATAGACAGCAGTTATATCCAGATGCCACTAAAGATGTAGGAAGATACTTGAGGGACTCTGTTCTTAGAATTCCCAGAATTGCTTTCGGGCCTCCACATACATGGGCCTTATTATTTTTGTGCTACTTTTATGCTATTTATAATGCTGCTAGTCCAGAAAGGGTCCCTTAGAGACCTTACATGGTATAAAGACTCAGATTGGATAATGCCAGAACAGCTTATTCTGGATAAGAGTTTTTAGGATCAAGATTTTCTGGATAAAAGTTTTCCTGTGGACATTTCCAAAACTGAATAGTTAAAATAAGGCTATTTCTTCCAGGTTTGTAGTTCCGAGGATGAAGGACAACCAGGGCTTGGGGATGGGTGAAGAATCTTCTGAAGAAGTGACCTGGCAGCTCTTATAAAGGTCTGTGCTTCCACCTGCATGGTCATCACTGCTGTTGACATAAAATACATAATTTATCATGAGCCATTCCCTGCTTAAACACCTACCATGGTGCCACATTTGAACCTCCGTAGGGTATTTAAGGTGCTTTGGTCTCTGTCTTGATCCTCCTTTGCAAATTTCTCTCTGCCACTACCCTATGGGGAGTCTCTTGCCACATCCTCCCCTGCTCTAAATCTCTATTTAGAGCTTTAGAGAGAGCTTTAGATGAGCTTTGGCTCATCCAGGGCAATGTGACGGCTGCTTCCTCTGCTTGGCTTGTCCTCTTCTCTCTGTTAACTACTGCTCTTTGTCAAGATCTAGCTCAGATTATTATTTCCTCTCTGAAGACTCTTCTTGGTAAAGTTGCTGGCTCTGCACTGCTTCCTCAGATCTCTGTTCCCTTGTTGCATGCTTTTTAATTTGTTTTATGGCTCTATCTCCCTAACTAGACTGAAAGCACTTGAGGATGGTGACCTTTTCATATTCTTCTTGTTATTTAGGCATGTAACACATAGCAGCTGCCCTGTGATTGCTGGTCCCTTTTCTTTTTCTCCTCCCCAACCACCCACCCTGTTGTCAGGCAGAAATAAGCCCAAAAGTCCACAGAAGTTGGACAGCTGTATTGACAACTGGGCTATGTCCAGGATCAAGCTATCTCTTCTTAACTGCTTAGTGTGCTTCTAAGCATGATTCACGGAAGCCAGGACAACAGAAGAGCTCAGAGAAGGTGGCCAGAAGTCCTGGAATAGTCAAAACAATTCCTGCTTCCCTGTGGTTATCCTAAGGAAGATCAAAGCATCATTTTCCCTGGGAGCATCTCGGGGGCTGGCTTTGACTTGTTTCAGGGACAACTTTGCACACATGGCCACAGCCATTGCTTTGACATCTCTTTCCCCTGGACAGGATTTGTCTCCTGGGCACATGTTAACACAAATACCATAGGCTCCTTTTGGCAGGTCCAGGAAGGCACCTATTTCAAAAGGTGGTTTTAGGAATGAAATTGGATACTGTTCAAGTTCCATCCAGATTGTGACTTCATCCACTACTGCCCACCTACCAGGTCCTCACATGTGAACTCTCCCTGCACTCAGCCTTCAATGTGTACCATGGGCAGATATAGACATGAAAATCTGCTGGTTGCCCTATGATTTCTATGAACTAAGGGATCTCGACAACGAGGGAAAGATGGATTTCCACAGAAAGAGGCTGGGCAAAGGCATTTGGTCCATTTGCATTTAAGGCCTAAAATTTCAAGAACTGCCTTGAAGTGCTTTCAAGTGCTCACAGGGTCCAAAAGTCTGACCCTGAGTTCTGCTCTTTGAATGTGCCCCCCACCCAGTGGGAGAGGCTCCCCACCTGACTAATTCCTCTGTTATCAGATCAGCTGCACCCACCCGGTTCTTAACCTGTGAGTCTCAAGTCCCCGCCAGTCCACAAAAAAAGCTAATCACATCTTCCTGCAGGAGTCAGGGGGCATCTCACCCTCTTGTTACTATTAGCTTGGTGCAAAAGTAATTGCAATTTTTGACAGTACTTTTAATGGCAAAAACCACAATTACTCTTGCACCATCCTAATACAAAGCCTGCCTTCCACAGCCTCTGCTGGCTCACCCTGCTCCCAGTTGGAACCCTTGTGGGTGACTGCATGGCATGCAGTATCCTCCTCCCTCAGGCTGTGAGTATAGGTGACACTAATTCTATGTGCTATTCATCTCATCTGTTCAGTGTCAGGTGTCATGTGATCAGCCATCTCATACTATTTGGAGTGGGGGACCCGTCCTTCACTGATGGAGTGGACAGGTGATCAGAGAACCATCCCACCAAGAGAAAGACCCTCTTGAGGCCCTCCGTCTCTGCATGTCAGGTTCACACTAGGTCTTAACGATGCCAGACCTAAGTCCTTATGCCACTTTTCTTCTCTTATCACATTTGCACCCTTCTCCCACCCACACACCTACATACACTGGGCCCCTGACTTCCCTCTTCCCAACTTCTCTTTCTGCTATTAACTGGCAGTTGCTGCCTAAACTTGCCAACCACCCTGAGAGTTGTGAGAGGATAGCCTGGCAGCCTGCAGCTCTGTGCTGGGGGTGGGGAGGGCTGAAAGGAAGGGGACGCCCACCTCCCAATATCAAGCTGCTGAGGGAAGTCTCCTTTGATGACAATGCAGCTGGGCTAAAGTGGACTGAAATTTGTCTTCTCTCTCTCAGGCTGTGAGACAGAGCATAGAACTGGTGTCAGGTCACAGGAGAATGATCCCCCAACACTCTGGGCCATGTTCCAACCCCGCCTGCCCCAATTCCCATTGTGTAAAATCCACCTGCAACCTATTCCAGGTGGGTGGAGGATCTTCCCTCCAGGTTAATTCAGCTTCCTGGGATATAGAGGCTGTGAGATTAAATAGGAGCCCCTAGTGAATGGGGACTGAATTGTACTCACCTTTTCCTCGGGCAGGCAGTTGGGGCTGCAGACACAACTCTCACACAGCAATGCACTGGGAAGGAGATCTTCTGAAGACACAGATTCAAGACAAATATGTATCTCTCTGACCATGAAGGGGGATGTTAGAACCCTAGAACAGAGATAACATGTTTTGCAGGGACACAAATACTATCAGGCCGGTTGTGGAGGCATAAAAATTCAAACATTCTCTTTCCCCTGTGACAGGGCCCCATTCAGGCTATAAGATATGGGGCTACCATATGTTCCCTGGTGGAGGTGGATATGGTTAGGATGTGACCCAAGAATAAGGTTGGTAAATGTCTAGCTCCCAAAAATTTAAAAAAAAAAAAAAATTTTTTTTTTTTTTTAGATGGAATTTTGCTCTATCACCCAGACTGGAGTGCAGTGCTACGATCTCAGCTCACTGCAACCTCTGCCTCCCAGGTTCAAGCGATTCTCCTGCCTTAGCCTCCCAGATAGCTGGGATTACAGGCATTTACCACCATTCCCGGCTAACCTTTTTGTATTTTTAGTAGAGACAGAGTTTCAGTATGTTGGCCAGGCTGGTCTTGAACTCCTGACCTCAGCTCTTCCACCCACCTTGGCCTCCCAAAGTGCTGGGATTAGAGGCATGAGCCACATCGCCCGGACTAAAAATCCAAATTTAAGACACAAATATTTTGGAAGAAGATGCAATCGGGAGCAAGACAGTGAGAAGTAATTGAAAGAGTGCTGTCTCCTGACTCTTCACCCACTGGCCAGTTATACCCACTGGGATGGGGTATAACTAGACCCTACCTTCATGTTTGGGGGTCTTTGAGTAGAAGATTCCAGGTTTTTTATCTAGGTGGGGCCCTCAATGATAGAGTCTTACAGAAAAATTCTACAGTGTAACCATGGTGAGGAGGCACCCCTATATCAAAACTGGAGGTGCAGTGTGCCTAAACATGAGCAGGGCAGAGGCAGCTCTCTGATTTTCCATGAGCACAGAGTGTCATGGGAGGGTCATCTTAATTATCTGATTCCCTCAAGAAGAAGACCGAAGTTAACTGAAAAATAGCTGATGGACTTGCAAAAGGTAGCCATGACCAGGACAAAAGAGCACTCCTTGCTTATGATTTCACCAGAGCATGCCTGAAGCCTGGAAAATTGCCAGCAGTCTAAAAAGTGGTTGTTCTGTTGACTTAGCAACTATTCCTGACTATAAAAGGAAATAGCACTACTGCTATATAATGTAGACAATGTGGAAAAACAGTATGAATGGAACTCAGATTATTCCTGGGGTCTCTCCTTGCTTTACTGTGTCAGTGTGTATAAGCTGGTGAAAGATGTCTGTAACTCCATACAGGTTGGGTCATCAAGGGCTCAGATCCCACCCCGAATAAAAATCTGAGTCACTCCACCAGAAAAAATAGCACCAATCAACTGAGAGGGTGGTTAAAGGCAAAGGGAACATGGATTGGATAAGTGGAGGCAGGAATTTGTTATAATGAACTACAGCCTCATAACCAGTTTCAGAAATAAAGACTCTCAATCTACCCACATTTCATTTTTATTTTGGGTATATGTTTCTGTATTCAATCTTCTTTTCTCTTCCTTCTCCCATTTTCTCACTATTATAACCAGGTGAGTTAGCGGTGGTGGTTTTAGTGTATTTCATGGGGTATACAGTACCAGCACAGGATCGCAGAAGAACAAGAGATGAAGCGGGCACTATCAGGAGATCCCGAACTTGGAGCTGAATGAAAATAGCAAGTGTTGGGCTGTCTCCCTCTGGGGACAAGACGAGTGGATTTTCAGTAGTACAGAGGCATATGCAGCAGTACCTGCATTATAGTAGGAGGGGTTGAATCCAAGGGAATGTACAAATATGCAGGGAGAGTTCGGGAATATTCCCAGCAGTGCTGATGCAGCCAAGAGTCCAGCAGTGGTGGTGAGTATGCAGGATATTAATACAACATTGGCACATGCCAGAGTCTTCCTGCTCTATGGACATAGCTATATTCTCTACTGCCAGATGCCTTTGTTTGCTGCCTATCACACCTTCCTATCAATTTTCCAAACTACTCTTAATATTCCAATAAGTAGGGTCAGTTTTGGTTATTTGCATGAAAACCTTTTGCCTGGTTAGCTCCCTGAGCTGTGAACTCCTCCAGATGCTCAAAGGGTGCTACGTTCTCACAGTCCTCCCTGCCCCAGAATTAACTAATACTGGGAGTAACTGGAGAGCGTTCTCCTCTCACCATGGGACTTAGTATGGGTTGAGGCAGAAGTAAATACACAGAGAGTGTGAGCAACCTATTCATGCAGATCATTTCTGCCTTGGGGTCTGCTCAGGCCCAGTCACACTTTTAGCTTTTCCATTTGACGGGGTGTTGCTGGACATGCCCTACTTCATGGCTAAGTGAATCAGATAACACCCAGCTAACACGGGTGGTAATCTCACACAGGAATGATTGGGTATTCAGTCTTTTCAGAGTTTAGTAGCTAGTTCTATAAAAGAGAGTAGGCATTTTCCACAGAGAACAGGAATTTGCTCCAAAACCCTAGGGACTTTCACTGTGATTCTTCTATCAGGGTTTTCCAGCTCTATGCAGCGTTCCTGAGCAACTCCAGACATTTTATGTATCAAAGATCTATTGGTTTCTGAGGACCAAGAGTCAGAGCTACACAAATTTCAGTCTGAGTCAACCAAAGAGACATTGATTTTTCTTGACATAACTCAAAGCTGTTATTTTGTTACATTTTAGACCACAGGAATCCTTCATCTCCCATAGAGTACCTCCATGAGGTGGTAATTACCTGAATTTTTATAAAATTTATGTTTCATCCCAAGAAATTAATGTGTCTTACCAAAACATCTAGGGTATCTGCCTCATCTATCTCCAGGCCCTGTCAGCACAATGCCATAAATGTACTAGGTCAGATGGATAGTCAATGGGATGGGGAAGTGGTTAACATCACTGTAATCTGGATTCTGTCATTGAGCCACAGAGGTAACTGACCATGAAACCACATAGCAAAAGTATACTGATAGCCCTGCAAGGTGAAAGCACTTAACTTTTTGCTTCTGATGTTTAGGCTTAGAATTGCAAATATCCAGATGTATAGCTGGCAACATTCCAGATACCAGGAGATTCATTTATTGGCTCTAGTAAAGAGAACACACTTTAGGCCGGGTGCGGTGGCT